>NC_063226.1:20299761-20619307 GCF_020740725.1 Corvus hawaiiensis | reverse complement strand
AGTTGTACAAATTAGAAGTGTTCAGAATGGGAAATTCCTTAGTGGCCTTTGTGTGTTTGTGAGAACTCTTGTTAAATTACAAATGCTGCTGACTTGGGCATAATCAGTTTCTATCCATATTTCCGTGTACTTCAGCCTCAGAGCTATTGATATATTTTTGTTTTTCCTTCCTTAGGTACCAGAAACCAAGTTCTGAGAAGCTGGAGTTCCGTGCTCGTGGTCAGCTGAGGCACAAGAGCCCCTCAGAGATCAGTGTCCGCGTGGGGATCGACGAGAGCAGGACTGGCTCCCCTAAGCTGAGCCTGATGGATCGAATCATCACCTACAGCAGAGCCTCCATCAACTCCCTGTTCTCAGACAAGCGTTCAGTGAACAGCATAGTCCTCAGTGAGCCAGACAAACATTCACTTTTGGTGGGGGATTTTGGAGAAGATGATGACACAGCCTTATGAAAGACTCGTTCCTCCCACCCCCACTAAGGCAAAACAAAAAAACCCCGAAGCAAAAAACACAACTAGAACAGCTGTGGTGAGGTCTGTGCATGTTTTGATCCTTGTGGAGGTCTTTTAGATGCATTTCTTCTTCAGTGTAGAGGTAGTTTTTGCAGTGACTTTCCAGGATCTTTTGTGGTTTTTAATCTAGACTTACCAAAAATATCTGGTGCGGGGCTGTTGATGCTCACAAATGGGGCTGTGTTCCCATTCCATGGAGCTTGCAGTATAGCATTTATTTTGGCAAATTGTCAAAATACAATTAAGGAAGCTAAGGAACCAGAAACTCATTTCCCAGCCTTATACCAGGCTATTTTATGCGCAGTGGAGTTCAGTACTGTGTTAAAAAATTGTGAATTTGCATCTGCAAAATCCTGAAGGTTTTGTTTGCAGAGAGATGTGCCTTACTTCAGAACCCTCTTGCTTCCACAGCCTGCCTTCTGCCAGAAATGGGTCCTCTCATATGCTTTTTCTTCTTGTCAACATCTGGTTCCAGCTTTTCGCACTCCAGGCTTCAAATCACCTCCATGGGATCTGGATTCCTGTGTGGTGGAAAACGAGGAGGTTTGGGGCTGAATCCACACTGAGCTCTGCACATCCTGCCCCAGGACACTCCTGCCTTGAGACTGTCTGCCTGAAGGTTGTCCAGGTTGGGAGGTTTGCTCATTCCCAACCTCTCCTAAGCCAAAAACTCCTGCAATACCTGAATGCAATGCCAGTGTGAGGTGTATTAGCCAAAATGTTCAGCTTTAGGAAGGAGCAGTGCAGTTAGTGCTCACCACCAGAATCTGCTGGCACTCCTTCAATGAACGAGGGGAGTTTGTCACACAGACTGCCTTTAAAATCTCTACAGTTCAGTCTTTGCTTGTAAAGGTGTCTGTATTCTAGGAATGGCCCAGCATCACTGCATTGGTTGATGCAAACCCCCTTTGTTTGATCTGTGCAGATCCAGGCACTGTGAATTCAGACAGCTGTCATTTGTTACTGAACTGCAATATCAAAATGCAGCTTTTGATCATGAAATCATGAATATCAAAAATATCCTCAGTGAGAGATGCCCATCAGCCAGTAGCTGGTTACTTGTTTGTTACTCACTGATCCTTGCTCTCCCCATGCACTGCTGAGGCAGCCATCAGCACCAGTTGCTGGGTTCAGTAATGTTCAATTTCATTATGAAGTGCAGTCCATGATGTAAATGTGTACTGATTGTGCTTGTAGAAGAGAAATGCTCAGTTTGGTGTAGATAAAGAGATTCTCTCTAATGTTCTGCTTTTTAACTCAAATCCTGATGTCAGGGCATAGATTGTGTGTGTAAAAAGTCCTGAGTAAACAGCTCTTGCATTTCATCTGAGAACCACCAGGAAAATCCCGTTGTGTGAGAGCAAAAGAGCTGTACTGGGGGATGTGTTGTTAGGAAATCAGGATACCTGTATTGCAGTCATGAGAGCGGCATCAAATGCTGCTGCTGCTGCTGGTTTAAGAAACAAAATACTTCTGTAGCAGGATTTGAGTTCTTAATATCTCTACATGAATACAGAGTATTTTTATAAATTAGATTCCAGCTGTATGTAATATGTAGTGTTGTTACATGCTGAGATACATCATTGCACAGCCATTCCGTGGGGTTTTGTTCTCAGTTTGGGTCAGTTGTCTCAGTTTGCAGCAGCAGAGGTGTTCTTACAAAGCAGATCATTACCCAAAGCTGTATGGTTTTGTTAGGATGTGTTTTAGTGCTTCACAATCATGCAAAGACTTCAGTTGTCTTGTTTATCCAGCCTCCTTCTTGGTATTCTTGGCACAGTTGTGCAGGTGAAAGGGAGGTGTTCACGTATTTCTGTCTGTGCTGTGGGTGGTCTGTCACTCCTTCAGATGGGAGTTTCAGTGCTGCCTGGGGAGTGGATGGCATGGAAATGACACATCACCCTCCTACTGCAGGAAACAGGGAGGTAATTCAGGGTTGAGTTCCTGGTTGGTAGATAAAGCAGCGTAAAGAACTTCTTAAACTATTTCCAAATACATTTGTAGAGCACATTGCCTTCAGCCTTTTGTTGTCCAAGTGCTGTGTGGGTTGAATGTTTACAGCTTTACCTCCAGCTTTTTCCCAACACAGATGTTTTTCTAGGCTTTATCATTTTCTGTGAAACTCGGTGTTTGATCCAAGTACAGCAAAATAAGGCTCTTTTTCCAAACCAGGACACTTAAAGTGGTGCAGAGATGATTATCAGGGAATAAGGAACAGCAGCTGCTGTCTGGGAGGGATGTGAGAGCAGCTTGTAGGGACAGACAGAGGATCAGGCTCTGGGGAGAGGAAATAACTGAGCCCAAAGGGGGGTGGGGGCAAGGTGGTTGTGATAAACTCAGATTTTTTGAAAGCAGGTTCTCTGTCCAACACTCCCAAGGGTGAGGTAGTGACTTCTAGGATGTTTAACTTGTGATTAAAATACTGTAAAAGGTGCTTTACGTTGAAGAACCAAAATCCCCTTCAGTTTGAATGTACAGTGCAAGTGGAATCGTGTGTGGGAGCTCAATGTTTTCCCAAGTGTGAAAGTTTTAATGTGTAAATAGGTTGCTCCTGTTGGAGACACTTTAAATTTCTGAATCCAAACTATCACTTGGAAGCACTCAGTTACAAACAATATTGTATTACTCCTTTGTCTATTTTATTGTTTTCTGTATCTAGCTATTTATAAACCTGTGCTCTATTTAATAAAAAAGTACATACGCTCCAGGCTTCACAAGTTGCTCTTTGAATCTTACCAAACTTACTTAAACTTTTAAAAGAGTTTAAAACACTTGAAATTTTATACAAAAAAATATGAAGTTGACAGAACACAATGGAAGCAAGAAAACACTTTTATTTATTAAAAACTATGCTTTTTTTTTTTTTTTTTTTTTGCTTAGAACTTCCAACAAAATGTTTTAAACTGGAGAATTTTTGTTCTTCAGTTTTAGTGATGAATGGAGAAGGGAATGGTAATGCAGGGCTGTTACAGTTCTTTGCATCTCAAAACATGTTGTCTCACGTTTCCTATTCTTCTAAGACTGTGCCTCCATCATTCTGATGGCAATTAGAAGCTATGTAATAAAAATGTAGCATCTAAAGGCTGTTTTAAATCATGTTCTTTCATCTCCTTTAAGTATTTGTTGCTGTCTCAGCAAAAGGCCAAGGATTGGGTGTTAGGTGTGGTTCCAGCTCTGCTAAACACAGCCTTGAGCAAACACTGAGCCTGTATGGAACTGCAGGGCTGGGGGCAAGCGGGGCTGCTGAAAGTTGGGAAATTGTGGAATAATCTCATCTGGGAATATCCCTGTGTTAGGAAGGGGGGAGCAGAAAATGGAGGCTGGAAGAGGCTGCTGGAGGTCACATAATAAAAACCTGTCCCAGCAGCGGAGCCAGAGCTGCTCCCCCAGGACTGAGGTTTGTAACATCTCCACACCCTGTGGGCAGGCTTTTCCAGGGGTCACTCACCCTCCCTGTAAAAAAGGGGTTTCTTGCATTAGGATGAAATTTCCCATATTTTGGTTTTTGCCTCTTGCCCCTGTTCTGTCACTGGGTGACAAAACCTACAGTTTTAGCTCTCGTGGTTTGGAAAGTGCAGGTTTGTTGCACAAAAATAATAACCAAAAGCTTTGGGATTGTTTCATTTAGGCCTTGAGTTACTTTGGGTTAAGGCAGTGTGTGAACCTTCTTGTTTCAAATGGAACTGTTCTGTTTTAGCTCTGACTGAATTAAAAATAAATAAATAAAAAGCCAAACCAAAACTTCATTAAGGTCGTACCGCCCTTTGTGCTGTTGTCTCCTGATTTTATTAAACTTTTATTAAACTGTCCCTTTTCTTCACCTTTCCTTCAAATTCTACAAAGTGAAGCTCGGTTTCCCAGCCGCGCGTGCGCAGATGGCTGCGGGTGCGCGGATCAGTGCGCATGCGCGGGCGGAGACGCATCACCGCTGATCCCTCCGCGGGCAGGACCGCATCACAAATAGTCCCTTTTGGCGGATCACTCCGCGCGCGGGACGCATCACCCGTTAGTCCTCCGCGGGCAGGATCGCATCACAAATAGTCCCTCCTGGCGGATCACTCCGCCTGCGCATGCGCATAGCCGCTGATCCCTCCGCGGGCGGGCCGCAGCACCGCTGATCGCTCTGTTCTGAACGGGATTGTGGTGTTGGCTTTTTGCACGTTCCATCATTGTTAGGAATGGATTGTGATGTTGGTTTTTTCATGGTCCTTAATGGGAGAGAAGCTTTGCCCGGGTTCTGTAATGTAATGCTGTAGAATGTCTGCAGTTTGGGTGGTCAGTTTGGGAAGGATGGGGGGGGGGGGTCTTCACATTCCTGGAAAATCTTATCAGAAGAAAAGAACCCGAAACCAGACGGAATGGAGCCAAGGAAAAAGATAAGACTGATAAGATGATACTCAGCAACTCCAAAGAATTAATGAATGATGCATGATGGTGATGAATAAAAATAAGCGATGTACTTTTAAAGCCGATCTTTTGGCTGTACAGGTGCGCCTTTGGCTCTCTGCCGGAGCACCCGGCCGTAGCGCCCTTTGTGCTGTTGTCTCCTAATTGTCGCTTTTATTAAATTTTTCTTAAAATTGTACAAAGAGTGAAGTTCGTTTTCGCAGCCGCGGGCGCTGATCCCTCCGCGGGCAGGGTCGCATCACCGCGGGTCCCTCTGGCGGATCCCTCCGCGGGCGGGGCCGCATCACCGCTGATCCCTCCGGCCGATCCGGCACTATTACTGTACTTACAATTCTTTTCTTTTGTTTTTTCCTGAGTCCAATACAGAGCTGGTTTCTCGGGGACCCACCATGTACAAGTTCCATTACTGACCTTCTATCTCTTACAGGGACTATTTCCTACTTCGTTGAGGAAATTGTTCCCGGTGCGCCAGAGACGCTCCTCTCCTATCGCTGTTGAACTCAGTACCCACCCTGCTGGGCTGTTTTCTCCCCTTATCCTTGTCCGATTCCGCTTACGGAGTTCTATTGGGCTCAAGCTCCTGCCTTTCCATGGCCATTCCGGTGTCATCAGAGGCCCTCCACAGACCCAGCAGTTGGTTACATTCAGCTCCTTACCTATCCTTTGCCCTAATTCCACAAACAGATTTTTTTTTCTCCATTTTGAGATTTCATTTTGTTAATTGTTGTTTGAGTTTCACATACATGTCTTGAATTGGGGTTGATACAGAGTTAGATTGTTGTGCTGGCTTTGCCTCTTTATTTACTAGTTGTTCTTTTACTAAGCTTGAGACTTCATTCCCAACAATATATATGAAACAAACTCATCTTTCTCCTTTTGCACATTTACTTCCCAACCTGCTCCCACTCCTTCCTAGGTTTTCTACAATCCCATTTTTTTCCCATTTTGCATCCAGTTTTCTACTTTGGATGGGTTGTAACAGAGACTGTTGACATGGGTACGTGCAATGAAAAAGGAACCTGGGTGTTTTCCATGTCCAGCTTTCGGTAACACCCATGGCGTGGCTGTGTCGGTATCCCCAGAGGGCAGAGACAGAAGAGGAGTGACAGATAAAGGAATAACAGAGGTCCCATATGGCCGATACCTCCACCCCCCGTGCCTATGGGGCTGCTGCCCACAGCAGGGGTACGTGATCTTCTTGGTGGCAGCTACAGTGGGCATCGGGCTTTGCCCTCTATTTCCTCATCACTTCCTTTTCGCTGATTTCCAGGCAAATTGCTTTTGACACTTCTTAATTGTAGCTTCCCACCGTTCCTCAGGTATCTCCCATTCAACAGGCACTAGTAATTCCCATCCACAAAGCAGGGTTACTGTTTCAGCTGTTCTTTGCTCTGCCTGGATGGGAAATAGATTTGGCATTCAACACTTTGTGCAGTGAGAGTGTCGTTTCTGTGAACTACAGTAGCAATATTTTATCAGTCTAGACATTTACATTTAACCCAGCCAGCATGTCCAGTACTAGGGTGAATTAGACAGGGTATGTGGTATGGCACTGTTGGAGGTAGCAATTCCTCCTCCTTTTTGAATAAATCACAGGCTAAGGGCAGAATATGAGAACCCTCAGCCCAAAATAGTCCTGATCCTCCTGTTTGGAGTGGAAGGATTCCTCCCCAAGGAGGGTATTGAAGGTGTCTCAGGACTTGTCCAGGCAACACTTGAAACCACTGCTATAAGCTTGGCCTTATTTCCCAGTCAGGTGTGATTCTTGGTGTATCTCTTGAATCATTTGGGTTTTCCCACCGCATTAACCCCCCGTTCCCTCTTAAGAGTTACCTTGGTATCACCAGGCATAGATGTTCTGGTCCACTCCTTAGGTTCCTGCACGGGTCCTTTGATTCTGCTGCCGTGGATCCACCCTCGCTCCTTGGCCCGGATCGCTGCCTCAGTTGTCAGTAGCACCTGAAAAGGACCTTTCCCTTGTGCAGCTAAAGATTGCTCCTTCCATGTTTTTACTAACACCCACTCCCCTGGGTGGATGTTATGGATTTTAAAGTCTAAAGGAGTGGTTTGAGGCATTATCCCTTTGAACCGCAAATCTTCAAGGGTCCTTGCAATTGTGTTGACATATTCTGTAACACTCATTCCCCTAATTCATAGGGAGCAGTTTCATGCTGGGTGTTCAAAAAGGGTAACCCAAACTATAGGAAAAGGGTTCATGAAGGATGTCTGGACTTCAGGCAGCTCTCTTGAAAGCTGTTTATTGCATAGGCCAAGTCCCAGCATTTCAGGGAGTGGGTATCCAGAGCCAGCCCCACAGCTGTCAGCCACAGCTTGTAGGCATAACTGAAGCCGCTTTCTGTTCAAGAGAGCATTGTACACCTTTCTTTGCTGAGTATCCCAAGACATAACAACCAACAAGCACCATACACAACACCTTTACATTTGCCTATAGCCTATCTTAGGTACTGCCACCACCGTACTGTACATATCCTATAGAACCCTAGAGTCACCACCATCCACTCACAAGAGCAAGCAAGCTACAATTCAAGCTCACAATGGAACACTCTCAGACCTCTCTTCTTCCTGCCACATCAACATTCCTTGTCTGCCTGCCATAGCTCTCTTCCTGGCAAAAACATGTTTTCTATTTACTTCTGTTCTTCCTGAGACCCACCCACCCACCCGGTGAAAAACATGTCCTTGTTTGCAGTCACATACCTCTGTCCTAACCACAAAAATCTCCTTCCAACTCATCTCCAACCTTTGTCCTCTCACTCATTCAGTGATCAATGTTTCAGCAAACATCTTCCACTCTACATCAAAACCTGCTTCCATTTCTGTCCCATCCTCAGGCTCCACACTCAGAGATCTCTCCGCCAAGCCCACGCATCTGTGAAACTTTCTTACCAAACTTTCATCTTCAACATCAACCATCATTTCGTAAGGTGACACTCTCAGGTCTGACCTGGTTGTGTCTGAACTCTCAATAAAGCCAGAGGTTGGCATTTTACCCATGACATTTGAGTTTCAATTATTAATTCAGTTAAGGTTCTCTTTAAAGTTTGTTTCATCCTCTCTACCCATCCTGAACTCTGTGGGTGCCATGGGCTATGTAGTTCCCATTTTATTCTTGAGTTAGTTGCTGTAAAACTTTGGATGTAAAGTGTGTCTATCTTAGTAATCATTCCATACCTAGGAATAATTTGTTCTAAGAGGGTTTTACATTCTACATTGGCTGTGGCTCTGACACTGGGAACAGTTTCCACCCAATGGGTAAGATGGTCTGTTATTACTAACAAGAATTTCCACCTCTGCACGTGGGGGACTTCAGTAAAGTCCACGTGGATACTTTGCAATGGTCGGAGAGCCAACTCACGACCTCCTGAAGTTGTTTTTCTCATCACCTTCTTATTTACTTTTTGGCAAACCATACATCTTTCAGTTATTTGTTTAGCCAACCCATAGATTCCAATGCACCCATAATTCCTTAGAAAGTGATCACACAAAGCCTTAGTACCCCAATGAGTTTTTTGATGCATGTTTTCTAATATTTTTCTGGTGAGTGACTTATGAAGTAACTGCCTTCCGTCAGGAAGTTTCCATTTTCCACATTCGTCTTGGCTTTCCCCCCCTCTTTCTTTCTCCTCTGTTTCACTGAATTTTGGAGTCTCCAATTTTTCACTCTTTGAGGTCAAAATTAACACAAACCTTTTTATCCCATTCTCTGCAGCATCCTCAGCCCCCCCGATCTGCCAAACTCCCTCCTCCCATCTCTGAGGCCATCCCCCCGCTGTCCCCCCCCTATGTACCACAGCTCTCTCTTCAGGCAATTCCAATGCCTCTAAAACCTCCAAAACAAGTCCCCCATGCATCAGCCCCTTTCCCTCTGAACCAAGCAATCCCCTTTCTTCCCAGATTTTCCCAAAGGCGTGCACCCCTCCAAAAGCATAACTTGAATCAGTAGATGTGTTTCCCTTCTTGTGTGCTAAATATTCCAGTGTGCATAGTCCCCTCATCAACTAAAGCCTACCCTGACATTCTTTTTCCTTGTACACATCTGGAAGAACCGTCTACAGATATTATTTCCTTCGGAAAGGGCTCGTTCCTCGAGATCGACCTTTGGTGTTTTGCTTCTCCTTTCAGAGGAGCAGCAGAAGCGGTCGCTGCCAGGGGAACGGTGCAGGCGAGGGAGGGAGGGGGGGTAGGAGGTGGGAATCCTCTCGGAGGCCGATTCCTCCAAGGGGGGTAGGAGGTGGGACTCCTCGCGGAGGCCGATTCCTCCAGGAGCGGGGGAGCAAAGGCGGAGGCTGCTGCCGGCACCGCCACGGGCACCAGCTCTTGGGGCCGGTACCAGAGGCTGGCGTGGAGCCTCTGCACGGGTCCGCAGCAGCCACGGCAACAGGAGGCCGAGCTGCCGGCGGGCCCAGCGCGGCCCGCGGGGCCGAAGCCGGGTTCAATGGAGCCGCGGCAGAGAACGCAGGGGGGCAGGGGCTGCTGGAACGGCCGCGGACATCGGGAGCGGGGCCGGAGCCGGGACTGGGGCCGGGGCGGGGCCGGGGCGGGCCCCAAAAGCGGCGGGCTGGGCTGGTGTGGAGCGGAGAGCCGGGCTGGGGCCGGGCACAGGGACACCGAAAGCGGCGGGCTGGGCTGGTGTGGAGCGGAGAGCCGGGCTGGGGCCGGGCACAGGGACACCGAAAGCGGCGGGCTGGGCTGGTGTGGAGCGGAGAGCCGGGCTGGGGCCGGGCACAGGGACACCGAAAGCGGCGGGCTGGGCTGGTGTGGAGCGGAGAGCCGGGCTGGGGCCGGGCACAGGGACACCGAAAGCGGCGGGCTGGGAGCTGTGGAGCGGAGAGCCGGGCTGGGGACGGGCACAGGGACACCGAAAGCGGCGGGCTGGGAGCTGTGGAGCGGAGAGCCGGGCTGGGGCCGGGCACAGGGACACCGAAAGCGGCGGGCTGGGCTGGTGTGGAGCGGAGAGCCGGGCTGGGGCCGGGCACAGGGACACCGAAAGCGGCGGGCTGGGCTGGTGTGGAGCGGAGAGCCGGGCTGGGGCCGGGCACAGGGACACCGAAAGCGGCGGGCTGGGAGCTGTGGAGCGGAGAGCCGGGCTGGGGACGGGCACAGGGACACCGAAAGCGGCGGGCTGGGAGCTGTGGAGCGGAGAGCCGGGCTGGGGCCGGGCACAGGGACACCGAAAGCGGCGGGCTGGGCTGGTGTGGAGCGGAGAGCCGGGCTAGGGACGGGCACAGGGACACCGAAAGCGGCGGGCTGGGCTGGTGTGGAGCGGAGAGCCGGGCTGGGGCCGGGCACAGGGACACCGAAAGCGGCGGGCTGGGAGCTGTGGAGCGGAGAGCCGGGCTGGGGCCGGGCACAGGGACACCGAAAGCGGCGGGCTGGGCTGGTGTGGAGCGGAGAGCCGGGCTGGGGCCGGGCACAGGGACACCGAAAGCGGCGGGCTGGGCTGGTGTGGAGCGGAGAGCCGGGCTGGGGACGGGCACAGGGACACCGAAAGCGGCGGGCTGGGAGCTGTGGAGCGGAGAGCCGGGCTGGGGACGGGCACAGGGACACCGAAAGCGGCGGGCTGGGAGCTGTGGAGCGGAGAGCCGGGCTGGGGACGGGCACAGGGACACCGAAAGCGGCGGGCTGGGAGCTGTGGAGCGGAGAGCCGGGCTGGGGCCGGGCACAGGGACACCGAAAGCGGCGGGCTGGGAGCTGTGGAGCGGAGAGCCGGGCTGGGGCCGGGCACAGGGACACCGAAAGCGGCGAGCTGGGAGCTGTGGAGCGGAGAGCCGGGCTGGGGCCGGGCACAGGGACACTGAAAGCGGCGGGCTGGGCTGGTGTGGAGCGGAGAGCCGGGCTGGGGCCGGGCACAGGGACACCGAAAGCGGCGGGCTGGGAGCTGTGGAGCGGAGAGCCGGGCTGGGGCCGGGCACAGGGACACCGAAAGCGGCGGGCTGGGAGCTGTGGAGCGGAGAGCCGGGCTAGGGACGGGCACAGGGACACCGAAAGCGGCGGGCTGGGCTGGTGTGGAGCGGAGAGCCGGGCTGGGGCCGGGCACAGGGACACCGAAAGCGGCGGGCTGGGAGCTGTGGAGCGGAGAGCCGGGCTGGGGACGGGCACAGGGACACCGAAAGCGGCGGGCTGGGAGCTGTGGAGCGGAGAGCCGGGCTGGGGCCGGGCACAGGGACACCGAAAGCGGCGGGCTGGGAGCTGTGGAGCGGAGAGCCGGGCTGGGGCCGGGCACAGGGACACCGAAAGCGGCGGGCTGGGAGCTGTGGAGCGGAGAGCCGGGCTAGGGACGGGCACAGGGACACCGAAAGCGGCGGGCTGGGAGCTGTGGAGCGGAGAGCCGGGCTGGGGCCGGGCACAGGGACACCGAAAGCGGCGGGCTGGGCTGGTGTGGAGCGGAGAGCCGGGCTAGGGACGGGCACAGGGACACCGAAAGCGGCGGGCTGGGAGCTGTGGAGCGGAGAGCCGGGCTGGGGCCGGGCACAGGGACACCGAAAGCGGCGGGCTGGGAGCTGTGGAGCGGAGAGCCGGGCTAGGGACGGGCACAGGGACACCGAAAGCGGCGGGCTGGGAGCTGTGGAGCGGAGAGCCGGGCTAGGGACGGGCACAGGGACACCGAAAGCGGCGGGCTGGGCTACCGCTGGAGCCGCAGGGGCTGGAGGGGCGGCGGGAACAGCGGGGCTACCGGCGGAGCCGCCGCCGCCGGGACAGGCGGTGGAGCCGCGGGCGGTGCCTGAGAGCCGGCACAGGCGGGACCTCGGGCTCCGGGAGCGGCGCTGCAGCTGCGAGCGGCGCCGCAGGAGCCTGGGCTTGGGGCGAGGCAGCCGGGAATGGAGGGGGCGATGCTGCCAGGGGCTCCCAGCCCTTCTCTTTCTTGCTTTCCCTTTGCTCCTTTCCTTGGGTCTCGGACAACTTTAAAGTTCTTATCCCCTTAGACTCTGTTTCCCACCCAGCATGAAGCGTACTTGCTTTCTTCTGTGTTAACGAGTTCTTTTGAATTTACAAATCCTTGTAAAGCCTGACAGACCCAGACTTCAAGAGCCATGTCTGGGCCAGAAGACACGGTCGGATCTTATTTCCTTCTCGGCCCAACCAAACATCCAAAACTGGATCATTTTGACTTTGCTCGTTTCCTTTGTCCTTGGGTTTGTATTCCAGTTAGCAAGCGTAACTTCCCAAGGGCTCTCCTGGGGTATTTCCGCTGGCACGCCTCTATTCCCTTTTTTATTCCCTGACTCTTGCTTACTAGTTTTATGTCCCATTTTCTCAGAATCTTATCTATCTTCCCCAGGCCTTTGTTTCCCACCTTTTTAATAAAAACCAACTAAACAACTATTCAAACCTCACCACCTCTTTCCCCTTTCTTCTCCTAGAATACAAAAGTTCCCTCCTCTTAATAAAATATGCCTCCTTCCAGAAAATGAAGTTATATTTCAAGGTTTAACATTTCTATCACATACATTCTCATTCATTCCCACTCACTCCTTTTTATTGTTCCAACTTCTCTTTCTCAAGCGCTATCAGTCACAACCACACAAGGCTTAGGTACCTTTTAATTTCAAATTGTTGGCCAATGCTCACCCCTGGGCCCAAAATTCCAGGTTTCTTGAAGTAATCCTCAATTTGACAGAATTAAGCCAGGATTTCTTGAAATTTTTTTAAACTCTCAATCCAGCAGTCTCAAAACCCAAATGTCTCGGAACTAACCCTCCATTTAGAATTAAACCCGGATGTCTCGAATTTTTGAACCCTCAATCCGGCAGTCTTAAACCCTAAATTTCTCGGATCCAATACTAGGAAATTCTTGACTCCCCTCCTTCAAGGAGTCCCATCCCTTCCCTGAAAGCCCGTCCCAGTTAACCCGGGGCTTCTCTCACTCCTTTTATCTTTGGCTTCGCCTCTTTACTGACTGCTTCCCTCGCGGCAGAGCAGAGCCGCAGCCTCAGAGGCTCCACACTCGCTTCGCAGCTCTGGGGTAACCAGCCCGCGTCTCATGCACACACTTTCATCCCCCTTATCCCCCCAAAAAGAGGAAAGAAAAAATACTCACCTTTCTCGGAGTCTTGGTGCACAAGATTTTACGTGTTTAATTACCGCGGTTCCTCAGGGAGCCTTTTCTTTCCTTTCTTGTTGCTTTGTCTCCTCTCTTGCGCTCCGGGTGTTTGACTGCGAAGCCCCCTGACCCCGCCGGGAAGCACAAAGCGAGGCCGCCAAAAGCGGGCGGGGGCATCCCCCTGCTCTGGGTTCCCCGGGAGATCCCAGAGCTGAGCCTTTATCCCCGTACGGGCCCCAAATTGTGAAACACGAGGTTCGCTATTTGTAAAATTTGAAGGGAAGTTTAAGAAAAGGGACAATTAGGAGACAACAGCAAAAAGGGCGGCACGGCCAGGTGCTCCGGCAGAGAGGCAAAGGCGCACCTGTACAGCCAAAAGATCGGCTTTAAAAGTACATCGCTTATTTTTATTCATCACCATCATGCATCATTCATTAATTCTTTGGAGTTGCTGAGTATCATCTTATCAGTCTTATCTTTTTCCTTGGCTCCATTCCGTCTGGTTTCGGGTTCTTTTCTTCTGATAAGATTTTCCAGGAATGTGAAGACCCCCTCCCCATCCTTCCCAAACTGACCACCCAAACTACAGACATTCTACAGCATTACATTACAGAACCCGGGCAAAGCTTCTCTCCCATTAAGGACCATGAAAAAACCAACATCACAATCCATTCCTAACAATGATGGAACGTGCAAAAAGCCAACACCACAATCCCGTTCAGAACAGAGCGATCAGCGGTGCTGCGGCCCGCCCGCGGAGGGATCAGCGGCTGTGCGCATGCGCAGGCGGAGTGATCCGCCAGGAGGGACTATTTGTGATGCGGTCCTGCCCGCGGAGGGATCAGCGGTGATGCGTCCCCGCCCGCGCATGCGCACTGATCCGCGCACCCGCAGCCATCTGCGCACGCGCGAGGATCCGCGCACGCGCAGCTGCCAAACCGAGCTTCACTTTGTAGAATTTGAAGGAAAGTTGAAGAAAAGGGACCGTTTAATAGAAGTTTAAGGAAATCAGGAGACAGCAGCACAAAGGGCGCTACGGCCGGGTGCTTCGCACAGAGACAAAGGCGCACCATTACAGCCAAAAGATCGCCTTTAGCAGCGAGCTCCCCCAGCCAGCTCCCAATCCCAGCCCGCCTTCCCGGGCAGGGTTTCTTTCGGACCAGGGCTGCGTTTCCATCCCCCGCTCTGGGAGTCACCAGGTGCGTTAGGAGCGAGCCGATCCCGCTCCCTGAGACACAAGGGCTCGCTCGAGGAGACCGATCCTGTTCCTCTATTCCAGCCACTCTGCTCTCCCCAAAACACCATTTCCTCGGAGCCCCTCTGAAACTGCATTTCCATGGACCCAGGGCTCCAGAAGCTGCAGAGCCGTGCAATGGGGTTTCTTTGGGAAGGGACCTTAAGCTCTCTCAGTTCCACCTCTGTCATGAGAATTTCAGGGCTCTAAGACTCACAGAACGATTTGGGCTTGGAAGGACCTTAAAGCTCATCCAGTGCCAGCGCTGCCACGGGCAGGGACACCTCCCACTGTCCCGGGCTGCTCCCAGCCCCAGTGTCCAGCCTGGCCTGGAACATTCCAGGGGATCCAGGAGCAAATCCCCCCTCTCTGGGCAGACAGAATGAGCTAAACCTGGCTATTCCTGAGGGAGGGATGGCAGCACAGCCGGGTCCTGCATCCCTGATTCCCACTGGGACTCTCCATGTCCTTCCTGCTGTGGGATCCAGGAGCTGCAGTAGGATTTTTGTGTTTGGTGCTGCATTCCCAGCACGGCAGAACCTGTCACCCTCAGAAACATGGCCAGCGTGACAAGTTTTTGCTCCCTTTCTGCTTTGTTTTTGCTGTGTTTTGTTTCTCTCGACAGCTGGTTTATAACTTCTGTGTTGCTGTTTAGACATCAAGCTTTGGGGCTGAGGTTTTTTTATTCCCAAGTGCTTGCTGGGAGTAAAAATACACTTCACATCTGCAGTGTGTGCACGTAGCTTGGGCTGTGGATTCACAATTCTGGGGCACAAAAAAGTCCCTTCACACCTGTGCTGGTGGTGGTGTCCCCTGTGAGAAGTTTGGTGGCTGCCTCAAACATCAGCTTTTCAGGCTTGATGGAATCCATTTTCCGTTTTACCAGCATGCAGTTCCCACATGGATTTTTGAACCGTTCCCTAGATGCTTTCAGTTCAGTACGGCTGCATCATCTTTTAAGATGCTCTTTCTTTTTTTTTTTTTTTTTTGCCTTTTTAAGTAACGATTTTAGACCACATCTCTGCAGAGCAGTGTGACAAGCCCTTGAGGTCAGACTCTGATTCCAAATTCAGCATCTGCCTTGACAGCAGAGCTATGCTATGGGCAATGTTAGGGTGGTGTTTTTCCCTTCCAGTTGACTGGACAATTTAAGTAGTAGCTGTGAATTTGCACCATGTCTGCTTGGTCATGAAGGAAAACTGCTGATCAGGTGAGATTGGGTTGTCTGTGCCCCATTAAACACATCTCTAAAATAATTTTTTTAAGGAGAGTTGGAGAGCTGTACACACACACCCAGGTGCAGGGAAAAGAGACACGAAGAAGGATTTTCCAGCATTTTTTACTTAACCCTCATTCCATTTCATGCACGGAGAGCCCTGACACCCTTTGTCCCTGCAGATGTTGGGAATGAGATGGTGCAGGCATCGGCCAGGTGAGGGAGCAGCCAGGACACGTCTGCCTTTATTCTCTCAGGATTGTGCCCGTTTTTCAGGCAGCTTTTCCCACAGTTCCAGATTGGATGCTCTTTATCTTTCCTACACGATCTCTGGGCTTGAATATTGACCATCTCCCACTGCAACAACAGAGCCCTCAGACCTTGTGCTGCAGCCTGTTTTTAAGTGGAAGCTTCAACTGCAGCGGGTGCTTCTAAAAGCAGGAAGTTTCTGCAGCCTGGCTCATTCGACACAGAGGGAGATGCAGATTATTGGTCTCCAAACCACAGCCCTCCCGTCTGTCTCACACAAACACAGCCCAGTGTGCCAAAGCCTGTGGTCTGCCTAAACTTGCACAGTCCTGTTCCTTTAGGATAAATGAAGCTGGCAGGATCGTGCAGGAGAGGCCTGTGCCAGTGTAAAGTACAGCTGCTGCTCCATATTCCTAGGAGTGAGTTCCTAGGATGGTCACAGGTCTAACCCTCAGCTCCTTGGGTTTGTCATTAGCAGCCCTTTGCCCTCCTGGCTTTGCTGCACTGGTTAATTTAAAAGTGCAGGGGTTGAACTGTTTGCATGGGCTTTTTTCTTTAAATATTTGCAGTATATTCTAAATATTTCACAACAGGAGGAAAGGACAGAGAGGTGACTCAAGAATGGAAATGAGCTTTGAATGTGTGTCTGTATATCTTCCCCTTTTTTTGTAACTCCTTTTGTAAGACACAAATTCTGGTGCCTGGACCATATCCCATCTGCAATTGTGTTCTGCCGCCTCAGGTTCTCATCTGACATCCTTGCTATTCTTCTATCTCATATCCTTCACAAAAAAAAAAGGGAGGAAAACCAAATAAGGATAAAACCAGACGACACTGAATGAGCTATGGCTGCACTTCTGCCAGAACAATGATCTTCATTAAGAGTGCCAAGATTGCTACAGACTTCTTATCCAATACTCTCCTAACCTATGGATTGGATACAGTGGAGTTGGTCCTATTGAGTAGAGTACTCTTGGTCATTTTTATTTATGGCTTGCTTAGTCCTTTATTGCTGACTGCCCTGTCTACCTGGGGATTCACAAGTGTCCTGCTGTCCCTTTTCCCTCAGCTGTGGCACAGGGCTGTCCTAAATCGCTGTGGGTGCTCAGGTTACTATGTTCCTGCCACCACGCACTGTGACATTCCTGCTCCACACTTTTTTACCCCTACGAGGTGACAGGAGAGCTTTTGAAATTAAAGCCTTGTCCTAATGAATGAACCCATTTCCCAGGGAAAGCAGGTGGTGCTGCAAGGGCTGGGTTGTGGGCTGCAGCTGGGGAGAGCTTTCCTTTCTGAGTCAGCATCGAGGAATTTAACCTTTGCCTTTGGAGAAAGCAGCACAGCATGAAGTAGAACAGGGAGAAGGAAATGGATTAATTTCAGAACAGTTAAATAGTTACAGCTCGTGTGGATCCAGAGAAGCCCTTCCTTATCTCCTCACCCAGAGTCCCTCTAAGGTGAGTGTTTGTTCACCTGCTGTCACTTTTGCTTCTGGCTTGGCAGGTGGAAGTGGCTCTGGCCAGCTGTGCTTCATGCAGGTGATCCCAGCTCCTGAGGAGAGGCTGGATTCAGGACCAGGTTAGGATTTTACTCTCGGGCCTTGGTGAAGGCTTTATTCACACTGACACTTTCAGGTGTCCCTGTCCACAGCTGACATTGTAAGTGCCATCCAGGGGCTCTGGGTTACAAGGTCTCACCTGATGATTCTGAGGTCAGGTCTGGGTTGCTACATCACAGGAGGGACCCCTGGGTACACCCCAGATTTACTCTGCAGTCAACACTGAGACTGTTACTGGACCTAATTTAATTTGAAACCTGAATGTAGTTTTTTAGCAATAGATAAAAAACTACAGTGACACACACTGACAAACTAAGGTGGTATCTCCTGGTGACCACCTCACAGGTGATTTCATGTCACCTGTCAGTTTGCTCCCACTTGTGTATTTCAGCATTTATTGCTGTTGGGATTGATACCTTTCAGATGTCTTGGAGGCCCATCCAGGCTTTCCTGAGCTTTCTGACAAGTCTTGCAGCAGGAGACTCCCACCCTTCTGCCTCAGGGTGTGAGCAGTTCATTAGTCTGGCTCTCTAGGTACATTTCTGTTGACTTTCTAGTCAGTGCATGCTCATTTGACTCAGAGAATCATTTAGGTTGGAAAAGACCTCTGAGACCATTGAATCTGATCTTTGATCAATCACCACCTTATCAGTGAGACCAGAGCACAGAGTGCCAGTCATTCCTTGAACACCTCCAGGGATGATGACTCTACACCTTCCTGGGCAGCCCATTGCAATGTTTAACAACCTTTTCCATGAGAAATTCTTCCTGATGTTCAGCCTGAACCTCCCCTGTCACAACCAGAGCCTGTTTCCTCTTATCCTGTCCCTGTTCCCTGGGAGCAGAGCCTGACCCCCCCGGCTGCCCCCTCCTGTCAGGGAGTTGTGCAGAGCCACAAGGTCCCCCCTGAGCCTCCTTTGCTCCAAGCTGAGCCCCTTTCCCAGCTTCCTCAGCTGCTTCTCACATGACTGACTCTCCAGACCCTTCCCCAGCTCTGTTGCCCTTCTCTGGACCCTCTCCAGCACCTTTCTGTCAGCAGAGAACTGATTTTGTCATCACCACTTTCTCAGCGGTGTCTGTACATTTTTGTGAGCATGGCAAAAAACCAACGCTGTCAGCAACAGAAAGGCCTATCCTATGGGCAAAAGACAAAAGCCCATGAGCTCCTTTTTCACCCAGTAGAGTCCATTGCACTGTGCTATTGTCGCCCAGTGCACAGCCCACTGCACTGCGTTAGAGGCTGCACGTATGTTGGGGCAGGTGGTTTTGGACTGCACCCACCAACGTGCTACGAGGGCATGGAGTCCCAGGGCAACAGGGAATGGCTTTGACCTGGCAGAGGGCAGGGTCAGGGCTGCCTCCAGCCCTGGGGTCCCCTGCCCGGGGAGGACATGGAGCTGTTGGAGAGATCCCAAAGGAGGCACCAAGATGATCAGAGGGATGGAGCGATTCTGCTATGAGGAAAGGCTGAGAGAATTGGGATTATTCAATCTGGAAAAAGGAAGGCTTTGCGGTCTTCAGTACCTAAAGGGAACCTACAGGAAAGATGGAGAGAGACAAGGGCCTGGAAGTGGCAGGACAAGGGCAAATGGATTCCAACTGAAAAAGAGTAGGTTTAAATGAGGTATTAGGAAAAAATTCTTCCCTGTGAGAGTGACGAGGGCCTGGCACAGGTTGCCCAGAGAAGCTGTGGGTGGCCCTGGATCCCTGGCAGTGTCCAAGGCCAGGCTGGACGAGGCTGGGAGCACCCTGGGATAGTGGAAGGTGTCCCGCCCATGGCAGGGGGTGGAACGGGATGATCTTGAAGGTCCCTTTCAACCAAAACCATTCCTTGATTCTATGAAACCATGCTGCTGAAAGGTGTATCCCTTCAAACAGTTGTTTTGTCCCCAGTTGTCTTGAGAAGTATTTATGTAGGTCACTTAAAAATATCCCGGGTTTTGTCTCGTCCTTTACTGTCGACACTTGGCCTGCCCCAGGCCTATGGCTCAGCTGTGAGGTGCCTGCCCTTCATCTGAAGGATTCCCACCAGCCGACACACGTTTAGACACCATTTACGGGTGATTTTCCCTCAGATAAGGTGCGGAACCGTTAATTTGGTGCTCAGGGATCGGGCCCCGCACACTCCCGACCCCCTCAGGGAGCGGCGGCTGCGTGTGGGACGTGACCGGGGCCGGCGCCGCAGCCCCGCCTCCGAGGGGCGGGATGTCCGCTGATGGACAGGAGACTCGACCAATAGAAACGGACGGCGGACAGCACAAACCAATCGCTGATGAGGGGGGCGGGGCGAGGCGGATTGGGTGGTGGCGGCGCGGGCGGCGCTGCGGCAGAACGCGGAGGCGGCGAAGCGGTGCGGGTAGAGCGGCAGTCGGGCTAGCAGCAGACATGTCTCTCTCTAACAAACTCACCCTGGACAAGGTGGACGTGAAGGGCAAGCGCGTCGTCATGAGGTGAGGCGTTTCGGGGAGAACGTGCGTCTCCGGGGGCCGCCCTGCCCCATCCTCCACGCTGGGGCCGGGCCAGTGCCCCCTGGCAGCAGCCCCTTGCTCGAGCCCGGCACGTGTCGACCTGTGCGGTTTTAGTTTCATTTTTTTTTTTCTCTCGCTGGGTGTTGGAGAGGCTCCTGCATCCATCATCGAGTCGGCCTGGCTTCCCTGCGGGGGACGTGGCGGCCGGGCAGGGTGTAAATCCCGGCCAGGCTCTGCCGCCTTGGATCACCCCGCTCGCACGTGTGTCGGCCACAGGCGGCTTGAGGCGAAATCCAGCCAGCCTGCCGTGCTTTTATTCCAGAGAACTACCCCCAAAAATGCTTATTTCCCGGTTATTTTTTCCTTACTGAAATTTCACAAAGCATTGCAATAAGAAAGTGAAGATACGGCTCTGTCCAGCTATCCAGATACCAATAATAATTCAGCATTTTGCACCCGGAATCAAATCATAGAATCACAGAATTGCCTGGGTTGGGAGGGACTTTCAAGCTCATCTCTTTCTACTCCCATTCCAAGGGCAGGAACACCTTTTGCTAGGCCAGGTTGCTCCAAACCTTTTCCAGCCTGCCCTTGGACACTTCCAGGGATGGGGCGTCACCGCAGGTTTTCAGAACATCCTGGTCTGAAACCCTAAAATAGGCATTCATGGCTTACTTTTAAAGCATCAGTGCCTGAACGCCTAATGTTGGAATTGTTGCCAAATCCTGGGAGATAAGGGCACCAAGGTGCATCGTGATATGTCCTGCTCGAAATACTTTTATTGTGGGGTAGTTTGTTCAAGGTCACTATAATGCGGCTGCTACGTGTGTGTTATCTACTCTGTGAGTAGGCAGGGACACAGCAAAAGTATAGCTTCTCTTAATCGTAGTATGACAGACAACTTGCTCTTTTTACCTCGTCTCTGCAACCTTGTTTTGACCTAGTTCCCTAAAAATTTGGTTATCAGAAACCAGCCCGTGTAGCAAGTACTGAAGAAGCTTGCTCAGGATTTCTGTGCACTTTCTAAGTCTGGTATAACAAAAGAGCTTTCTATCTCTATAAAAGTCTGTACCTGACTGGTTTTTTGGCCATCTGTCTGGTTTTTTTCCATTTCTGAGTCATGTTACAGAGAGCAGCCGTGCGTTGGCAGACGATGGGCTGGGTTTGCCCGCTCAAAGTCTCTGTTAATTAACGCACAAATCTAACTTTGCTGTTCTGTGAGGGGTTACCCAAACGCAGCAGGTGACTGCCAGGCTCTGTCTCCTGCCTGCATCTCACCTCTCTGAAACGAGTCACCACGTGTTTTCGGTAGTACTAAAATTGATACCTCTTCATTTTCTGCTCATGTTCATCGTAAGTTTGGCGTACTCAGTCCTGCTTAGCTTCCGGTCCTTAATGCGGAAGCTTCAGGAAAAGTTGAGAATGGGGAGGAGAGAGCGTTCAGGGCAGCTCAGATTTCAATGGTCTGCAGGGGGGAAGAAGGCTGAGCTAGGTCTTTCTTTTGTAGTTTTGATGGCTCTGTAAAGCAAACTGTTCTTTTATTCTCTCCTTTTAGGATAATGGCCCGATAATGATGCTTTTCTTTGCCCTTTCTAGAACTCGACCACTGTGCTGTGGGGCTGCCAGTTCAATTTCTTTCTGCTCAGCTACTCCTGTTTTGCTGGCAGCTTTTGTCTTTTCTTCCCATTTGTTTCACGTGCTGAGTGGGCTGCAGGGGGATTCATTCACTCAGCTTGCTGAACTCGGATGTTCTTTAACGTAGAGAGTGATAAAGGATGCACACTCTGCTCTCTGCCATTCGCTGTCCCAGCTATGAGTGTTCCCTTCTGTAGCTCAGTGAGCAATTCTGCCTCCGCAGTTACGAAACGCAGCTTCCTGCACATGGGCACGAGGGATGCCAGGAGATCGGGCTGGTGAAACTCCTCCCTTCCAGCCCTTCAGCTGGCACGAGTCAGGAAGTTACCTCAAGATCCAAGTCAGGCCTTCCAGGGAGAATGTGATAAACCACAGCACTCAGCTGTAGGGAGATTCGAGCTGCAGAGGACAGAAATGAAAGCTTCCTTGAACTGCCTGCTGGCCACAGTAGTCCAGCCAAGTGTTTTAGAAGCCTCATTAGAGAACACAAGGTCATTTGTCGTTGTTCATTCCCTTTCTCTTGGAAGCTCCTTGTTGGGGATCTGAAATCATGTTGTTTAAAAATAAAAAGTTCAATCTTTTCCTGCTCAGCGTCACTGCTGCTCTGGTCCTGAGCATTAGGATATATTGGTGGCCCAGCTTTCCTGAGAAATCCTAGCAGTGGTTGTTCTCCATTTGTGGTGTTATCACAAGCAGAAATGGCTGGTAACATACTGATTTCAGAATGGAACTTGTGGACAGGGCAGAGCTGAAGATCTTAACTCTAATTGTAACATTGCTTTTCTAGCCAGGACCTTTTCTGGCAAGTTCCCTCATTCATTTGTTGAATATTTAAAATTAAATAAAATAAATAAGTAATAAAATAAATTTGTTGAATATTTAATTTTGCTTGTGGTTTTGGTTTTTTTTAGGGTTGACTTCAATGTTCCAATGAAGGATCACAAAATAACCAACAATCAGAGGTGAGCCATAATTTCCATCCCAAATGGAGGCCCCAAAGTCTGCTGTGTCTCTGACTTCTCCCCAGTACCTGGAACATTACCACGATTAAGCTGCCATTACTCATACCAGAATATTAAGGATATCAGAGAAAGTCCCACCATTTTTAATTAAACCCCCTGCAGTTATTAGGAAACTACACTTAACTACAAGGCTGCTGCTTGCTGTAGCTGCTGTGGAAAGCATATGGAGAAAATATGTTAGAGATCCTAAACTTCCTAAGCTGGTTATGACTATTTTGCAGCCACATCCCTTAGGCTGTGTGTGAAAGTTGTCTCTGTTTGTTACTATCCAGAAGTCTGTGTGCCTCCTGCTTACCCTGGGGCTGTGTTGTCTTTGTTAGAATAATTGTTGCAGTGCAGCACACAAAGATTTGGGTTTTAGAAACATTGATGCCAGATGTCTCGCCCTGCTTGTCATCCACTTGCAGGCAGGTGCCAGTTTTGTTCCCCACAATGTGCTCACTACTTATCATTTCTCTATTGCTGCAGGATCACAGAGTAACCCAGGAAGCCTGGTAGTGTTCAAGTGTCTCCTGGCATTTCTTAGCTGAGCAATCAGAATTTAGATTACAAAATGCATTTTAATTCCATGTCCTGTATTGCTTGGAAAATAACAGCGAAATGTATGAAAACAGGCTGGGATGGAGAATTTTGTTGATGCTTTCTTAAGGAATTGTTCTGTCCAGCTCTTGTGCTGGTAATTGAGTCCTTATTAATTAGTTTCTCTGTGCCATTACAGAATCAAGGCAGCTGTTCCTACCATCAAGCACTGCTTGGACCATGGGGCCAAGTCCGTGGTTCTCATGAGTCACCTGGGTCGCCCGGATGGCGTCCCCATGCCTGACAAGTTCTCCTTGGCCCCAGTAGCTGTGGAGCTGAAGGCACTCCTGGGCAGGTAAAGTGCAAGAGCAGCCTCGTGTGCATCAGGCCCTCCCTGTCAGGGGACCTGGATGTTTTCCTTTCCACCAGGAAGTCACTGGTGAGGTTACAGTGTGTCTTGTGTTGCAGGGATGTCTTGTTCCTGAAGGATTGTGTTGGTGCTGAGGTGGAGAACGCTTGTGCTAATCCTGCTGCTGGCTCAGTCATCCTGCTAGAGAACCTCCGATTCCATGTTGAAGAGGAAGGGAAAGGGAAGGATGCTTCAGGGAACAAGGTGAAACTTCGAGTCTGGCTTTCATGTGTGCCTGCTCTGATCTTACCACCTCTTTTGCTGCAGATTGACAAGGAGCCGGCAGCCTCTCTAGAACACTGATTGTGAATTTGCTCTTCAAAGGATGTCAGAGATCTTCAGTTCAGTGTGTCCCATTGTTGGGCAAAAGTTTTGAGTGGAATACAGTGAATTTCCAAGATGAAACAGCTCAAGTGAAAGGCTATAGATGACTCTGTCAAAGGTGGTGTAGTCTGTAAAAAAAACGACAAAGAAACTAAATAGGGCTGTGCAAGAAACTGCTGCTTGTTAGGCTTCATTTTTGGATGTTTAAAATGAAAACCAGTTTGGATCTAGTTTGTTGCCACCAGGCCCATAAGAATGATGCTTCTTTCTTGGGTTATATGGCTAATATTTCTGCAGCACAGGGATTATCAAACCTTCTAAGCCTGTCTGCTCTTCAGAGTAGTTATCTAGAGCCAGGCTGCCCTGCACCTCTGACATTTTGTTGAAGGTCAGCAGAGTGCTTGCTCCAGACAGCTGCTTTTCTTAGCGATGGTGACCCCGCTGGCTTTACAGAGGCCTTGGCTCTGTTCAGATCCAGTGCTTGGAGGGAATGCTGGCATAGCCTGGTGCCCTTTATGGGCTGACACAGGACTCCTGTAGCTTAGGAACACAGCAGAGAGTTGGTGAGCCTGTGCAGATGAGAGGGGGAAATGGAGCAAATCTGGAATTACTCACTGCCAGAACTGTGTGCCACTGCAAGTATGGTGGCAGGGAGAAGAGTGGGGCAGGAATTTCATTTTCTTTGGGAGACAGTCCCTTGGTTCTGTGTGTTTCTGGAATTCCCAGATGATGTAGCTGGATGTGTGCATGTGGAAGCACACACTGCACTGAGCACAGCAGGAGAGGTGCCTGTGACAGAGCTGCCTCTCCTACCAGAGGTGAAAGTCAGTGCTATGGAAACAGCGTTTGCAATACAGGATTGCACGTTCCTGACTGGTGCTTAAACTGTGTTTTTCCAAAGCAGATGCAGTGGTAGTGGTTCCTCTGTCAGAGCCTCTTGTGTTCTGCTCACAGATGGTACTGGTTCTAACTGGAGCACTTAGTCTCTGTAAAGCCAGACAGTTTGCTGAGTGAAGGAGCAGTTGGCAGCATTGTTCTAGAATCTGTATGGTCCCTTGAACTTGTCTCCTGCTCAGGCTCTGCAAAAAAGGGCCCCCAAAGCTGTGCTGAACGCCCCCCTTGCCATCTCTTGGAGTGCCTTCCTGCCATTGTCCCCACGGGGTCACATCTGGGTGCTGGCAGGGGCCTCCCGTGGGGTGATGAGCTGACAGAGCAGAAAGCCCTGGGAGAGGGGCTGGCCTGGCTGCCAGTCTGGGCTATTCCTGTACAGCAAGTGGCTGTCAGCCACCTCTGAGCAGTCACCTGCTGCCCAAGTGAGCTCTGCTGTCTCCTCATGGTGGGAAGGAGAACTGAACTGCATAAGCCATCCCATGAGGATTTGGTAGGATGCTTGGAGGAGGGAGAAAAAGTTTTTTAACAGAAATACACCTGTTCTTGCCCACTACATGCTACACTTATCTCCAGTTTTCCAGCATTGGCTGCTTTCACTGTGGCCTGTTGTAGTGTGAGGCCATTTGTCGGACTGTTCATCAGCTAATCCTCAATGCAGTTGCTAAATCAGTCCTTCAGGAGCTCATCCTTTTACCTGTGGCTCTTGGAGACTGTGCTTTCTTTGTTCAGTGAGTGAGCATGAATTTGTTTAGTCTGATTTAAGCATTGCCTTGTCTCTCCACACCCTTCTGTGCTACCTGTGTTCACCACACAACACTGGAAATCTGCTGGAGAGAGACTGAAAGGTTTGTGGTACTGCAGTTCAGAAGTGGGAACAGTCTTCAGGCTTGCAGTAGCAGTCTAAGAGTTTAAAATGGAATTTAAACCATTTAAACTTTTTTGTTGCTCCTGCTGGACTGGGAAAAAGCAAATAAGACTGACCCACTGGATGAACTGATGAGTTCCTCCAGCTGACCTTTCTTTGCTTTGCATTTATGAGGCAAATTGCTGACTTTGAGCTTCGATTCACAATCAAAGTCTCAGGGTACAAACTTGTCCTCCTTTTTCTTTTTAGATCAAGGCTGAGCCTGCAAAAGTGGAGGCTTTCAGAGCCTCTCTTTCCAAACTGGGAGACGTCTATGTCAATGATGCTTTTGGCACGGCCCACCGAGCTCACAGGTGGGTACCCATTTCCCTTCCACAGGCAGAACTGCAGAACAGTATCTGCCATGGAAACACATAAAATATTGCCCCCAAGGAGTTTTAATTTCCTTTTGGGCTTATCCTACTATCATTGTGCTGTGTTTGTTCCTCAGCAGTGGATTTACTGGAGGTAGTTGTCATTAGGGTATGCTCTTTCAAGTTTGTCTCTGGGAACAGGAGAAAGCTGAAACAAGATCTTTAGACTTGCATTGCCTTTTTTTAGACTTTGAAGATCTAAAAATTACTTGCTTAGGGCTTATATAAATTATCCTGTAATCACAACAGCCCTCTTTTCCAAAAGATTCATCACTGCAGAGTGGTTGTTTTCATGGAGTGCGTTTAGATGTGTACTTGCAAACTGCAGTGGTCCTCCTGGAAGAGGAAATCCCTGCTATTGGCTATTCTTATTTGTCCTCCAGTGTTTTGGATCACTAGTTGAGATGATAAATGTCTTGCAGATCAATATTTCTGTGCAAAACCAATGGCAGAAATTAAGCATGTACAGCTGTCTTATCAAACTAGGTGAACAAAGCCCCTGTGTGTGTTTTCATGTAGGTGGTTGCTGTTCTCATTGCTTCAGCTGACTGAAGGGTTGGCTTTGCAATGCTGTGAGACATGGGGGTGTTTCTACATGTAAATCTTTCCATTCCTCACTTTTTACTTTCATTCTGCAGCTCCATGGTAGGTGTCAATCTGCCTCAGAAGGCTGCTGGCTTCCTGATGAAGAAAGAACTGGATTATTTTGCCAAGGCCCTAGAGAGTCCAGAGAGACCCTTCTTGGCAATTCTTGGAGGGTAAGACTCAAGAACATTGTGACTGTATTTCTCTAACTCCTCTAACAAATGACAAGTTGTTTTGGCTTGGTTTAAACAAGTGCTTTCCTTTCAAGTGTATCTGCAGTTCATATTTGTAGCTGACTCCTGAGATCTGAGACTTGGATTAGAGAGGAGCAGTTCTGCTCCTGTGATGGTACAATCTGGCTGCTCATTGTCTCTCCTGACCTTTTACACTCCCCAAATTGAGACAGTCCCCAGCAGTTTTTTGTCCAGATGAGCCAGGAGAGCAGTTAAAGCCATGTGATGGCCCAGACATTGTCAATGACCTTTCCTCCCCAGTTCAGGGTACAGGAGAGCTCAGGCTCAGCACTCAGTAAACTGACATGACCTCTCATTATGCAACGGAGCCCTGCTGGGGCTGCATGGGCTCTGCTCTGCCCCAGCACCTGGTGTGCAAAGGGACTGGAAGGTGCACAACCAAGTGACTGCTCCTGTGCAGAAATATTTAATTGCAGCCAGGTCTCATCACATGTGTGCCCAGTCCAGCACTGCAGCTCTGCGAGGTGCATTTCGTCAGTTGAGCTAACTTGGCTGGGCAGTCTGGGGAAATCAAGCTCTAAGGGGCCAAATGAGGTTTATATTTAAATAAAAATGAAGAAATGTAGGGCTGAATAATGCTCTAGGAAGTTGACTTTTCTTGCTGGCCTGCAAACTTGCTAAATTCTCTTTCTGCCCATTCCCAACAACTCCTTTGTTGGATCATTCTCTAGAACTAGAACAGCCTTGACATACCATAGTCACGATACTCACTGTTCATTCTTTTTCCTTTTCTCTCTCACCAGAGCCAAAGTTCAGGATAAGATCCAGCTGATCAATAACATGCTGGATAAGGTCAATGAGATGATCATTGGTGGTGGAATGGCGTTCACCTTCCTCAAAGTGCTCAACAACATGGAGGTACGAGGAGAACAATTCCGTGTCTGCTCCTAGTGAAGAATGTGGTCTGAATGCCCCTTACATGTTCTGGGATTGAGCACTGGGTATCTTGGCTCTCTGCAGGAGTAGGGAGCACTGAGAAATTACTTGACAATCCCTTTGCAAAACTCGGATTACTGCTATGTCTCTCCATGTGCTTTATGAAAACAATCTTTCCAGAATTGCTGTCTGAGCAGTTTGGGTGCTGATGTTCTCTTCTGTCATGACCGTGAACTAAACAAACACCTCTTACTTTTCCCAATTATTTCCTCTAGATTGGCAACTCTCTGTTTGATGAAGAGGGATCAAAAATTGTCAAGGACCTGATGGCCAAGGCGGAGAAGAACGGTGTAAAGATCACTCTGCCTGTTGACTTCATCACTGCTGACAAATTTGATGAGAATGCACAGACTGGGGAAGCCACAGTGGCTTCAGGCATTCCTGCTGGCTGGATGGTAGGTTTGAATGGGAAAGGGACTGAGAGGAGGAGCAATAAGGAACAGGGTGGGTCGGACAACTCCTAAAGGAGTAGAAAGATTAATTGTGATCCTTGGCAAATGTTTTTGAGGGCAGTCAAGCTGTGTAGAGTTTGTTGGTTTAATGAAATTGAAGCCCTGTTCTGAGTTTTTAAGTCTAAAGTAGCTTTTGTGAGATTTGGATTAAAACGGCAAAATTCCTCTCCAACTTGCAGATCTGAATGCAGTAGAAATCCCTTTTATTTGGCTGGAATTTAAGTAGCATTGGCAAAGTTCCCTAACTAAGGCTTCAAGAATCTGACATTGATTTGAAATTGACTTACTGGTGTTAGGAAGATAAATACCACACCAGACTCCACCCTCTTGCAGCAGCTGCTGGCAAATCTGTCCCTGCATACAGAGAAACTCTTGTTTCATGTCTGGGGTGAGGGAGAAGCTTCTGGCTGGGCATGGGTGATTTGAGCTGGAGTCAGCAGTGAGTGTATCTGTGCCTTCTCTCACTTCCCTTAGGGCCTGGACTGCGGCCCTGAGAGTGTGAAGAAGTTTGTAGAAGTTGTGGGAAGGGCCAAGCAAATTGTGTGGAACGGTCCAGTTGGGGTCTTTGAGTGGGACAAGTTTGCCAAAGGAACCAAAGCCCTGATGGACAAAGTGGTAGAAGTAACTGGAAAAGGCTGCATCACCATTATTGGTAAGTAGTTGTGTTTGTTCTTGTTTTTCTCAATGAATGAAGGAAGCTTCTGCTGGCCAGCACTGTGTTAAAAATATTGGTCAAATTATTTTCCTCACATTCTCCTCTGTCCTTCAGCGTGAGCCTTCAGTTGGACAAAATCTGAATTTCTTGTGTGTCTCATGGATTCTGCTTGTGCTACAGGTGGTGGAGATACAGCTACTTGCTGTGCCAAGTGGAACACTGAGGATAAAGTCAGCCATGTCAGCACAGGAGGTGGTGCCAGCCTGGAGCTGCTAGAGGGTAAATCCTCTTTTATCTTCATTTGTTTGAGTAAATTTGGAGTTCTGGGTGCTTTACCATGTGTTGGTAGTCAAAAAGGCGCAACAATAGCAGAATGTTTTTTTCTGTCCCACCATGTGGAGTTGGTTTCATGCAGCTTTGGAGCCACAGGCTCCTCTTGCTGCTCTTCTGTAGCCCTCACAGAGGAAGAGAGGAAGGAAAATGGAGTATTCCTGCAAACAGCACAGTCTGCCTCTCCCAGAAGGCAAAACCACTGGGATAGAGAACGAGAGAGTGGGCTGGATTTTGTCACTGATCCCTCAGGACTTGCCAACCACCCTGTTTAAAATGCCTGGTTTCTGTTAGGCAAATCTCATCAGAACAGTCTGGAATTCTTGCCAGAAGTCTCCTCTTCCTGTTCGGAATTCCCTTGGTTTGGGGGAGCCCTCTAGTGCTCACTGACAAATCTGCACGAGGGCACTTGGAATTCAAAATGGTGAGGATTGACGAGATTCTTGTAACGAGTTCCATTGTTCTCTAAACGACTTTTCATTTCCTCTGGTAATTTGCCGTTTCCCAGTGTGTGTAAATTATCCAATGCTGTCAACTCCTCCGGAGAGGAGAAACTTCAATAAACTGCCTTGCAGCTGCTATTTCCAGGAGTGAGGTGGGAGACAGAGCTTTTGTTTCTGTTGCCTAGGGAGTGATGGGCAAGGGAAAGAATGCAGATGGCTCGAAGGAAACGCTGTGTATTCAAAAGGACAAACTTGTCTAAGGTTTGGCCCAAAATATGGGTTTGTGTGTGTGATCTTTTAAATGTAACGGAAGTCTGGCTAATTAGAAAAGCTTCTGAAGATGAAAAAAAGGGGGGGGAAATCCCTGAAAACCCAGCAAGCTAGTGAGTTGTGAACAGTGTAACAATTCAGTCCTGCTGCACAGCTTGAGCATTAGAAGGTTGTTTTTCTGAGGAAAGGCAAAACCAGAGTGGTGTCTGTTAATTATTAAAGTAGGACAAAAAGCTCAAAAAGCTGTAGAAAACATAGCACTTTAGTAATCTAGGCCCTTGTACTCAAAGATGAGCATATTCTTTTATTCCATCAGTTGGAAAGAGACATGTAAATGTCTCAACCTGGGTGTTTTAGTCACAGTAAAAGACTTGAGACTCGTGGGAGGCTTTTTCTCTAAATTAATTCTTAAAATTTCCGCCGCACTGCCCAGAATTCTATTTACGTGCCACTAGGGATTTAAGAAAGTATGCAGCAACTCCCTAAATCCAATTAAAAATCTGTTTGCCATCAAATTTAATGGAAAAGGATGTTGGGTGTTTGGATCTGGCCCTAGCAGAGACTTGGACAGAAACGTGCCATTACTGTTAATTGAGAATTGATGGCTGGGCTGTGTTAGGAATCTCTCTGCTGACATCTGAGTGCAGCTGTGCTCTGGGTGGATTTACTGTGTGGAGCAAGTCCATGGAACCACCATGGTCAGTGTGCAGCCAAACTCTTCCATTTTCAACCTGTAATTCCTGATTTACTTCTTGCAATTGCATCTCTTTTCAGTGTTACAGTTGCAAGCCTGAAGCAAAGTTGTTTGAGCACAGAGGGGTTCTTAACCCTGCTGTTGTGTTTTATCTGCCCCCAGGTAAGGTTCTCCCTGGTGTGGATGCCTTGAGCAACGTGTAGAGAGCAGAGCCCCACGTCCTGGTCCCGTGCACAGCCCCTGAGATCCAACACTTCAGCGCTTCTGTATTCCAGCTGTGCCAGAGGCAGATCCCAGAATGTAAACCGGAACGGGACCTTGGAGCAGGAGACAGCAGAGATTTTTCCGACTGCAGTTTACATGATGTGGGTTTGTCCACTGTTACCCCACTTGAATTAACGTAGTGAGTTGAAACTGTTGTTGTGAATTTAGAGTGTATATATTTATATTTTGCCTTTTCAAAGAGATTAATCCCTGTTAGAAATATATCTCAGAAAGGAGTGCACTGTCCAGCTTCCATCCTAGAGGCATTTTCATCACTTGACACGGTTCAGAAACCAGAGGGGACTCCAGTTTTTTGGAGGTTGGTTGTAATAGCTGCTGAATAAACATATTTAAAGTGCTCCTAGTTTGTATGTTGTCCTTATTTCAGATTTTTAGAATGGTCTGCATTAAAATACCTTCTAGCATCAGGAATCTGAGCTAGTTTTCCTATTTGCTCTAATTATAATATTTCTAAATCTCCTTTTATGTTTGTCCCAGTGGCTCTATAAGCACCCAGTCATCATCAAAGTGAACTTGGTAAGGAAGTAAATTGCCACAGATGTGCTGTTATGTTAGAACTTTCATGCCCCTCATAATAAAGTAAGATGAAATTTTGAATGTGCAAGTCAAGTAAGAAAAATGCAAGTTCAGCTGCTTGTCATTTAGAGGACTTGCCTTGTAGTGGGCAACTAATGTATTTAACGTCAATATAGGGAGGTAAAAATGAAGTCCCCAGCAAACAGAATTGCAACGTGCCTCTGCTGAAGTTTGTGGTCCTAAAAGCACTAGGAGTAGCATGGTAAAACTGCACAGTTGGACACTGAGGTTTGTGTGTGGCTTCAGCACACGGCAGAACTGCAGGTACTGTCAGTGGAGGCCCAGCAAGGTGGTTCTAGTGCCTGGAGCTGGATTTCCATGTGGGCTGTCCTGTGCTGGCTCCTGTGCTGGCTGCAGGGCCCAAATGTGAGCACAGAGTGGCTCAAAACCAAACCTGGGACTTCTCCAGCCTCAGCCTGGCCTCAGCTTTGGATTATGGCAGCAGTCACAGCTCTGCTCTGAGGAGAGTCACTGCTCCAGCTGAACTGCTTGTGGATCTTCCTGCTGGATCCAAGAAAAGTGAGTGGTGTGGGGCAGCCATGGCCTGGTTTGATTCCCAGTGAAGTCCCCAGCTCTGGTGTTCCTAGGAGGTTCTGCACTGCAAAAACCTTCAGGATGAGCCATGGAGGGCAATCCCTGAGGTAAGCAACAGGTCACAACACAGATTCTGCTTTGAAGTTCATTTCTGTATATGAAACATTACCAAAACAAAATGAAAGCATGTGTTATAACAGACATACTCTGCCAAGTTTTACCTGGTTATGAGGGGGTGTGAATTAAAACCCAATAATGCTGAAGGGTGGTAAAGCTGCTATGAAATATATACTTGTTACAGTTTAAAGCTGAAAGTGACTATTGCAAAGACAGTAGAAATAATGCAAATTACTGCAGCACTGTGGTGTCCTCCTCCTCTTCCTCCCCTCCTTTGTAACTCTCCCAAGCATTGTCTGATGGCACATGAATGATGCACATTTTTGCTGTGCTGTGCTCATGTTTTCCAGGCAGGGGTGCAGACCTCCAACAGCTGCAGGAACGAGGCGAAGAAAGGAGGGGGCTTGTCAGCCACAAAAAGACCATGGATTTTGGAAATCCAGTACTACGAAAACAAACATTCCACCACATCTTGTAACAGATCCTCCTTGTCTGGCTCTGGCAAACAAGGCCTCGTGACAGCACAGCCCATTTTTGTTTCAGTCTTGTGCCCCTGTGCTGCTGGATTCCCATGGAGCAATAACAGACTTTCCCCCAGCCCTCCTTTCTGGGTCTTTACAGTGGAAGGTTGGTGTGTGGCCACTACCTCTGCTGGCTTTTTCCTCTCTCCATCAAAAACAACAAAACAAAGCTATCTGTAATCAAATACAGCAAGCAGTAATGATGCTCTGTAAACACAGATGTCTCTGATTAAAAGCATTTTTCCACCTGGACTTTGGATGGTTCCTGCTCACATCTCTAAAACGTCCTTTTGTTTCCACATGGCTTGTTTTATGTACTGTTCTGTGTTCAACACAGCAAACCTTGCACAGCAGGGCCAGAGGCATACTCAGCTTTAAATAAAAATAAACTGTAGTTGTAAATAAAAATGGGTGGAACATCTGAACATGAGACCACAGGAGCTGAACGCTTGATGGCCTGCAGCTGAGTACTTCAGTGACAGACTTTCTATGGCCTTTAAGTTTTGCCTGTTAATACGTTGACAGTTTGGCTTTTACAATTTTATTACTTTTATTGGGAGTCTTTCTAGGGCAAGGAATGGTCCCTGTTAGAAATATTGTGGAAGAGAGATTAGAAGCAAGGCTGTTGAAGAAAGCTCATGATGTGATGATGAAGGTAATAGATACAGCAGGTTCAGAGGGCTGATAACGAGAGCCAGGGGAAATAAGTAAAGAGCTTAAAGCCTTTGGCCACAACAACCCCAGCAAATGCTCCAGGCTGGGGCACAGGGGCTGGAAAGTGCCTGTCAGGAAAGGCCCTGGGGGTGCTGGTCAACAGCAGCTGAACATGAGCCAGATGTGCCCAGGTGGGCAAGAGGGCACTGGCACCTGGCCTGCCCCAGCCATGGTGTGGCCAGCAGGACCAGCACAGTGACCGTCCCCCTGACTGGGCACTGCTGAGGCCACACCTGGAGTGCTGTGTTCAGTTCTGGGTCCTTCACTCCGGGAAGGACAGTGAGGGGCTGGAGCATGTCTAGGAAAGGGAACAGAGCTGGGGCAAGGGGCTGGAGCAGCAGCAGTGGCTGAGGGGGGGGCTCAGCCTGGAGAAAAGGAGGCTCAGGGTTCTGCACAACTCCCTGACAGGAGTTTGGGCATTGGGCTATGCTCCCAGAGAACCAATGATAGGGCAGGTTTAGGTTGGATATTAGGAAGAATTTCTTCATGGGAAGGATTGTTAAACCTTGAAAGGGGCTGCCCAGGGAGGTGGTGGAGTCCCCATCCCTGGAGCTGTTAAAAGACTGACTGGATGTCAGCCCTCAGTGCTCTGGTCTGGCTGACAAGGTGGGGGTCGGTCACAGGCTGGGCTCGATGCTCTCAGAAGTCTTTTCCAGCCCCGGTGGTTCCGTGATTCCCCCTCAGCCGAGGCTCGCTCCCCGCAGGCGCTCGGCGGCTCCCCCGCCCTGCAGAACTACAGCTCCCGGCCGGCACCGCTCGCCGGCCCGCCGGGGGATGCCGGGCGCCGTAGTTGCAGCCGCCTGCTGAAAGTTACCCACGGCATCGGCGGGGGGCCCTTGCCGGAGCTCCCCGGCGTGGCTCAGCGCCGTGCCGGCCGCGGCAGCCCGCGGGGAGCGGCCCGGGATGGATGTGCGGGCGGCCGCGGGGCCCGGCGCCCGCGGGGTAAGGGCGCTGCGCGGGGTGAGGGCGCGGCTGCGGCCGCGGGGCGAGGCCGGCGCCCAGCGCGGGGAAAGGCCGGCGCTGTCCCCTCAAGCACCGCCCGGGACGGGCCCCCCGAGGCGGGGCAGGGGAGCCGGGTGTCCCCGCTGCCCTCGCGGGGATCTCCTCCTCCTTCCCCGGGCGGTGCGGGGCTGTTCTGGGGCTCAGCCCGCACTGCTCGGGGGCTCTGGGGAAGGTTGGGCGTGGGCAGGCGGCGAGGCTCGGGGGCTGCTGGTGGTGTGTGGGTGCCTTCTCTGCTCATCTGTCCGGCCCCTCCCCGGCTCCATTGTCAGCTTCAGGTAGTGCCGGGGATGTGTTGTTACCCACAGCCTCTGCCCCAGCCGCCAGAGATGGTCCCTGTTCTGCCCTTCTCCTCCCGCCGGCCCCAGACACCCGCAGGAGCTCCCCCGCACCTGTCCCAGCTCTGAATTTAACAGAAACGTCTCCAAATCCTCCTGCTTTGATCTCTGAGAGAGCAAATTTGGAGGGTGATAATCCCCAAAGGGTTAAAGGCTTTGCATCCGTGCCTTGGTTTGGCCATCCCCGGTACGGTCTGAGGGATTGTGGATTTCATTCACAGACTGAGTCAGGCAGGGCCAGAAATATTCACCGTGACTTTTACCACATCGTCTAAGCAGCTCAGATCCCATCTGCCTCAATTCCAGGATAGTTTCTGAGGAAGGTGGGGGCTGGAAAGCCAAATCTTTAGTGTGGAGGAGCTGTGGTGGACAAAGGAACTGGGGTGATGTTAAACACCACTGCTTTTCTTGGTGCTGGCACCAGCCAAGAGCTGGCTGCACGTGGTGGGATAACCCAGCACTTCCATATTTCAGGCTTCTGGGGGGCTGAAATCCCAGCCCGGATTCTGGTCCTTGGCATCCTCACCTGTGCTCTCCCACCATGACATGCATAAAGAAGATCTCCACTCAATTTTCAGGTTAAAATTTTCAGTGTTGCCTCTGATAAATGATTCTTAATTCAGCCCCGATGCAGTATAAAATAGAAAATTCCATTTTAGCTCATTTTTCATTTTTATTCCACTTTCTAGTGATAATTTTTTCATTAAGCATCTAATCACATCCTAGCATTTCTCATCAGCAAGGCTCAAGGTGCTTTACAAAAGAGGGAAAAATATGATTATTCTAATTATCCTTATTAAGGCTTCGGTTTTGGGCAGGTTCTGCAGATAATATAGGCCATAAATAATTAAGAGTACAATCTAATTAGGAGAAATCTCTAGTTGTAAACTGAAGTGCCACACTGAAGAAGGCAGTGTCCAAAGGCCTGGCCTTGTAACCTAATCTCCCTGATCAGAACACTATCCCATTAACCCACAAATCTCCCGTCTCCTGACCTGTCTGCCCCACGGACAGGTAATTCCATGTGCAGGATCCAAGGGAGGGAGTTTCAGTGACCAAAAGCAGCCTGGAGAGTGTTCTGTTGAAGTTCCTTGCCATTTGAATAAAGGTCTTGTGTTTACCAAAATGTCCAGCCTGAGCTGAGCAGGGTTGGGCATGGAACTGATGGAGTCTTTTAGTAGAAATAGGGTTTGGAAATAAGAAGCATTGCTCCAAATGAGTCCAGAAGGTACAGAAAAAGGTTGTGGCTCGGATCTAGTTCATCCACAACCTAAACAGAATTCTGACCTGAAACTTGCTCTGAACTCTTTGTCAAATTTCATCAAAGTTGGACATTGGCTTTCCTGTTTGGGAATTTAGTTTGCTTGTGCTAAACTGGGTCTGTGTATCCTGACACCTGCATGTCCTGCTGGGAGCTGGCTACCTCAGGACCACAGTTTACCCACATAATTCAGCAGCAGGACTATGTGGATGAAATCCTTGTTCTCATTCCAAGTACCTGCTGTCACATCTTAGTTATTCTGTGGGAATGTTTTTGCTCTGATCCGTGGTCACCCAGCGCTCAGCTCTGACCTAGTTGCAACATTCTTGTTAGGCAGAGAAATTTCTGAGTTTGGCTTTGCAGTTCACCTTCTCAGTAAGTAAATCTTTGCTCTGTGACACCATCTACCATCACTTTATAAGGGATCATGAGGCTGATGAGGACAGTGTGTGTCTCTACAACAGCTTCTCCCACTGTACCACTGCAATGTCCAACACAGAGCAGGTGTAGACCATGTTGTCGATGAAAATTCCTGAGTCTGGTGATCTGTAGCAGCTTTCTTACCACTAAAGGAACTGCACCTGTGTTAGTCTGGTGTTGTGTAATTTCCTTGAAAGTTGGTGACATAAGAGCAGCTACAAATAAAGCTGAAAATCACAGACTGCCTTTCTGCCTGAGCCTGATGGGGCTTAGTCTTGGCCAAGTTGGTGTAATTTTCAAACGTAACTCAAAGGGATGCTGATTACAAGTTACACTGAAATGAGTCCCCAAGTCCCTTGGGGTCTTGGACAGACCTGTATCTTTATATATCTGTGCTGTAATTTCTTCATTTGTATCGTGTTAACTGTAGTTCAGTCTCACTGCTGGAAGCTTTGAGTACTGAGGCAATGGCTGGAGCTCACAGTAACGTTGGTGCTACTGGGAATGTGCTGCATATGGCAGGGGAGGACCTGCAGCAATGAGGAAGCTGGGAGTGCAGGCATTTTGAGCAGCAGAATGAGGGAGGGTGAGAGGGAAAAATAGAAAAGTCAGGAATAAAAGCTAAACCACCACCAGGATTGTAGGTGATGATGGGTTCCCTAAGAACATTCTCATGTGCTGCTTAGGGGAGGGAGAAGAGAAGAGCCTTCCTGGAGAAGTGCATTTCCACACAATGAAGCCTTTGGTTTCTTCCCTTGCACATTTGTAGAGCGCTCACATCTTTCTTTCCTTTACCCCAGGAGACATTCCTGTTTCCTTTCATTCACCAGTGTTTGGAAGGAGATGAGGCACTGTTGGGCTCCCTTATTAACTTAATCTGTGGGAAGCTCCACATAAATCCCTGGATTTCCCAGTCCTGATAGAAGGAGGTGTTTGTGGAGTCGAACACAAAGTGGAGGTTCCTGCACAGGGAGGGTTTGACGATGTCCTGAGCCTGTGACTCTTAATCCTGCCTTGCTTTGAAGTCTGAAGCTCAGGAGTCTGCATTAATGATCAAGGGGCAGAGCTGAATACAGAATTCCTATGGCAGGAAGGTAAAGGTGTGGGTAGGAATGTGGGAAGAGAATATTTAAGACAGTCTGGCATGTATAGTTAATAATATTAAAAAAGTAATCATGGTTATTTCCTACAGGTGCTCAAGTTCTCAAGGCTTTGAGCATCTTCTCATCCCTTGTGCATCACTGGTCTCTGGCTGGATCATGTCATGTTCACAATATTAAATTCCTTGAAAAGTAGAAAACTTCAGTTTTGAAAACTTGTCCTTCTCTACAGTGGGAAACTTGCTCTGCCCCTTAGGCAGGAATGTCTGTTCCTCCTGCAGTGTTTCAGAGCTGTGCTTGGCATTTGGCTGTCACTCTGTCCCACTCTGCCAAGTGTCAGTGATCCCTGAATGCTTAAAAAGTTCCTTGGGACTCTCAGCAGATGTGAAGCTCTTCTAAATTTGAGATTTGTCAGGAGCAGAATGCGTTAGAACAATTATTTCTGACTTTGACTTATGCCTGTGTTAAAACTCACTTATTTTTACCACAGTGTGTGTTCTTTTTAGGACTCTGAGCTGTTTCTCTAATTCAGGAGCTGTTCTTCCCGATTTTTACTTCATAAAGGAAAATAGTCAAAAGGGCTGTGTATCTTGCTACACATAATACACAGATATCTACTGCATTATAAAGTCTTGTGTATTTTTTTTGGTAAACACTGGATTTCTTTATGTATTTAATACCATAGTGTAAATGAATATTTATGGAGGTGGCTGAGGTCTTTGAGTGAGCTGTGTCATGTAAAATTTTGATCCAAATCCCAGGAGAAAAACCCCATCTCTGATATTGCAACTCTTTCTTGTCCCCAGGGAATTAAAAAGACAAAATATTTTAAGCCATTGAACATGCACTGAGCTTTAGTTTGTTAGCTAAGTAGGAGTAGGATGTCTTTCCTCAGCTACATTCAAAACTGAAGAACAAAAAGCTACCTTGAAAAATGGCCTTTGGGAGGCAGATGGCAGAAGCCAAGAAACTTGAGCCCTTTGCAAATGAATACTCTGTCCTCAACATTGTCTCTTTTGTTTCCCACACTTCCATGAGCTGCACATGGATTCAATTTACCAGTTTTTAACCCTTCTTCCTGGTGCCTGATCCGAGCACAGTTTGGGAGCTGGGACAGCTGGCACTGAGGTGCTTGGCTTTGGGTTTATTTTTGCTGCCTGTTTGTCCCTGTGCAAGCTCTGGCTCAGGTGTGTAAGGTAATCCAGGAGACACGGCTTGGGTGCATCCTGGGGAGAGGGAATCAAAGCTTTTCCAGCTTCCTGGCAAAGGGTGGAACAGAGGCAGGGCTGGGAGCAGGTTTGCTTTGATGAAAACATAGCAGCCTTCCCACTGTGGCTCCCATCGGGGAAGGTGTTGGAGCTGTGCTAGGACTTTTTAAAGGAGAGCTTGTTTTTCTTGGCATAGCTCAAAAATTGATGGAAAGTCAGGGTGGAGCCAAGGGATTTGGCATCATGGGAATTTCTCACACCAGCTTGTCTTTGTGTTGCAGCACCACAGAAGTGCTTTCTGCTGAGAGAAGCATTTACATCAGATGTTTATTTGAGACAGTGAAATTTATTCCAGTGAGTGATGATTGCCCAGAGTAAATGCAGTTCTTAGTAATGACTGTGTTGTTTCCAAAAGCATACCTAGCTCCTAGAGTTGCTGTTTGCCAAGTTGTTAGGGATCTAATTAATAATCAGTTTAAAACAAAAATGGCATTTCATATCAAGAACATAATGCATTTTCATCCCTCATTTTTCTCTTGATAACTGTTGAACAAAGATCACCAGCAGAGAGTGCTGGTGCTCTTCCAGAATGTGGCAGCAGCTTCTGAAATTGATTGTAAAATCTAATCAGACTTTGTTCCATAATTCTATTTTTAGTTTTTCATTTACATGAAAATGAAATGTTAATCAATTACCTGTAACTTGATATCTTGCTCTCTCTAATTATCAGTCTTTTTGTAGCTTACTACAGGGGAAAGATTGTTTTTAGGAGAACATCTACATATTCATAAAAATTCTAATTTGAAGCAGTTGTTTAAGAGAAATTAATCTCTTTTGTTTCGTTATGTTTTTTGTACATAACATTTTTTTTCTCCTTTCATTTCTCTTCTTTAATTTCACATTCAGAATAAGCTGATTACTCTTCAGTACAGCTTCTGTGTAGCAGGGGAAGATGGTTCTGCTCCTGCAACTAGCAGAGCTCTTGCATGCACATGGCACTGAGTGTTTCACTGAGACCATACCTTTACCCTTCCCAGGCAATGCAAGGTTGCTCCCAGCCAGAGATTGCTGTTGGTTGGGCCTCTTTCATTTCTCACTTCTGAGTCTGCTTCTGACATCAGCATTAAAAATGAGTTGCAAGAGCTTTAAATCAAAGAGCACCCCCTCTCCCCCATCCTTGTGGTATTTATCAGTACGGCTGCACCATTTTAAGGCCTGGAGGCTTTGAAGAGGTTGGGCTTTTTGATATCAAATCAGCCATGGTTGTCCCCTCTTAGGCTTTATGATCATTGAAATATCAGGATTAGCAAGTCTGGTTTTTGCTGCAGAGCCTGCTGTGCATCTTGTTCGCTTGTAATTTCATACAATCTTTAGTCCTTGAGAGCAAACAAATACTGTGTTGAAGTTCAGTGCCTCCATGCCTTACTCTTAAAGCTCACTCTGGTCCAAATCCACTGGAAATTGAGGGAATATTTCAGTTAATTCCAGCAGATTTTAAAGACACATCTCTTTTTAAGGAGACTTGAGAGGCAAGAGTGCAGAGGGAAGGGAGCAAGAGAGAAGCAAGGGAGATGGTCAACTTTCCTACATCAAGGCTGTTAACATATGATAGACATCAGATAAAGGCTTACAGGTCTGTGTTTGGGAGAAGAACAATGTCTAAGGAAATCTCTTTCTCGAGACCAACCTTATTTTGCCCAAACTACATTTAACTGTAGAGCACTGGGATGTGAATGTGTTTAGGGCAAAGCTGAAACATTTGTTTTTCCATAGTTGGCAGTTGTTTACCGCTCTCCTGGATACACTGCTCTCTTCTGCAATTCTGCATAGAGAGGGGCCAAGGTTCAGCAGTTAGAATAATTCTCCTTACAGGTGGTACCTGATCAATCACCTCACGGGTGACATGTCACTGCTGACCTCTATATTACATTTCACTGTGGTGAGCTGTTCCTTTCCCCCCCTTCCTTGCAGGCCTTTTCTTCACCCCAGGAACCATGCTGCACTTGAGTTACAACCCATTAGAGGTACCTCCCAGACTGACAGACTTAAAACTCTTCACACACAGCAGCATGAAAAATCTTAGATGAGCTGGGGCTGTGTTACGGTGTAAATCACAGTAGACACAGGGCAGGAAGTTGGCTATGCAGAAGTTTCTGTATCAGTTACTTCCCTCCCAGAAATTATGTGGTCATCAAAGTTTTATTGTGTAGAATTGGTGAAATAATACATTTGTGTAGAAAGACACAGGAGTTACTTAGTGAAGGTCAGAGGAATAAATAGTGTGTAACTGTTCCTGCTCGTGTGTTTGGAAAAGTAGAATTTTTCTAGCAATTCCACGCATGTCAGGTTTGATGGTAGTAATTTCTGGTGCTGTTGGTCTGTGAATAGCTGTTGTTGCCATCTTGGTGAATGATAACTCATGTAATTCATGCCTCAGTCTCCTGTCTGATTCTGTTTCCCTTCAGAAATGGTAGCTGCTCTCCAGCTGTACCCAATGGCAGGACCCGAGGAAGCCTTTCAGGCTTTGTTACAGCTCAGGGCTGGATGTGGCAGCAACACCAAATCCTCTGTGTATGACTTAAAGATAGCCATGGCCATCCTGAAGGTGCTGGGTGCTAAAACCAGGTGGTAAAACAGCAGTAAAAGCTGCAGTACTGCATGTCCAAGCTCACTGTGCGTGTGGGCAGCAAGGCAGGGCCTCTGCAAGTGCAGACTGAGCTCCCAGCCTGACTTTGGACCAATTGTCCAACCCTCCTGTACCTTGGTGCCTTCTGCACTCATTTTTTGGTGATTTTTAGAAGATTTTGAAATCTTTTAGTCTTGTTTTAATCTGTGTTCCCAAACATGTTGGTTCGCTTACTTCCTTTTCTTCAATGAGTACCTGTCAAACTGACCTGGAAGTGTCCAAGGCCAGGTTGGATGGAGCTTGGAGCAACCTGGTCTAGTGGAATGTGTCCCTGCCCATGGCAGGGGGATAGAATGAGATGAGCTTTAAGGTCCCTTCCAATCCAAAGCATGCTGGGATTCTGAGTTTGGCTTCTATGACAAGAAATACACTCTCCCTTTTCAGAAGTGCCTATGCCTTGCTTCTGCTCACATTCCTGGCAAACATGCTCAGCTTCTCTTCGTAGGCTTTTTTACTATTTCCTGTATTACTGTCTCTTTACTGTAGGGTCATTATTTTGCCCAATAATGTATTTTATAGACAAAAACCCCCCTCACTTTGGTGGGGACGTTCTGTCTGGCCCCATGAGCTAAATGCCACTTCTGAGCCCTGCTGACACTTTATATTTATTTGCAAGAAGAAAAGCTCTGTTAAACTGGCCTAAGATCAGAGATCCATGGAAATTAATTCAAGCCCCTGTGCACTGTGCTGAGTGGATGCTGAACTGAGCTGTGGTGTGTCTGTACAGGAGGGATAATATCAGCAGCTTCCTGAGCTCCAGCTGCTGTGGACAAAGGGCGGCAGAGTTACAGCCATTCCTGGAGGGAGGAACTTTAAGATGGAGGAATTTTCAAGAATGTGAAGGACAACCTCTTAAAAAAAATTGTAGGTGGAGCAATTCCAGGTTTTCCTCAGCCCGGGATTTATTCTCCTACTTTGAACTAGTTGCCGTTGTAGCTCTTATCTTTTGTGCTTTTTAGCACAACCACCGTGACCTTTGTGTGATTGCATAAATTGGCCCCAGCACGCTGGAACAGTTATTAGGAACCCCTTTCTTGTGTTGTTTCCTGAATTCCCACATTGTGGCGTGATGTGTGTATGGAAACTGCTCGCTTCCTCCGCTGGCAGCCGTTCAGATGTGCTGGAGCTCCTGAGCACCGGGCTGGACGGGGAGCTGGGTGAAGGGAGGATACAGGGGGAGAGTATTTTAAGGAAGAGAATTTGGATTTCATGCAGCTTTGTTCTTTTGCAGTTCTGATAAGGCTGGTATCTCCAGTTGTGTGGGTTGAACATGAGCAGTGCTCCTGGAATAGGCAGCAGAGGAGCCGAGGTTAACATGCCTCGGGCAAGGCTCGCTGCTCCCCAGTGCCTGCATGAGGCAGTAGTTGTGCTTTGCTGATGACTCTGCCTCCTCTCTTTACGCCCATATTTTCTTTGAGCACGTGGGAGGGAGACAGGATGTGTGACTGAAGCACAGTTTATAACTCTTTCCCTCGCTCTAGATGTGCATTTCCCTTACAGCGCTGCCCCACAGCATCCAGCAAATGTGGGCTTCAGTAGCTGCTTCTGCACTGCCTTTTTTTTCCCCTTTGGTGCTTCAAACTATAAGGTTATGGGATGTTAATGAGCTGTTTACATGTGTTTCTGCATTTCTTCCATTAAAACATTCCAGTGAATGAATGTTGGTTATGAGGGGGGAAAAAATAGATGTTTATAGATGCTGCATTTGGGATTTCTGTAATTTGACTTCCTGAATTTTTGTCCAAAGTCTTTCTTTTCAATGTTAAGAGTTGGGAATGTCGGAAAGGATTTATTTGCTCAGAGTGATTAAAAGGTAAATGGCTGAATCATGCCATCTCTCCTCACATGAAGGCCAAATTTCACAGTGCAAGGATTTGACATGTGGCCAGTTTTTGCACTTTCAGTTCTTTTTTGGAAACTGGTGGCATCTGAGGCCCAAGCCTTACCAAATTGGGGCTGCTCAGTGGGCTTCATATTTGCATGATCAGGCCTTTATGTATTAATCAGCTGTGGACACACTGTGAGAGCTGCATTCAGTTTTTTGTTTCACTCCTTTTTGAAATTACAAGGTAATGACCAGGAGCCAAGTGGAAGCTGTCACTGGGAGATTGTCCTCCTCGGGAGTTCAGGACAGGAACGACCTCACTGGGGGAGGATTCCAGTGCTCCCTATGCAAAAGCTGGAGGAGGAGGTGGATTGTGAGAAAGGCAGGGTACGATTATTTGTACACAAATAAGTCCCAACTGAAGGACCAGTTTGTTATCTCTTGGCCTTGTTTAGACTGGGGATTTGCCCTGATTACAGGGATTGGGTGAGAAGTTGGTGTTGCTTAGCCCATTTCAGAACAAGAGCTTTGCCTCTCTGATGCAAAGACTGGTTCCACTGCAGAGCTGACTGTGTTACTGCCATTACTAATCCTCTGTTAGCTCTTCCAAAACATGACTGCATTAGGTCTTTCTTTTTAGCAACATTTTGGGATCCTTTTACAGGCTTTTGAATGGGGACACATGCACAAAGGTGATGTGTTCATGCTTTGCTGTAAAGGTTATGGAATGTTTGAAGCTAAACTGTTTTAGGAGTTGAAATTCCACAGTGTGATTCCAGGCACTGAAGACTTCAGCAAAAGCCACCTCTGAATGTGGCCACCATCTTTTTATCATGTGATAAAATGCCGAAACACAGCAAAATCAGAGTTGTATTCGGGGAGAAGAACAAGTGTCTTCAGTCTCTTCTTTCCACTCCACACTGACCATTATTTCCCGCTGTGGCGGAGTAGTAGCAGTCTGTGGATATTTCCTATTAGGATAGCCTGAGCTTTGGAAGATCACATGATGTACATTTTGGTTTTAAGGAGAACATTATATACAGGGATCTCCTTTAATACCCTGCCTATGTGCAGTTAGCATGATCATTTCTTGCCACACTTTTCATTTATTTTCAGCTTTTGGCCAGTGAAAAGGAGAGTGAGTCCTGGGCTGGCGTATGTTGATATATATCCATTTCACTCCAGTGGCTTTGCAGCTTGGTTTTGATGGGGCTTCCACAGGTGCCCAAGTGGCTCCTCCCGCAGAGGGACCAGGGCTGTCCTGGGGGCCACTGGGCAGAGCATCACTGGCCAGGTGAGGGAGGGGATTGTCCTGCTGTGCTCTGCACTGGGGTTTTCTCGCCTCGAATGTTTTGAGCAGTTTTGGGCACCACAATATAAAAAAGACATCAAGCTTTTAGAGAGTGTACAAAGGAGGCCACGAGGATGGGGAAAGTTCTCGATGGAAACTCTTATGAGGAGTGGCTGAGATCACTTGGTTTGTTCAGCCTGTAGGAGGCTGTGGGGAGACTCACTGTGGTCTTCAACATCCTCCCGAGGGTCAGTGGAGGGGCAGCTCCGATCTCTGCTCTCTGTGAGCAGGGTCAGGAGCCAAGAGAACGGCTGGAGCTGTGTCGGGGAGGTTTAGGTTGGGTATTTGGGAAAGATTCTCCCCTCGGAGGCTGCTGGGGCACTGAACATGCTCCCCAGGGCTGGTCACGGCCCCAAGGCTGCCAGAGCTGCAGGATGCACACGCTCTCGGGGATGCACAGGGTGGGGTTGTTGGGGCGTGTGTGCAGGGCCGGGACCCGCAGCGGCTGCTCGCCGTGGCTGCCGTGCGGCTCGGGCCGGTCCGTGTGTCCGTGTGTCCGTGTGTCCGCACACAATAGCGGCGGGCGGGCGGAGCGGAGCGGAGCGGAGCGGGGGCGGTGCCGCGGGCGGGGCGGGCCCGGGGGCGGCGGCGCTTCCTGCCCGCCCCGGCCCAGCGCGTCCCGCGGGCCGCCCGCGCCCACAGCAGCGGAAGGAGGCGGAGGAGGGAGCCGAGCCGCCCGTGCCGTCCGCTCCGCTGGGCTCCGCTCCGTGCCGCCGAGGCTGCCCCGGTGCCGCTCCGCCGCCGCGCACAGGTAACCGCGGAGAAGCAGCGAGCGGAGCCGAGCCGAGCCCGCCCGGGCGCGATGCCGCGGGCCGCCCTTCGCTGCCGGGGCCGCGGGCGCTGCGACTGCCCCGGGCGGCGCTGCCACTGACAGCCGAGCTGCCACCGCCGGGACGCGCGGACTTCCCCCTCTTTGTGTTTATTCTGCCGCCCTCGAGGTACCGCTATCCTCCTCCCAGCGACCGCGGGCAGGTCCTGGCTGACTCTGGGATTTTTTTTTTTTTTTTACCCTTCCAGCTCGATTGCCTGTTCTGAAAGTATATTTATTTATAATAAAAGAGAAAGTCGAGCCACAAATCCAGTTCGTATCGCATTCCCCGTTCTGTGGAGTCCGGTTTATTTCTGCGGTTAAAAAAAGTTTACTCCCCCTCCTCCAGTTTTATTGACACTGAGGATGAAGAAGGATTTGCAAATGAAAGCGCCTTGAAATACAGCATCTTTTGGAGACAGCTCTGCAGTTCTCCAGCCCGTTAAATCTCGAATTCCACCCTTTGCCCCTGCTGAATCCACTGTTCTGCCCTTTACTCTCTGGGGTAAAAAACCAACCAACAACAACAAAAACCCGAGGGGAAAAAGAATACCTTTGGCAGCAGGGAAGCTTTGTGTGACTGACCCAACGAGCTACAAGTGTCCAGTTTCTGAAAAGAAGAAAACCCTTTTGTCTTCAGCAGATCAGTAGGTAAGAGATGTGCTCATGCTGCAAGGGACTCGGCATTCTTTCTTCAGTCTAAACCTGGGAGTTAGACTGGCTGTCTTCTCTGTCAGCTTTTGTCCATCACTTCTCTCTCCTGTAAAGTTTACTTTTCATCTTGCAAAATTCTTGCAAAAAACCCCCCAAAAAATACACTCATCCACCTATTTCACCAATGGTAGTAAATTGCCAAAATGAATAGTGGTGTACTTGTGTGTAATTGGATTGAGTAAAACTCGGTGGAAGTCGCTGAAGTGGGTTTGTGTCAGGCTGTGTTTGAAAGCAGCCGTTTCTTGTGGTGCTCTTTTCTTTTGAGAAAATAATTGCAGTCATTGTGCTTGTAATCCACGTGTTGAGATTGTCTTTGCTGGTCGTGCTCCACAGAGGAGCACGTATGTGCATTCACATGTGCATTTATGTATCACACGTGCAAACAGGGCTGCCACGATCGACTGATTTCTTGTTTCACACTGGAATTTGTTTTACATTAAGTGCTTTACTGCTGTGTCACAAGGTGTAAAAGTGTTGCACCCATAATTAACACGCCTTAACAGATTATTGAACATGGTCAGGAGCATGCTTGGCACTGCTCAGAGTGAATATGAGGGGATGTTTTCTTTGTTTTGTGATTTTTTTTTTTTTCGAAGTAAGACTGAAAACTCAGCAGGGACATGTGCACATAATAACTGGATGGAGGCCCAGTCTCTGTGCAGGGAAACATATTTTGCAGAATACTTCTTTCTGTAGGGGCCGAGTGCTGAGTGTGTCCTGGTTTACAAGTGATAATACCACAGGGAATGTCTCATTTTCCTTCTCCCCCAGCTCTGTACCTACATTCCTCCTTCCCCTCCTTCCTTCTTTGCTACCAGCCATTTCTGCAAGGGAAAGACCCGTGGAATTTTGTGTGGCTAGTAGTAGGAGTCCTTGTGTCAGGGAAGATTGTATTGTTCCCTGTGGAATCACACAGCATCCCCCAGCAGGAGGAACTGCGTGTTCATGTGGTGAAACCAGCCTTGACATCGAGCTCTTCCCCACTGCGTGGGTTTTTCCTGTGGATGATACAGGAAATGCTATATATTGGTCTGTCCTGCTCCCTGTTCCTCCTTCTTTTTAAAGGTTTTTTTTCCCTTCCTCTTTCTGGGGGGATTTCTGTGGGAAAAGAAAGCAGAAAAGTTGGGGCAGCAAGTCTGAGCTGCTGGACCCTCCAAGAACTGGGGGTGCCTCAGTCTCTGCTGAGGTGCAGCAGCCAGTGGGGCACCTTGTGAGGGGCCTAGGGCAGGTGACTGACCAGAATCCATCCTGGGGCAGAGGACAGGGCATTGGTTTTGGCCGCTGGCTCACATTTTTCTGCTGCCCTTGACTGTTTCTGAGCACTGAGCCTTTCTACCAGGTCAGGGTGGGAACACAGGAACTGTGTTCTCGAGCTTTCCCTACACCCTCGTGCTGCTCCCATGTGAGTGATGGGCAGCATCACGTTGGTTTTTCAGGGCTGCTATGAAAACATGAACCCTACCATCAGGACCATGACCCTGTTAAATCTCTGGGTCAGACTTTCACCAGGGTTACCTCAGTGACTGCTCCTCGAGGGAGTAGGGTCATGAGCTGACCCTGGAAAAATTTGTGCTGTAGCTGAAGTTGCAGGTTCATCTGGGACACCTGGTCTCCCTCTCTTTTACTTCCAGGACACTTATTTGCAACATAACCCTGTCCATCAAAGATTCCTGGGAGCCACAAAGACAACATAGAATGATTTATTTTTCTTGAGGAAAGGGTGGGATTTCTAGATGGAGGGAATGGGGGTGCCTGCTCATCCCACAAGCTCTTTGTCTTTAGGATTCTGGAGGTGTTTTGCAGGCAGCGCTGGCTGCCCTGGGGAGGGGGCTGGCAGAAGGGAACTGGGCAGTGTGGAGTGGGCAGAATGGGCCACGTGGTGGGACGTGGGATTGGAGTTTGCCATGACACTTATTTAAATTGTGCTGGCTGGTTAATGTGCTGGTAGCGTGGTTCATCATCCTGCCTGTTCCTGGTGACACATGGCATCAGACTGTGCCATAAACGTGGGACAATCATTCCCCTTTCCTGAAGCACACTTCGGACTAATGCTTCGTAGCAGAGAATGCCACAGCTGGGCCACAAGGTTTTCATATGCCTTTGATACAAGTGTATAAAAATTCTCTGCCGCCTCTAATACAGCTCAAAGGGCAGCTGATTTAGACGTGCCTAAGTGTTGAGGTCAGGAGATCACATTCCATAGGTTACTAGATGAAAGTGCTTCAAGAGGACATAGCATAAATATTTGATTCATATAGAAGGGATTGGTGCAAATCCTTTTGTTCCTTCCACAAAGATGTTCTGGAGGAAAAACGCTGTTAGGAGGAAAAAAAAAAAAAACCAAACCCACGGAACAACAGAAAACTTGTAACTTCTTTGTGCTAGAGGAAGCTGGATGGTAACATAGTGTATTATTGCTGAATTCCACTAAGGTTCTTCTCGTGGGATACACCGTCTTGGAGAACACTGAAGGGAACTAATGTTTTTAAGTGTAAAATGACTCATAATGCATGGGCTCTTGAGGTTGGGTTTAGCATTGTATGCAAACATTGCCAGCTGGTGGGGATCTTTTGGGATAAATAAGAACTATATTTGTACAAGGAGGCTTGAATGATGCATTTCAGATGCATCCTGATTAGCATAAGCTATTCACTTTGCAAAAGAATAGCCAGAATCCCAGAAGTGGAGATAATTTAATAGTTCTCTTGTTCTCTTTAGTCTGTCTTGCATCAGTAGACTGACCAATCTTTTTGTTTATTTAGAAATAAGGTTGCACTGCTTTGCTGCCACATTTTCCTAACCATGACAGTGAAATTGAAAATTTGCAACCCCCCAAGTTCTCAAAGCATAAATGCTTCTCCCACTTCTAGCCCTTCCTTTTGTTTCCAGTTGAGTGTAATGTGATTTATTTTTTTTTTTGGTGGCTATTTTGATAGAACAACTTGCACCATTTAATTCTTCCTAGGGCTCAGCACAATGATGCCTTGCTCCATGGCTGGGGCTCACTGTCACTGCAATGAACAAACAGCTCAAGTAAAATTCGAGCTCATTAATGCTTAATTTTCTTAACGTGGAGCAAAATCTGAGCTTGGTGTAGATTGTTGCCATATTAATGTATACACAGGAATAGGTCTTCAATTTTAGAATTATCAGCAGTCCAAGAGTGTGTTAATGTATAAATACTTCTGGCAGTGAAAGAATTTGTCTGTTTATACCCCTGGTGGGGCAGAACTCCTCGTGCAGTTCTTGCTTCTTTCTTACTGGTGGTTATTAAAGAGCTGCAGAGCTCTGCCCTGCTGGGAGGACAAAACCAATATAATAAAGTTCTTACACGTTCAGAACATGCATTAAACTAAAACCTGGCTCCAAACACCTGTAAATGATGCGATTCTCTGCTTGGTGCAGAATATGTTATGTGTTGGGTTCTGTTGTGAATTAAAAAGAAAACTATGACCTTGTTCTTGGCAAAAGGTTCTTGGATTAATAGATGTTCCCACTTTGGGCTGAAGTGTAAATGCTTTCAGAATAAAGTAAGATGCCTGTTTTCCCCCATCTGGCTGTCGTTGCACATTCCCACAGTTCAAGGTATTTTCAGACACTCACTTTTGAAGAAGTCCTCTCAAAGGGTTCCTAATCAAAGCAGCCTTATGGATTTTTTTTTTCTCCTTGCTATTGTGGACAATATAGTGGGAGTGGAATGTCCTTGGTTGCCAATGTTTGCTGCTAGGTATCCCCCTTCCATGGAGACCAAGTGTTTATAAAAGTGTGAGAACAGCCATTCTTGGGGATTGGCAATAAGGTCCAGGGCTCTCTTTCTCCTCTTCTGTCCACTGAAATACAAGAGAGGACTTGGTTCCTCATAGAAGTGTTCCAAACTGCCTATTGCTGGGGTTATACACTTTCAGGAAGCCCTAGAGGATTTGTCAAAGTGATTTAGTCCATTGTGTTGAATCTGGGCCACAACCCATTTCTCTAAGCTCATTGCTTTCAGGAATTCTCTGCTTCTCTTACTTTCTGATGAGTAGTTACTTTCTAGGTTAGACTTCCACATACCCTTGTGCCTGATCCTCTCTGTGCACATGCCCCATATGTGGCAGCAGCATCATATTGTAGATTTAAATCATTGTCTTTTATGAAAGAGCAGGCACATACCTGCCCTGTGAGTCCAGTCTGGCTGCAGGAGTTGTTAAACCCTTTTATACAGGAGAGAGTGTATTCCCAAACAGCTCTGGAATGCAGTGCTGGCCACAGGAAGAACTTCATCCTGCAGCCTCCATGGCCATACCTTCAGTCTTTGCAAAAGGTTCATGCTTTGGACAGATCTGAGACTGGGATTGTGTCCATGTGAAAGTAATGGGCTGTATGGAGAACTCTGAAGTCAGCAAGTATCCAAATTTTGCGTATTACCTGGCTCTCCAGAGTAGCCTTGAAATGTTGTCTTCAAGACAGAAAAAAGATCCAACAACTTTGGGGAAAACTAGTGTGAAGTTGTTTCTAGGAGCAATTAATTTTTAAATATGTAATTGAATCTTTTCTTACTGCCTGCTATGCCTGTAAGTGAAAGGAGTTTTTCGTGGTTGATGGAATTTGTGTTTACATGGACACTTGGATGAAATTTTTAAAGTAAGAATAGATTTGAAACTTACTTGTGTATAAATGGCCATTCAGGGCAAACCAGACATTTGATGTCAGCGGGAGCTCGGTGCCTGAGGAGTGAATAGGAATGGAAAATGAAGTATCATAAATAAAAAAACCCCCTGTGAACAGAATTCAAAGGCCTATGGAAACAAACTTCTCAAAAAAAAAGGAAGTTTTCTTCTTCTTCTTTAAAATCTTGTCTTCGTAGAGTGGAGAGGTTTGTGTGAGGTGCTTGGCTTAGGTGCAGGAAGAACAGAACGTGTGTTGGAGCCTCCCCTGGTGCCTGGGGATGGAGCTGTGGCCATCCCTCGTGGTGGTTGTAGGATGTGGCATCCCTTGTCGTGGGCAGCTCCCATAGGGCTTGGCTGGCCCTGGAAAAGTGAGGGCTCCCTCCTGTTCCCAAGAGCTGAGCGTCTCCTCTCTTCGTGGCAGGCAGTCTGCATTCTTGGTCCTGCAGAAGGGCTTCAGAGATAAATGCTGCCATTCATACTTGCTGCTTTTTTACTTTCTCGTCCTCTCTGAGAATGACTCTTGTCTAGTTTGGTTGTGTCTCAGCTTAAAATAACCTTTCTTTTTTTTTTTTTTTTAATACTAAATATTTGAAATTCCTTGGGAGTTTGGAGAGGCCTTTGGTCATTTTCCTCAGTAAAAACTGTTGGGCTATATAAGGTTCCACCAGTATTGGTCACAGTATAGAACCAGACTTTGTGTAAATGACAAAAAAGTTCACTGATCCAATAAAATTGGTTTTTGAAGGCTTATTTGTATTAGCAAAGCACTTACAGTGTCTAATAGTAGACTAAGATGTTGTTGAACAGTTCTCTTATATGAATGTTTATGAATTAAACTAGTTTAGGATTTTGTTTAATGAATTAATTAGCATTTGTAAGACCTTGTCTGAGAGTTGTGTCACAGAAATATCTTTTTAAAATGTTTTGTGTCTCTACACAACTTGGTTTTTGAAAGAATTACTTAATATATTAGGATTATTTACTGTAACCCTCAAGGAAAGTAATTCCACATTTCAGTGACTTTGTTCCCATCAGGGTTTGGTGGACTTTTCCTGCTGTTCTAATTTGGGTGGTTCTGTGTTCAGCTGAAACAAATTTGATTGCTTCATACTAGGGCTAGCCTGTCTTGTTGTGGGGCTTGGGAAAACATATCTTCCTTGTTTTCCCATTGTCTTTTTGAAAAGAAACAAAGCTGAAACCTCCTCTGTATTTTTGGAGAGCCAGAACTTAAAACCAGTGTGAGATGCATCCCTGCCTGTGCCGGGGGGTTGGAATGAGATGGGTTTTAATGTCCCTTCCAACCCAAACCAGTCTGGGATCCTGGGAGAGCCTGTGGAGGTGCACGAGGAGGTGGTAATCTGGAGTTTTCTGGAGTCATCACAGCTGAGTGCTGATGTTTGTATTGGGTAAAAACAAATTTGGAATGCTTTTTACTGTACAATGATGAAGCTTGAAGCGCCTAAGAGCCATTATGTAGCCTGTTCCACCCTTCCTTTGGGTAAGATCAGGGATCCGTGGAGAGCGGGCAGAAAAGAGCACTCCAAAGTTACATGGAAAAGAGCAGCTTTTGCTCTTGTTGAATTGGGATTGGGTGTGGAGCACTTGGATCTCCTTTAAAAAAAGAAAAAGCAATAAAAAAAGCTTAGCACCCCTGGGGGGAAGAGTGGATTTAGCATGTGTTGAAAGCCCAGTGGATTTCTGATTTGGGGGAGTAGGGATGGCAATAGAAACTGTGTGTGGGAAACTGCTGGCCCCATCCCCTGCTGCTCAGGGGGTTTGAAGGGATGCTTCCATGGAGCAATCTCAAAAGGCTGGGATGCAGATCAGGGCCCAGGGTGGTGCTGGGGGAGGCAAACTGCAGGATGTGTTCCCTTGGGAGACCCAGGACAGCAGCCTGGAGAGGCCCTGGCACTGCATTCCTCAGGCAGGGGAGAGCTGAATGCATTTCCTGCACCAGCCCTGCTGGCATTGACTGAGCTCTGAGTGGGAGCAGGGAAGGTTAATCACCTTGGATTTGTGCTCAAGGAGCCATGTGTTACCTCTGGTTTCTGTGCACTCCATGAAGTTCATTTTGTTCATTAGAGCTCTAAATCTTTAACTATTTTTCTGCAGCTGCTGAGGATCCTTTGCAGAAGTATCTTCTCCAGCTGTAGGAAACACTCAGAAGGTTCCTCTGCCTTCTGCTTGCACAAGTCCTGGGATGCCAACATCCTTGATCCATTTAGGCAGAATCTGTGCTTGCTGCTCCTGTTACTACAGAAAATCTTTCTAGCAGTGATGGAGTTTATATTGCCAAGGAAGAAGTTGTGCTGGTGTGGTTTACATGAGGTTTCCTAAGCAATACACCTAAAACAAATTATTTCCTACTGTAACTGCATCTGTTTTAGAGTGGTTGCTGGAATACTTGCATTGAAAGAAATCAATTCCCTGAGTGACATAGTTGTGGCAACAAAAAACATCAATGTAGGCCAGGACTTAGCCAGTCATCACTGTGCTAAAATGAATGGAGTAATATCTTCCTCCCAGTGTGGTGGTGAGGCTCAATTAATCATCTTATAGGTAATTAAAGGTTTTTTACAAGGTGCACATGAAAAGCCCATGTGGTTATGATAAAAGAACAACACCAAAACCACTTTTATAACATCCTTGCTGTCTAAAATGCAGTGGGCTGGATCTTCTGTAGGGTTTTACTTTTAATTCATATTTTTAACCCGTGGTACCTGCTGAGATCTCTTGGTGGTGTTGGGCTATCCCAGTACTGCACTAGGTTTGTGCCCTTCTGTGGGCCACAGCATCTGTGACTGACAACTGGCAAGGTTACCTGTATTTTAGCTGTTTCTTTTTCTAAAGGAAACAAAAAGCAGCCCTTAGACCAGAGGAGGGGCCATGCCTGCCTGCTTTCCGGATTCTGTGGTTAGTCCCGTTAAATTCTGTGAAACTGCTTTCTGAAATAAGAAGAGCTCCTCCATATGGGGGCTTAAAATAGTTTAAATTGTGGTATTGCTAGGAAAAGCCAGAAAATTCCATGCTAAAGTTAGGCCGTAGTGGTTGTTTTCTTCCCTGCATCCTCCTCCACCTACATTTTTTTATTTGTGTCAACTTATGATATAAATTTTCAGGATGTCACAACTGACATAGGAGGAAAAACTACCTTAAGGTGGCACAAAATGGATATATCTGTTTAGGGATAATATTTCCATTGTTTTCAGGAGTGCTTAAGCTTTTAGGTTCGAATTTTGACTTTATTTTTAATGTGGATGGTGATTCCAATCTTGGGTTTGTTTTTTTTTTTTTTTGTTTTATCTCAGCAGCAATTAAAAGAGTCTGATCCTATCTGTAGGGACAAATGATGCACTGTCAACATTTTGTTCCCTTCTGATAATGCACATGAAACTGGTTTGCGTGTTTGAAGATTACATTTTACTCTCACATGGTTTTCATTATCTGAGAGCCCCGAGGAGAGGCCTGGACTAAATCAGGGAAGGAATGGAGAAACCACACAATGCAATGAAACTGGTGCTGAGGCATAGTTGGGATAGTTGTGGGACAGGGGCTGCTGACGACAGAAGCAGGGCGCTGCCTGAGTGCCAGCAGCAGCGAGAAGTGGAGCATTCGCAAAAGACAAAACAAAGCTTGATGTTGAATTAAAACTGCGGCTTGGGCTTGCAGCAATCCCCCAGTTCTGCAAGGATAATTACTGGAAATCTGCGAAGTTTCAAGCAGATGAATCTTGCTCGGTCTGTGCTGGGAGGCAGCCTCTGAAATGAGACCTGGTGTGGCTAAAGCTGCCTGAGCTTGAGCTGGTTTTAGCAAGAGGACGTCTAAAAGGTGAGATCTTGGCCTTTCTGGAGTTGGTAGCAGAGCTCCCATTGCCTGTGCTGGAATTTGTGTTTCACTAATTATGCAGAAGCGGCAGTACCTGCCCATAAAGCGTTGTGACTCTGCAGATGTGTGAGCAGTGTTAGGTGGTGCTGCGTAACAGTTTAAGTAATTGAGTGGTGGGATGTCTTCATGAAGAAATATTCTCAATAAAAACAGCTGGTTTTCCTATTAGACTGGTATATTCAGAATAAATCCTCCTGCCCCTGTGACTTTTAAAATTTTATGGAGGAACTTGAAATTCCATAGCATTCTTTTCAAAATGCTTAAAAGCCATGACACATTCCTATTTATACCGGGCTTTCTAAGTGTTTATTCTTCTCTCTTTTTTTTTTTTTTTCCTTTGTAATATAAAGCCTAAATTATGTTGGTGAAGATTATAGGAACTTCCCTGTGAAGAAATTGATACTTTTTAGTGAGGGGAGCAGTAATTCAAAGGTCAAGTAAGGTCTTCTCAGTTTTTTCCTTTGAGATGTTATTTAGAGGGGATCTTCCCATGTTGATGTCTTGACTTATTTATCTCCAGCCAGGCCAAGCAACTCACTCCCTTTTCTTCAGGCCTGCCAGGCTGCCCTGTGCCTGGTCCCAGTGGCATGAGTGTTTGAGGGCTAGGGTTAGGGACAGTCTAAGCCTTGCTCAGGTGGACTCAGTTTGACTGGGAGAGTTGTTAAAACTGGGACCAGTCTTTGGTTGTTCTCGTGGCCTCTCGTTGCTGTAGCCCGATGATCTAATACAATGGGTATGCATCTTATTTGCCCCCCTCCGGGTGACATTGTTCTTGTTTTTCGTTAAAAGAAGGAAGTTTTTCTTGTTTGCCCGGTGACTCTGCCCTTCTGGAATGAAGATGAGTAATGCTGGCAGCACTCCATGCACCTGCTAGGTGCCACCCTCCGGGATCACCTGAGCCACGGGCAGCAGATGGAGGCAGGCAGGGCCGGGAGGGCTGAATGGGAGCTGGGGAGGTGTTTATGGTTGGAGTCTGGAACCTCCTCCTGGTTAGGAGCAGGTGCTAAAGCGCTTTCACAGCGCTGGGACTTGCTGAGTGCTGCCTTGCAGGTCTGGGTGTTGGCGCCAGACGTTGGGAACATTTATTCTCCAGGACTATCCTGATGTGTGTTCCCTCCCTTCCTCCTCCTCTTCCTCGGGTAGGACTGAAAGGAAGCAAAGAGCATTCAGTGATAACCTGCAGTATTCATTGAATAATTTGGGACCTCGCCTCTGAGTCCCTGGTGCTCCCAGCCACTTCAGAGTGAGTGTGTGTGCAGAACAACCACAGTTCCAGTGATCTTGGAGACACCCAGGCTGAGTGAATTCTGCAGGATCAGGGATCAGCCTGCGGGGTTTGCGTGGGCCATGGAGCAGCGGAGTGTTTCCATTACCCAGGGGATGACTCAGCATGGGAGCATTGCCCGGGGACCTCACAGCTGGTCCTGTCCACACTGTCTCTGTTTCATGTCCCCTCCTCTATTATAGAGTGCAGGTCTGTCTGAAGGTAACCCTGCACCTAAAAAACCAGCCTAAAACCTCATCTACCTGATAGCATCTCATCCCCTGCTGCCAACCAGGATGGGCAGTATCACGAGCACATCCTTTAAGAAAAACCACAGAATTACTTTGCAGAATTTGCATCTGGAGTTTGAAGTCTGTCACTGGATTGTTTCAGGTGTGAGTGACACAAAACTTCGGAGTAAAACTGAAAGTGCTTAACTGTACTTCAGCCCTGATGAGGTGGTGAACCTGTTCCCATCCCACCTGATGTGTAAGCTAATTAGCTCCTTGGCTAAGCAGTAATTCTGGGCAAGTATGCACAGGCTGTCCTCACAGGGACTCTTGCATTCCTCTTCGTTTCACAAGCTAAAGAAAGATGCTTCTCTTTGCTTGTGAGGTTATTATTGCTCCATGCAGGTTAATTGAGCTATAGCGTTAGAGCCACTCATTAAACAGTGGTGAGTCGCTCACTTGTCTAAGCTTGTTTATTTTTATAATGCTGGAAAATATTTGCATGCTGTACAGAAATGTGCTGCTTTGGTTCCCTACAGCCTGGCAGTATTATCATTTTAAATTCTTCATTAATCTTCCTTCCTCACGAGGGACTGGCAAGGTTCCTGTGCATAATTACATGATGTTTAAGACAGAAGCTTCAGCTACTGGGTTTTTTACACAATGCCCTGCAAACATGAGGCTTTTCTTCCTTAAATAGTACCTACACTACCCCCTTTTATGCCCATTCTTGATCTCATCATGGTGCAGCACTATTTGCAATTCCTGTGTTAGTTCTACCAGTTCTAGGTTCTGATGTTTCCTCAAGAGCTTTTCCCTCAAGTTACCAGGAGTAATTTCAGACCAGAGGTTAGAATGAGGTGGAAGATGATAGAGCTGCGATGCTTGGGAGCAAATTGCAAAATTGCTTCAGCCTGGGAAATCTCACCGTGGTTCCTTGGATGAGATTTGATCTAAACCTGATTTCTCCTCCACTGGAGAAGGTGTTTCTGGGCTTTGTGGCAATGGAGAGTGCACTGTCCAATCCATACAGTTTGGCAGAGTTGTTGGCAGTCTGATTTCAGCCTATCCATCATAATAGATGTAGGCTAAACCCCCAAATACGTCAGTTTAAAGTATCTACAGAACCTTCCCAATTTCCTTCCAGCTCTATCATAACAACTTTTCCAGTGCATCTCACTAATTTCCATCTTTGGCACACTGAAAACCAAAATTGCTGGAAGAGCCTGACACAAACAGAGTTTGGTGTCCAAATAAATAACACATGGGCTTCAGCACCGATAGTACTGTTCATTTTTGTGTTTAGTTAATAGAAAAGTTAACTCACTAGTTCTGCCAGGAGTTTCCAGCCTGCTCAGAAAGCAGATTCCAGAAATGCTGCCACCCAAATTAGTGGCACAAGATTTTCTTTGTTAATAAAAATAATGGGATAAAACTGGAAAAAAAAGGCTACAAGTCAGTATTTAAATAAAGCGGATTTGTTGGCCAGAATATCCTTATGTTGTATCTCAGCCCACCTTTTGCTTTGGATTTCCAGGTTGATTTCTTGTTTACACCCACACTAAAATTAGTAGTATTCAGTTCTGGCAAATGTTTTCAATGTGAACTGTGCCCTCCCTCCATCAGCTCAGCAGAACGAGCTGGTAGTGCTGAGGAGTGAAGCTCTGCGTGTGAAATGGTTCCTGGAGCATTTGAAGGAGTTAAACATGCACAGATTGGATTTGTCTGTTGAAAAAAAAAATCTTTAAGGCAGAGAGGCAGAGTCTCAAGCTGGGTTGTATCTTTGTATTAAAAAAATAAACAAGCCCCCTCCACCTCCTTAGATTTTTCCAGTTGAGACAAAAGAAATCTTTGGGTGGAAAGGCAGCATCATATTGCATAATAAAAGCCTTTTTATGCGCTAATAAAAAGGTTGCTCAGGGCAGCTTGGTTTAAAAAAATAAAAAAAGAAGAGTCAGTGATGATTCTGGTGTGAGGGGGTTGAGGAATCCTTAACTTCTGTTGTGCAACACTGGGAAAAGAGGCTAGAAATTGCTCTAGTTATCTGCTATCTTTAATGCCTGGTTTAAAGGTTCTTTACTGCATATTTGCTGGCAGCTGCTTTCAATATATCCCTCTTGAGCTAAGTCACCAGTTAAGAATTTGACATTAGCTGCTTTTTTCAACCACCATCTTGAAGTACCACACCACACAACACTGCCTTGTTCTCTCCTTAGATATTGTTCATGTGCCTTGAAATTGCTGTTGACACCTCAAGTATTTAACTTGCAGATCTGAGATAGTTTTTGTTGGGTGTGGATTTGTGCTGTAATAAGTCAGAGACAGAAGTATCCATGTCTGCATTCCTTCACTACATCTGTTCACTTTATTTTTTGCAACATTCCAGGAAATTAAGTTAAATTATACATATCAATGAATATTTTTAGTTTCACTAGTTCTGTTTTCATTGCCTTTCCTTTAAGTATGAACACACTGAGTGCACAAATATGTTCCACATCTTTTGCATTGCTTGTTTTTTTCTTTAGGACACCTTCAGGAACTGCTTCTTGTAAGAATGCCTAAATAGACATTGTTCTGTATTCTCCTGCTTCTCCCCTCAATGGTTAAAGTTTCTTTACTGCTTCATATTCTGAAAGAGAAAAGTACCATAATTAAAGAGCGTTTTGGGAATTAGAGCTGTGCTCTGCTGTGTATTTCTGGCATAAACTCTGTCAGTGTCCTTTTCTTCCCCTGACTTTCCCAGTCTGTAAAATAAAGCTAATATTCACAAACTGATCATTCTCACAGTTATTTCTGAGGCACGGTGTGTTGAAGTTGATCAAGCATTTCACCTCGTCACTGTCCAGCAGAGGATTTCTGCTGACATGACACATTCAAAATACTCAGCACCACTGACAAAGGAGACATAAGCATAGGACATCCTCATCTGTGCTGCAGCTTTCATTCTGAGCAAAACGTAAAACAATGGAGTTAAAGAATTAGCGGGTTTTAATCACTGTTTCACTTGGAGGCACAGATGGGACAAAGCATTACTTGGCAACATTTAATCTTGGAGCAGAAATGGTCATGATTAAAGCAGCAGCTGGAGTAGATTGCTGGGGACATGGGGGTTCATTCATCCTAAAGAGATCAAAATTGTTGGGCTCTGGGAGAAAACAAGAAGCTACAAAAGGAATATCTGAAATATGGGCCAAGGTTTATTATTTCTAGGGTCTCATGTACTGATTAAAATGATGTTTTTAATGCTTCCCTCAGAGTTATTTTGGGAGCGAGGAGAGTATCAAGTGATCTGGCCTGCTGAAGAGGAGCCTGAAGCCATCTCTGAGTGGAGATCTTGGATTTGCAGGAGGAAAGCTGAGTGTGTCCCCCCATGTGGCAGAACTGCTCCTCCTTACCAGGGAACTCCAAGTGAAGGACAAAGGTATGTGCCACTTCAAACAGGATTTCAGAGGAGTCACATTCCAGGTCAGCTAACAGGGCCTGAACTCCTGCAGTGGTGAGCAGCCTGGAATGAGGTGGATTTTAACTTTCTCTTCATTAAGGTTTGCAAAGGGTTTTTGTCTGCTCCATGTGAGTCCTTGTGTTGCAGGGGTTGGCTGGCCTGAGGGAGCAAACAGGGAGATTGTGGACATGCAGCACAAAGCAGACCCTTCAGGCCTCCTGATTCCTGCTTCTGCCGCAGAACAAACTGTTGGGAGCAAGTTACCTTCTGCTAAGGGACAATGTTATACAGAAAAAAGGTGTCAAAATAAAATGCTAGAACACCAACACGTGTTCTGCTGTCAGGGCAGAGCCACAGCTTGGCCAGTGGGTAAGGCTTACTCCCTATTCTGAGCTGTTCTAGCTCAAAAGTAGCTCTGCTTTCAGTTACATGTCTCAAAGGTATCATTAATTTTTGATGCTTCAACTCATGCAAGGCCAGTGGGCCTGAGTTTCCATGACACACTCCTGACTCCACTGGGAGACTGAGCAAAACGTAATTGCTGTTGGTCACTGGCTTAATCTGTACTTAGGATGTGCCTGACATTGGCTCTTTGTGTTTCTCTCATTGGGACAAAGTGTTTTTTCCTGCCACTCAGAGGTCTTTTTCTGTTCCTTAGATCAGACAACTCTTTTTCCTCCCCTTGCATTTGCATGCATTCCGCTGAGGATATTTAGATGTGTGAGGATTTGGTTGCCTTTGTATAGCAGGAAGTTCCTGAGTCCTCACTTGCACCGTGCCTGGGGTTTTCTGCAGCAGGGAGAATAGGTGCTGATCTCACTCTGGGTGCTTCATAACTCTGAAAACCTGTTGGCTAACTAGGTATTCATTAATTGCTGTATCTAAGCTAAGAGATTTCTTTACTTCTTTTGAACCATACGCTATCTCAATGGGCCTCTTTTTTGTTTTTTTCTTTCCCTTAAAACTGACAAGTTGCTGATTCCACACTTTAATCCTTGTCTGCCTACAAATATGGGAAGTGTATTTCACTGTTGGTAATTCTAAGTATAAAGCAAACAGGTTTCAGGCATTTTTACCATCATCCTGTGAATTCCACGTCTCCTTTTTGCCCAAGATGCTGTCTGAGGTATTTGGCATGCATCCCTACAGCTTGCAGTCGATTGATTTGCCTATAAACTTTCAAGTCACCTTTCATCAGCTTTCTAAGGCTTTGCCCCCCGGGCATGCAAGTCCTTCTTAGGTCAAGGGCCTTGATGACCCCCATTGTTACGGGAACCTTTGGTAATCTAACCTGCTTTTTTTCTGTATTTCAAGCCATTGCTCTTGAATATCTCTTGCCCGATCCACTCAGGCGCTAATAACCGTGTCTCCTTTCCTTAGGTCAAGGGCAGCTTCTACATTCCACCCAAAAGGCACCACAGTTTGAGATGAGGAATTCAGAAGAGCAAGCAGCTACGACAGTTTTACAGCGCCTGCTGCAGGAGCAGCTCCGATACGGGAACCCAAATGACAACCGCAACCTTCTCGCCTTACACCAGCAAGCCACAGGGAATGCCCCCCCTTTCAGCAGCACTGGCAGCCCGGCCTCTCAGAACGAAGGGCTGAGCTCCCAGGACCACCAGCTCGTGACTCATGCTGCCCGCCAGGAGCCCCAGGGCCAGGAGATACAGGTGGACAACAGCATCATGGAGAAGCAGCTGTCGCCGCGGCTCCAGAACAGCGAGGACCTCCCGACCTACGAGGAGGCCAAGGTGCAGTCGCAGTATTTCCGGGGCCAGCCGCACGCCAGCGTCGGGGCGGCCTTCTACGTCACGGGCGTCACCAACCAGAAGATGAGGACTGAAGGGCGGCCCACGGTGCAGCGGGTGAGCCCGGGGAAGGTGCACCAGGACGAAGGACTGAAGGACCTCAAGCAAGGCCACGTGCGCTCCCTGAGCGAGAGGCTGATGCAGCTGTCCCTGGCCACCAGCGGGGTCAAGGCCCACGCGCCCGTCACGAGCGCGCCGCTCTCCCCGCTGTCCCCCCTCTCTCCCCAGCAGTCCAGCGACCCTTACAAAAATTCTGGCTCCAATGAGTTCTACAAGAACTCGGTGCAGCCCCCTTCCCAGGCCAGCATGAAAGGAATGGAGCAGCGGGGGCCTCCCCCAGAGTATCCTTACAAAAACGTGTCCACCCCGTCTATGAACTGCAAACCTCAGGACTCGGGGCATTTCTATAGTGACCATCGCATGAGCCAGCAGGGAAGATCTGATGGGCCTATGATGAGGTATCAGCATCCCCCTGAGTATGGGTCAGTCAGGTAAGCAAGACCTTAAAACAAACCCCGTCACAGCCACGTAGGGAAAGACAATATAACACTCAGTCCATCACCTTCACTCCTGAGGCAGGTGTTCCTTCAGCAAAGACCTTCATTATGTGAGATGACACATTGTGTTCAGCTGCAGACTGTCTGGAAGGACTGTTACCAAGGCCTGACTCTTTTTTACCAAAAAAAAAAAAAAAAAAAAAAAAAAAAACCGTCCAAACCAAGCCAACTCGATTTTATGGTATGGGGAAGTTTAATGCTGAGGCTCCAGAGCCTCACAAAAGCTTTGCTACAAAAGCCAAAGTTATGGTGTGATTCATTGTAGAAACTTGCAGTTGCTTTTTGCAAGACTTAAGCTGTACTTTAATTACATCTGCCAGACAAAGATTTTTCTTAAAACTGCATCACATAGGAAAGGAGAAAGTGAATGAAAGCAACAACAGTGCAGGTAGCAAAAATCACCTCTGAGCTTCCTGTAGAGTTTTTAAAATTTTAATTTCAGTGGACTGAAGTGTGGGAAAGGAAAATGGTGTATGCTATGTGCCCCATCCCAGATTTGCTTGTCCAGCTTTTGCTCATTTTTCTTGCATCATTTGAAATCTCAGCCTGTTCTGGTTCCCTCTAGATAAGGAGCTGGATTTGGCTTAAGCCAAACACTGATGTCCATGTGGGAAGATGAAGTTTTATTAAGGTGGGCTAAAACCCCAGCTTTACTTTACCTGTTCCCATACCACCTTGTCTCTGCCTGACACCAGGTGGGATCTGGTGTAATGATTTTGGCCTCATTTTGAAGCTAAAAGGGTAATTCAGAGGAGCTACAGGAGGATGTAAATGGAGAGGTCTCTGTGCATTTGTGTTTGCACATTTTGAGGGGAGCACGAAGAAACCAGTCAGTATTTGGGAGCAGAAACTGAGCTTTAGGGAGTTTGAATCTGCTCAGAACCTTCCTAGCCCTATGAGGAGCTATTTTCAGAGTTTGTCCACCATTGTTTGTGATCTGAAATGACTTCAGCAGCATACAAGCCTGATGAAAAGGCCCTTTGATCTGGCTAAATAAATAATAAAGAGGCCAGGAAAAGGGGAAGAAAGGGTTTAGGGGGGTAATGATTGTAGAAACTCGTTGCAAATGTTTTTGCAAATTCAAAGGCCTCAAACCTCTGTGCACACGGGACAGGGAAACTGCTCCTCGATGGTTCAGCTGCATCAGAAATACTCATAATATTATATGCAGTGAGATGTAGCCTGCTTGCTGTTTAAGGGAGAGGTATTTGAAAACACGCCAACAGTCAGCTCCTCTAGACAGGGTGATTTTTGTCTGTATTGGATGGATCCTGGCTGCTTTGAAAGAACATGGTGGGGGGAAGGAGGGGGAGGAGAAAGGTTCAGCTGGCAAGGTTTCCAGTAGGGGAAGCAACTGAAATTTGTCTTCAAAGCATTGGGAATCTAATGAGGTTACTTTTTAACCTAAATAGCTGCACAGAGGAGAGGTTTCCTTTGCAAGCAAATGCTGGAGTAGTAGAACAATTGCAAGACTAATCCATAAATTACAGAGCAGCGTAGCAAAGGAAGGGAGCGAGTCCTCTATTCCCCTCCCTCTCCCACACGCTTTAACAGAAACTGTCACTTAGACAAGAAACCTTCTATGTTGCTAAAGGTGCAGCTGGGTGATGGTGTGGGGATTTTAAAGGCAAACAGCTCCGGGGAGAGCCTTTGCCTCGCACCAGGAGTGTCCTCGAAGTCTCCAGTTTTCCTGCGCCGCAGCTCGGCGTTTATCGGGATTCATTTGGATTGGTAAATGTGTGCATTTTTTGAACTGTGCGTCAAGGAAACAAAGCCCCTTCTCTCTGCTCCCGAAGCCACACCCTTTTCTGCGGGTTTTTCCCCTCATTGTTCGGGGGAATTTGAGGGTGACCTAATGATGCGGTTAAATAAAACTCGTTGAGCAAGATAAACATTGGGGAATTCACAGCATTCTCATGCTTCACCCTCCCCAGTCTGGGAAAGGAATGGGCTGTGTGGTAAGTTTAAACCAGTCTGCAAACAGTTTGCCTCACCTGCTCCTGGGCGGTGTAAGTTTGGGAACAGTGTATGTTGGTAATGATGTTGGTTTAATGTAAATACCGGGCATGCCAGAGGCATCTCTGCTGTTATTTGGAAATTTTAAAGAAAAGGGCTGGCTTCGTGTGAAGCTCCAGGGTCCTGTTCCCTCCCGTATACCTCAACTGCACTTGAGCATTGGCGGTGAAAACAAACCTCCAGTCTAAGAGCAGAGCACGGGTGCCTTGGATTCTGTGTCCTGGGGGCTGCAAGGTCTCCTGTGGCAGCACAGCGAGAGTGGGAGCAGTTTTGGATGCAGAGGAAGCCCCTGTCTCTGATACAGTTTTGGGGGCAGAGGAAGCCCCTGTCTCTGATGCATTTTTGGGGACAGAGGAAGCACCGTCTCTGATGCAGTTTTGGGGGCAGAGGAAGCCCCTGTCTGATGCAGCTTTGGGTACAGGGGAAGCTCCTTGTCTCTCTGATTCAAGCGCCATCCTCCATCTGGAGCCCAAGCGACTGAGCTCCTGCTGTGGTGATTAATCCCATTGACTTCACAGAAAGTTTTTGAGAGGGAGGTCTGCAGAATTTGTCCCATAATTAGTAAATCACTCTGTGCACTGCGTTCCCCTGAGCAGCATCAAAGTGGGGGCTAATCAGGTATGACTGGGCAGCAGAACAAAAATGCCTGGGTTTGATTTCGGCTGTGTAATGGAGTGGAGCCTGCTCCCTCCCGCAGTCAGCATTTCCTGGTTTGTGCAGGAGGGCTGGGGAAGAGAGGGGAACTGGAGCTTCTTGAACACGAAACATTCAGGAGAAGCTGGGAAGGCATTAAAAAAAACCTTAACGAGCCAGAGACCTTTCCTGATCCCTTCATTCTTCTGCCCTCCCCACTGTGTTGCTCTGCCCACAGACCTTGTGTGTGACCCTCTGTCCTGGCAGCCTGAGCACCCCTGATGGCTGCAGAGCTGCCCTTACTCCCTGTCTCTGTCTTCCTGCCTGAAAAGCTGAGTGACCCTTGTAGTTGCAGAGCCATAAATCCAGGTTTGTACTTGGCCTGTGTGGAGCGTTCCTCTGATCCATGCCAGGGGCTGTCAGGGGAGCAGAGATTCCTGCGTGGTGCACAGAGAAGTGGCCCTTAAAGTTATGCCTTCAAACCCAAACACTTGTGGGGATAATTGCTCTGAGGGGTTTTTTTTCTGCATTTGGTTTATTCAGGTCTCTGTGATGCTTAAGCAAATGGAAGGAGATTGTGTAATTTCGTTGTATATGTGTTTTGAGAGTCTACATTTTTTCTGAAGTGGTTGGTTCAGATAAAATTTTGATGACTATTGCGGGGTTACCTGAGGACTCATTCTCTCATGGAGGGAATTTTCTACTACCATTTTATTGGCAATACTGTTAGGTGACAGCAATAGTCGTTTTTACTTTTACATTTTGCAGTGCGGCTTAAAAATCTTGAAAAATCCAAATTGTGTTCATTCACCTTTCTGACTCTCTCAGCCCAAAATTGCTTTACTGGAGAAATAAATTCTTCAATTATCTTGTTAATATAAAGAAATCCCAGAGCCAGGTATTTTGTACCCACAAAATGTATGTAAGTATTTTATATGACAAAATTTTAAGTAGTGGGCATGCCAAAAAGCTCTTTGAATGTGTATGTAAAAGTTTGCATGCAAGGTCTTAAAAAGTCTGGTGTCATTGTGAGGTTACTAGGACTTTTAAATATTATATTTTTTAAAGGTAGGATGTAGTAACCGAGCTGTGCTGTCTCGTTCTGCTGGGAATATAAATGCATGTGTGACATTTTGGAAGCCCTCATGCTGTTGGTAATGCCACAGAACTAGAGTCTCCAAGCTCTCATGTTCTTGCTTGAGCCCACAGGATTGCTATAATTTGAAGATTATGAGAGGCTCTGGATGTGAGTGCCAAGAAGCTGGAATTCTTGGAAATGTATCCTGTTTAGAAATACTCAGCCACGATTTCCTAGAGTTGTGCTTTACAATAGGTTTTTTAAAAAAGGATCATTACAAGGCATGGCAGTTCATCTGTCCCTTCAGAATTAGTGCTGCTGTTGTGCTTCTTTGGCCATCATTTTGTTCCTTTCATTAGTGCTCAGGATGGCAAGGTTCTGCCACTGGGTCTCTGTTGACAGAATAACAAGATGTTTTTAGTCAAATAGCTCAAATTGTTAACATTGACATCTAAATCATCCTCATTAGGCTTATAAGATTAACCCACTGAGACCAGTCTCTCTGAGTAACTGCTCCAGGTTGTTTTCAGACTGGCAGAGAGTATTTTGTAGGTTGAAAATTGGTTTTTTGCATCCATGAGGCAGACTGGCAACGTATTTCTTTTTGATCTAACTCTGTAGGTCATCACAGATGAAATGTCACCGTAAGGTTATTCCCTAATTGATTATAGCATCAAGGCAGAGCTGTGGTGATAGGTAAAGAATAAACTCAGGAAGATGAGTGGTTTGTGAGGATGCAAAGTTTTAACTCTGCACACAACTGGGTGAGCTAAGAAAGCAGCTGGAAACCACCTGAGACAAACCAGGTGACCTTGAGCATGGCCCGTGATGGTTTTGCCTCATTCTTCATTAGGAGAACTGGCAAATAAAGTTAATGAAATCAATGCAACAATAAGTAGAGCTGCCCCCCAGGGAGGGGAAGAACCAAGTTGCTGCAACTAAACTGAACATTCCTGAGGAAATTAATTGCACATCACTCTTCTGCATGACCCCTGAAATCCTCATGCTGCAAATGATCATTTCTGGGGAAATAGAGCTCCTGAAATGATGCTGCTGGCAGAGACCACAGTCACCTGAATGTGAGAAGGAGAGAAGCAGTAGCTAGAGCACCAACTCTTTGTTTTCTCTTAGTTAACAAAGGCTAGATTTGTTTCCCCATTAGAGAATTTGAGCAGGAGCTTGGATGTTTCCATGCCCTTTCTCTGCTGGGAACAGGGCAATGAGACATGAGGGGCATGATGCTGAACAGTGAACCCTGTGCTGGGCTGAGAGCTGCTGAACTCTGCTGTGCTGCTGCCAAGTGTGAGTAATGCCCAGATGTGAGTGATGGGTATGAGGAGTGATTCCTTCTTTCTTGGAGAACAGGAAGGATGATACTGGGTGTTTGCACTTGGGCTGAGAAGCCTGTTGTGTAACCCTTTAGTTCCCAGGTCAGCTTCCTGCTCGCTGTTGGCAGTTCCTCCGAGGCTCCTGGTGTGGTGGGAATGCTGTGAGCTGCCCTGTCCATCCTCTGCAGGGCAGGAGTCCAGGGTTCGTCCTGGGAGCACAGGCAGCCAGGGGGGTATTCTGTAGCAGCTCTAGCCAGGTGGAACAACAGTGTGTGCTTTTCCAGCTGCAGGGTTGAACTGCATCCCAAAGGGTGGGAAATTTTGTCCGAGCAGCAGGAGTGTTTCAGGACATGCTGAACTGCCAGGCTGGGTCTGCTCTGAGCTGAACTCTGTGCTCAAGAAGAGACTGGCTGCAGCGTGGAGGGGGGGGGGGGACTTGAACTGTTAGAATAAAGAACATCCAGAGAAGTTAAAGGTTGAATGTTTTTGGAGGAGAAAGCAAATCCTGCCTCCTGAGGTCATCCAAGCATGATAAATCCACACAGTCTTCTCAGAGAGATTTCTTACTTGGCTAATGCAGCAGGAGTTGAGCTGGGGATCTCCAGAGCCTGGGAAATGTGAGAGGTTGTAGCTTGGAGTTAGTTCTGTGATGCACTCAGGCATGTTATAGGTTGTTAGATGTGTCTTTGACAGCCTGCAGAAGTTAGGAGCAGTAAACACACCTACTGCAAAGGACAGGGCAGGTTGGAATGAAAATGCTGCTTCTGATTCTTAGGTTGGTTTTCAGATCCTTTAATTGTCTCATTGAACCAGGCTTCAGCTTGTTGGTTGATATTTCAGAAAGCTCAGATCAGTGGTGCTGGAATACTAGCATCAAGCTTAGCCAATGCTTTTAACTCTGTATCCTGGCTTGCAGAAGAAAATTCATTGTTTTCTCGATGACAGATGGCACATTTAAGGCCAGAACAAAAGAACCTGTTCCTAGCAGTCCTTAGTTGAGCAGTTTTATCCACAAAGCGTGGAGAAAAGTTATGAATATAATTTTGGCCCGTAGTTGTTGATGCACTTTGTCTTAGTATTTCTATAAAATACAGTCTTAAGAGGAAACACATTTGTGCCCTTAGAATGTATTTTCTGCTAAAGATTTGATTTTGAAATGCTTTTTAAAAACAGGCTTATAAAATTGAAGAAAGCCTCACACGAGTCTTTTGCATGGGAAGACCTGTGCACAGGAGCTACACACCTTGACCCCAGGTTTGTGCACCTTCCTCTGCATGACTGTGATGGAGCCTCTGCTCTCTGTTTTCCAGGCAGAACCCAGATGTGCAGCTGCAGTTACAACAGAGACCACCTCACCACCACAGCCCAACTTCTTCCTTGACATCCCTGGGATCTTTGACTTTGCTCCAGTCTCCGCCACCCTCCAGGCTGTCCCCTTCCCAGCACCAGCAACCTCTGACTCCCAGCCAGGCAGATCCTGGCATTCTGCCACGGACCCAGCAACCTTTCTTGTCCAACCCAGTCCATCAGGGAGATCTGTACCGACTGTGCCAGCCCTTCCTAGGCCCGCAGCAGCAGCAAGGCGACTCCTACTCCGTGATGCCCCGGGCCCAGCAGATCCCTTCCCCCTATCAGCAGATGCAAGTAGATCCTTTTGCCATCGTTTCCAGGGCCCAGCAAATGGTGGAAATCCTGTCGGAGGAGAACCGGTCCCTACGACAGGAGCTGGATGGGTGCTATGAGAAAGTGGCCCGGCTGCAGAAGGTGGGTGGTTTTGGAATTCAGGCACTCTCCTGTCTCTGGTCTAGTCCATAATGGGATCATTTAATCTGCAACTGTTGGATGGTTTGCTGAAGGGATTGATTATGTACTTTAGAGTGTTTTGTATGCAGATTGATTAGTCTGTGTCCTGTGCCTTTGGGCATCAGCTTAACTTTGGCAGAAGATGGAATCAAAGCCTTCAGTTTTCTGCCGGCAGTTCATTGTCCGTGCTCAAAAGCCCATCCTCCTCAGCTGCTGAAGAAGCTGACTGCTTGGCTTGCTTGGTTAGGTTAAAGCTTGCCCAGGATAGCAGCAGGTTTCATTTTCCCAAAAAGACTTTAGAGCTGCAGGAAGGGCCTGTTAGGGATGGCACGAGACCACAGTCGCTCAAGGAGGCACAGGGGACATTGCTACAAAACTGGCTGGCAGCACAGTGTGCAAGGCAAGTAGTGCTGCTGTGGCTACACTGAACACGTTTGTACTGCAGGACTGGGACTAACACTCCTTTTGTCCCTCTCTCAACACCACACAATTTCCATGAAAACTTAATGTCTTGATTTGGACCCAGCTATTTGCCACCTTTGGCTTCATGGAACAAGTAGAGTAAATGATGCTAAGACAACTAAAAGAAAATACCCCAGTGAGACCCATCATTAAGGTGCATGTGTGGAGGTATTTTTATGCTGCCTCACAGAAATAACTTCTTGATGACCAGTGGTTTAAAGCTGTGCAGCAGGTCAGCTTTGCTTTTGCCTTGCAGCTGTGGAAAGGCTGATGCTACTTGGCAATGTAGGACTTTGTGGGCCTTGCTGTGCCCTTTGCACTGAGCAGTGTTTGGGGCCAGAAAAATGTGTGGCTGTCTTAGAGTTCAGGTGACCAGTGTGGCTTTCCACACTCATTATTCTCTATGTTACCTCTTACCAGGGACATATATTCATTTTGTTGTATTTTTTGGGAAGGTTTCTGGCCAGGAAATACTTGAGAGAATTGTTTGACAGCTTCCTGATAATGACAGAAGGATACAAATGCACTTCCCTCCACCTCCCTGTTGATCACTTGCTGTAGACAGTGCTGATGGGGTTTGCTGTGGTGTGGATCCACACTTCCATAGCAAACTGTGCCCAGCAAGGAGAGTTAGGAGTGAATCTCCTGCTCTGGATGATCAGAGAAGCTTTACACTGAAGGCTAAAAGGAAGGATAAGCATATTTTATTGCAAAATTATTCAACCACTGATACTCTTTCTACAGAGGGATTCATCACAGACCTGAGACTTTTTTACTTAGTATGTAAGTGTAGGTTTCCCTCAATAAAGAACACTTGAGACAAAGTAATCTCCTGTCTGAGACTGAATGAAATTTGTTAGTGAAAAATAATAAGTGCTTGTTTTCACTTCCACTGCAGCTGGAAACTGAAATTCAGCAAGTTTCAGAGGCGTACAAAAACCTGGAGAAATCATCCTCTAAGCGGGATGCTCTGGAAAAGGCCATGAGAAACAAACTGGAAGGAGAAATTCGTAGGCTTCATGATTTCAACAGGGATTTAAGAGGTAAATGAAGTAAAACTTCTGTTCTTCAATGCTGGGGATTTTTATTGTTATGCTTACTTGGCAGGACAGAGTTTTGCTGCAGAATTCAGTGTCTGACATGACTGGAATATGATGGGATACTCAGGTGCATTCAGTAGTCAGAGATTTTAAGCACTTGCTGGGAGAATGGAAAAGACAGGTTTAGGAGAGGGCTGTAGTCTTTCATTTCCAGCCTGTTTCTCATTGACATGAAACATGTGATAAGCCAAATACCATAAACCAGATGCAAGCCTGGAATTCTCTCATGTCTTATATCCTAGAGACAATTTGTACAATTTGTTCAGTTTACAGAAATGGAAAGAGGTTTTGCTGACTGCCTAATCCCACACCAGGCACGTTCACTTTATTTCCTGTCCAGTGACCCTTTTGCACTGACATACAAACTGCAGAGTGTCTGTTCTTCCTGAAGGTCTTGTCATTCCTTATCAATGTAGGCATCTGTTTTTTTGGATCTCCCTTCCTTTTCCAGAGTGAGATGTTATTAGTGTCTGGTTCTTGCTAAGAGGCTGAGGCAGCACCACGGCTGGCAGCAAAGTGGTGTTGAGTGGTATTTACCAGGGGTAAAAGTTTAAGCATTAGTTTGGAAGGTGGAAAACATCTGCAATTTGAGATTTTTGAAGGTGCACGAACAGTTGTTTAAACTGCAAGTTTAATTTTTTTAAGAAAGCCTTCTGATTGTCCTGCATGTTGTCAGCTCTCACTGTCTCATGTCTCTTACTAAGACTCCCAGAAATTGTTTTGCATCCAGGAAGTAAAGCCATACATTTCCCAGTACTGTACACAAAGGCCTTTGTTAAATAATCTTATTCATAATAAAACACAGCATAAACGTTTCATTCTAATTTTCACAGCCTGATACAAACTTCTAGCAGCTTGCAGCAGCAGAGCTGTTAAGCTGTTTGTAGGGTTTTACAGTATTCCCTCAAGTCAGGTAATTGGACAACAGTGATTTAATCTTCTGTTAAGATTTAATGGAGAATTATAAGAGAATCTTTTAGTTGCATGGTGAGATTTATTTGTGTGGAAAAAATAAAGGTATAAATTGAAAAAATAAACTTCTGTGTTATAAATGTTTAAAATAATTTCTTTGGAGCTTTAACCTCTTTTGTCTCATTGAGTGTTATTTCCTTAAGGACATAATTAGAAACATTTCAAAAGTGAGTGCCAACTTCTGATAGGCTGTAGAATTAGGAGATCCATTCCCCCAGCATCAGGAATGCCCTGAGCAGATGTAACTTAGTGATTGAAAGTTTTTAATTATTTAGTTTGCTTTTATTGAACATTTTTGCAGAACGCATGGAGACAGCCAACAAGCAGCTGGCAGAGAAGGAGTTTGAGGGATCTGAAGACAATCGGAAAACCATCTCTCAGCTCTTTGCACAAAGTAAGTTACACAGCCATTATGGGTCAGTGGAAAGCTCCAGTCACCCTGGGAAGGAGGACAGTGCAGCAGGTTAATTATCAGCAAAGAAATCAGGGCAGTGGCAGTCCAAAACTGGCAGTGGAGAAAGGAGGAGGGATTCAAGAGTTCATTTTCTGTCAGTATGTAAAGTTCATCTGATGGGACTTACTAGAGATTTTGGAGCAAAGGTAATTTGCAGTTAAACTGTAAAATTAGTGTTCACTCCATAATTTACATGACATTTTATCCACCTGTTTTATTCCTTGGAAGCTTTGAAATTAACCTTCCCAGGCTAACAGGAGTCCTGGCATGAGTTAAGGCCAGTGGGAGAGGAGCCTGGTAGGTCTCCTATCTCTTCCTCTTTAATTTGCCACTGCCCTATCCTGTTCAGCAAAAATAAAGGGGATGAACACTCCTATAGTCTGCTGGACTGGGTGAGGGTCAGGAATGCTGTCCACAGCAGTGGATTTATCACAAGGCAAACCAAAATGACGGGTGTGAAATGCTGCTTTTCCTTTGTTCTGAAATGTCTTGAGGCCAACGGCACCGGGCCAACTTTCCTCTCATCCCACAGTGTACTCCACCCTTCTGACAATGCTCACTTTTCTCCAATTGTTATATAAAAAGGTAGTGCAATAAAATTGCAAAACAGAGTTTTTCTGTGGTGCAACAGACACTGCAGCTACTCTGACAGATGCTGGTGTCCCTCTCTTGTGTCATCTTTAGCTTATTCCTTGTGCTTTGCATTGCAAGCAATGGCTGTCAGGGAGTGAATTCCAAACTCCTGGTGGTAGTGGGAAGTCTAGGAGTTTAGTCTCTCCTTCTGTTGGGTGGGCACTGAGGTTCACAGGTGTACCCAGAAAGGTGGGAAGGTCAAAGCTGTGGGGCCTCTCCTTTTGGATGGACATGGAAGCAACAGTGCTGCATTTCATAGGTCCCAGCATTTCTAGGGGTGCTGCAGGCACTTGTCAAGTGAAGCAGTTCTCATTTGGGGAAAAGTCTGCAACAAAACCTCCAAAAGCCTCTCTGCAAGCATTTCCAGATTAACAGACAGCCTGGTAGCACTGACTGATACCTGCTGGCATAATGCCACCCTGTCTCATTGCAGCTCAGTCTCTGCAGTACAGTTAATGTGCTCACACTGTCAGCAGCTCATTCCTGGGTGGAGGAGAAATGCTGAGAAAAGATGGGGAAAAAAAATAAGCAGGTGATGACATTTATCCTTATGTCCTGGTCTGGCTCTGAGCTGCGCTCAGGGCTTGCTCTGCAGAGCTCTGGGTGCTGTTGGTGGACAGGTTTGTTTTGCAACCTGTGTGTGGGCTGCGTTGATTCCCTGGCAGAAGGGAATCTTCAGCTACTCTGTGTTGCTAAAGCTTTGTTCCTGGCTTTTTGCTGGCAGAAGAAAGGGAGTAATTGTGGTCCTGTAAATATAGTTATGCACATGCTTGCACAAACGGGCCTGTGTACTCCATATGCAGTCTGCCCTAACACCCAGCACCTCGTTCCTGTTTTTCAAGCCTTCCACTCCTTGTCCTCATTCCTTTGTCGTGGGATATTGGTTTCTGGAATGCAGTTTCTCTGGTGTCATCAGTGCTGGGTGTAGATCACTCCAGGGAGTATTCTGTGGTTGTGTATCCAGCAAGTGGGTTAATGTTATCTTTGGAGCTGGTTGGCTTGAGCTGGGAATGGCAACATACACAGAGGACATCAGCTCTGTGTTGTGGCTTTGCCTTACACCCCTGTGTGATAATTTCTCCAGTCTCCAATTATTTTTATCCTATCTATTTTTTTTTATGAAGGCAGTGCCCTGTTCCTGCAACTCAGCATTGCTGCTCCAACACCATCCAGCTCTTCCTGGAGAACAGCAGAAAAGGATGAGTTGCTGTGTTTGGGGTGGCAGGTCTGCTCTGAGCAGTGACAGAACAGATGTATGTGCCTCACTTCTGGCCCAGGGAGTCATTTTTACAGGCAGTAGAGGAAGACTGAGGAGTTCTCATTGCTGACTTTTTTCTGACTCCTCTGAAGATAATTGCTGGATGTTCCTCTGAGGAGGGACAGAGCAGCCTTCCAGTTTGGGAGGTCAGTGTGGAAAAAAGGAGCACAAGTTTTTCAGGCACACAAGTCTGCCATCTCTCTCCCCAGCCTGAGATATTAAAATTACTCAGTTTGTTTTCCACTACTGAAAGCTCGCAGGTGAGGAGGTGCCAAGTTTCAGTAACCATCTGCATAGTCACAACAAATTACCTGAGTAACTGTACTGAGTGATGCATCTTCTATTCCTTCTCACTATCTTTGTGGCACATTGTTGCTTGAAGGTACCATACTTGTTTTTCAGGGTTACAGGCCCTTCTCTTCCTTGAAAGCCATGTCCTTTTATTTTCCCCCTTAGCATTAGATTTGCATTCTCTCTCTTGTGAGAGTCCCAGTGCAGTCTTTCCTTCACCCTTGGAGTGAAAGACTCCTGAAAACTGGGCAGAGACAAGTGCTGTGCATTGATAACTATCACTTTTTTATCCATAGACAAGGAAACACAGCGGGAAAAAGAGAAACTGGAAATAGAGCTGGCTGCTGCACGCTCCACCAACGAGGACCAGCGGAGACACATCGAGATCCGAGACCAGGCCTTGAACAACGCTCAGGCCAAGGTGGTGAAACTGGAGGAGGAGGTAAGGATGCTGGGAGAGAGGAATCAGGGTAGCTTGTGTTCCACCAAAAGTGACTGTGAGAATGAATTTGTCTTGTGGAAGTTATAAGGAAATCTGCTTTCTTCAAAGCTGTTTCTATCGGCTTAGCTTTGTGTTGACTAGCTAAACAGATAAGCCACAAATCTGTATTTCCTTGGACGTGCTTTTGTCTAAGCAGTCATATTTTGTTTTCTTTCTGTTTCAATTTGTAAAAGTGGGCTGGAAGTAAAATCTCAGGCCTGGAAACCTCCTGAACTTGGCAGAAATTCAGATCTGGAGGGACTTTCAAGTAATATCAGATGAATGCAGCTTGTCCTCTTGCCAGGTGTGGGGACAGTGCAGATCATATGCAGTATGTGCCCAGCATTTGTAATAAGCTGGGCATGACCTTAGTCGTTTTCTCTCCCTTTCCTCCCAAGAGGGGATAATGCATTTGAGCTGCTTAGCTGGGCAGCTTTCACAGCAGTTTCTTTTGTAGCCTTGTCCCTGCCACTCATGGCTCTCACCTCTCTGCCCTTCTGCGTCACGGTGTCCGTCCTTTCCTCCCGCCTACTGCTCTCCTCTCAAAGGCCCCATTTCCCACTCCAGCCTCTGCTTCCTTTACTCCTACTCTTCCTCCGTGGAGAGTCTTGGGAGGAAATCTCCTGCCCAAGCACACTTCCTCACTGCAGATTTGTTCTCCAATCCTGCCGTCTCCCTGGCTACCAGGACTCAGCGTCACCCTCAGCTGGGCACTGTGCCTATGTCCACCTGAATTTTGCTACCTTCAGAGACATTCCTCAAACCTTCCCTTTGTCTGCTTTCAGTTCTCTCTCCCTTCAGGATCCCATTGTACCAACAGAGGAGGAATGATCAAACAGAAAGTGAATACCCTCCTCTCCCAGCTACAGGTGTAGCTTTCTGAGTTTTAGCCTACTCTTCTCTGAGCTCTGGATTTGCCTCAATAGCCCTTCCCCTGAACCTTCCTGGGTCTCTCCCTGGTGTCCTTAATTTTTGGCCTTCCTTTAATCTCTTTGTGGAAGCCTTGCCTCAAGCCCTCTAGATCTCCCCTGTATCTGCTCTGCTCATTCAGGATGTTGTTGTGGGTTTACCTGCTGTCATAACCTCTTTTAGCCTGGCATGGCTGACTTGCACTCACTCAGGGGACAGGGAGCATTAGGTTATAGGGTAATTTACATGTAATATGGCTCTCTTTGGCTCTCAGACTGTTCTGTCATTGATTCTGCAATGTATTGGAGCTCTTTGGCTTTCATTCAAATTTCAGCACCTTATTTAAAAGTCTGATGTGTCACTAACTCCAAGTACACGGGACATGCTTGTGGTTTCCTTGGAAATGCTTGGAGTCAATGTGGATGAGGTGCTACGATCAGCTGGGCCAGCACACACAGCACTTGGCTGGGTTGAACCTCTGTGTAGGCACTAATTTTGGCTCACTCACAGTAAAGTTGAAGCCTTGAGGGGTAATAATAATTGTATGTTTTATTTTCAAAAGACTGCTCTTGTTTTACTAGAATTGGGTTCGGTGCTGTGGCAAAGTATTTCTGCCTAGGTAGAATAGTGAAATAGGTAAGTAATGCTGGGCTAAACTGCATGAAAGCTTAAAAAACACATATAGACTGATACAGAGTGAAATGATCTGCAAGAGGGCCTGTGGTCACATGCATCCAACCTTTGCTTGAATCCCAGGGTGTGCAGGAAGTGCCACCCTTCCTGCTGTAGATAAATATGGAAGCGTCTCAGTGAGGAAGCAGGAATTAACTCTGCTTTTTCCTAGAGGTGAGAGGGAATAAGGGGAAACAAATGGTAAAGAGTCACTTCTGTGGGTTTCTCAAATCACTTTTTAATGAAATACTTAGGATTATAACGCATTTGTTGCCTCATTAGTGTTGAATTGTGGAAAGTTCTCAAATCCCCAGGCTGTTTGGTAACTCTGAAAGGTGGCCAAGGAGCTGCTCAAAGCTCAGGGTGCTTTTAGAAGGGGCTGAGAACACCATTCTGAGTTAGTGGCATTCACTGGCCAAGATATATGAACAATTTGTGGATAATTTCTTTATTCCTGCCAGGTTAATCTGAATGACTAGTCCCTGTAAGTGTTGGGAATTTCCAAACTGGTCCTGCAGAAGAGGGTGGAGTTTCTTAGACTCAGGTTTGGCAGCCTCTCTGGCTCAGGACCTGAGGGGGGGGAATGTTGTTGCCTCCTGTAATGTAAGTTTTCAGCTTTTTCTCTTCCCCCCCCCTCCATTTTGGCTTCCTATTAAGCAGAGTAACCCTGCCTCATATGCACCAGATCCTTTATAAAAAGAATATTTCCATTCTAGGGAGAGCCACATATCACTGTAACAGAATTTAAATGTTGCATTGGAATTGGAACTTTAGATTCTTTCCAAAACCCTTTGCTTGAATTGCCAGTTTGGACAAAACCACCCATCTGTATAATGTAGACACTTGTCTACACCTGTGTAGCTTTGAGGGTTTTTATATATACTGGATTTTAGCATCCAAGAGAGTGAAAGGAGAGATGAAGGGATGTTAAATGTGATGGAGAAAGGAATGATCTTGGAGATATTGAAGCATAGTGTGAAGCAGTTGGAAGCAAAAGTAGACATTCACAGAATGCTTCCCCTGTTAGCAGGGGTGAAATGGCTCTTCAAATTTAGAACAAGCTGCCATTACAGTTTTTAATAGTGTGGGGTTTATTTCTGCAAAGTGCAAAATAGGGTGAGTGATCATAAATATTTAAAGCAAACTTAAATATGTCTACGAAGAGAATTGCTAAGTATGTATATGTTTTATATATAATATTTAAACTTTACTACTTCTCTACTCTCCATAAAGATACACGGTTATTAACCCCTATTTTCACTTCTCTATTTTTGTTCTTCCCTTTAGTAAATGTTCCACAGTTTTGCGTAAATCAGCAGCTTACTCAAATTGTTTCTAGGGGAGTATTGGTCTGTGGTTTCTAAAATCAAAACTTCAGATTATTTTCATTACATGTAATACATTTGACATAAATTGAACATATTTGAGGTAAAATGCATGTTGGCTTAAAAATGTATATCACAGTCAGAAGCAGTTAGTGATAATAATATTTGGAGCTAAAGCAATGAAAACCTCTCATTTTGGAGCATGGATTGCTGTGAGAGTCTCAAGTGGGATGGCAGCAGGGTTGTGGCTGGTCACCCATGATTTAACCACATCTGCTCACATACACCTTGAGAGCCTGCAGCAGATGGAGCAGTTAAACTGGGCTTTGCTCTGGGCCAGGGCCAGAGCTGCTGGGCTTGCAGAAAGGACCATCCTGGCCCACCTGACCCTGAGTAAATGCTGACTGACTGCCAGTCCTTACCAGACTTGGAATGTTGCAGGTGGGAGTTTGATGCCAAATACTTGAACCACAACTGCTGAGTGCAGAGGCTACAAGTGCTACTGGTTTTACTTTTTTATTTTTTTGTCAAATTTGGTCATTTCTGCTTACCCTACTTAATTCATACCATGGAAGACCACACTGCAACTTAAGAAAAGTTTGTGGTATTTTTATAATAGTGTGACTTGTGCTCCTTTGCTCCACTGCTTTACAAACCACTTTTTTACTGAGTGCCTCAAGGAGACAGCTTTGAAGAATAGTGACAACCACCAGGAAGATAAAAATATCTGCTCTTTGTCGTCCTCACACACACACCTTGCAGTGGGAAGAGGAGACAGAGGACCTCTGTAATGGGTGGAAACTGGGAGCTGAGGGAGGGGACAAGTTTGAATGAAATACCTTTTCTAAAAATGCTTGTGTTTAGAAGTTCTAAGATCCTTCAGCCATCAGAATTCCACATGGAGCAGCTTTCAGCTGAGATACTGTGTTCATTTCCCACTGTGCTGTTGTGGAGAGAAAAAATGCTCTATTTCTGATAACACTGAAGGTTCTGTCCGGTGGGAAGTGGGAAAATGCATTTCCCAATGACATCTGTTGTACTTTTTATGCTGTGCCTGAGATACTTTCAGAACAGAGACCCAAACGAGAGCTGTCTGCTTGATGCCTGGTCTGGTTTTTTCCAGTCACTTCCCTGGGTCTGTAAAAAGATACTCCTGGTCTCCACAGCTTTGTTTCACATAGACTCTGAGAACTACATAATAGTCCTTTCAGGAAAGAGTTGCTTCTAGAGGGGACACTTTTTGGATGCCTTGTCATTCCTGGATGGATTGGGTGCAGAGGAGAGAAACCTGCCTGTTTTCCCTGTAACTGGTTCCCTCTAATGAGCTGCATTCTTGTGACAGAACTGCCTTTTTATTGCCATGTCACTGTCTCACATATTCTGCCTGTTAGTGATTTTCCAGAGGTGGCCTGCAGAGTTAGAACTTTATTTTAACACAAACAAACGGGGCGACGACATTGTGACATTCCCATGCCACAGACACTGTTCCCTAGCAAGGGGATAGTGTTACCAAATTGTTTCAGCAGGAATTCTTGCTGAGGCCACTGGCGCCTTGTTGGGCCCGAATTCAAACAAACTGAGGGTTCAAAGGCATCCTAGAGGAATATATTCCAACTGCAAGAGGGTGAGGTGATTTAAACGTGCTTGCTGTCTCTTTTTTTCTTTTTTTTTTTTACTACATTTCTGCCATAGCAGGCAAATTCTTGTGGGGAAACACATTTTCAGCTGCATCTGAGTGGATTCAGCTTTAGGATAAACCCAGAATGTTATGAAAACACCCTGAATATATTAAACAAAGGACTTTGAAGACATCAGAAATAGTGGGTGGGAGACAAGCAGATGCTGACGAGTGTTACCAATTTGCTGAAATAGGAGCTGTCCAAGATGAAGAGGGTAATGGCTGGGTTTGACAAAATGCCTGGGAGCGTTCTGAATCATTGCAGGAAGTCTTCTCTTCTTCCCCAGGAAAAAAAAAAATCTTTGCTGAGTAACGCATCTGGAAGCAATGAATCTCTTTCCAAAGAGAAGATCCTTCCCCCTCACCTGCTGTGTCCAGGGCTGTGTTTGTCCTGCACAGGCAGCTCCAGTTGGAGGATGTTACAGCCTCCCTTGTGCCTGGTGACCTGACTGAAAATTCCTCTTTCCTGTGTGCCCCTGCTCCCTTTCCATGGGACCTCTGTGCCCTCCTCAGAGCCTTCCTTCTGCAAGGACCTGGGATCCCTGAAAGGCATTGCATGGTTTGTCCAACCCTAAGTGAATGGAGGAGCAGGATTTGTTTGGCTTTTAGGATGTTAATCTCCTTTCTGCTGGACACTTGTAGTAATAATCAAACACCCCTGTTTCTGAGAGGAAAATTTTGGCCATTGATTTTAGACCATGCAAGGGCATGCCAAGGGAGGGGGGAAATTAAATGAAGATGGAAATACCTGATCAAGCAGCCAGGGAATCTTTCAGGGCTATTCCCTGCATTGCTTTGTTCTTTGTGCACTGAATTTCTGCAGAGCCCAGGCCAGTCCTGGTCATCTTTATTTGTCTTGTCCTCAGTCCTGTTGCAGAATTTACATAAACTTTGTAGTGAATGGCAACTGGAGAGTGACTGCTCCTGTTTACATTGGTTTAGTTAGAAAATTTTGTTGATAAAATTACAGCCTGACCTCTGATGCTTGGTTAGGACATTTTCCAAAGCAGTCAGGTATTGACCTGGAGACGATAAGGACATTATTAAAATTGTGCTGTAGGAAATGCTGGGAATGGATACAGTCATCCTGCAGTGCTGTGCTGTGCTTCCAGACATGCACTGAGGTTATGTGAGACCTTACATCGTAAATAGGTGTTATAATAAAGATACTCTCATTAGCAAAATGCTCTGCATTTTCAGAGCACCCTTGGAGGCAAAGCAGTTACGATACATGATGTGAACATGAGCTTGCTTCTTAGTTAAATGCTGTACCATCAAAAGGAAAATTACTATCTTGTCATATTTACTTAAAATTACATCCCGAAGGGTGTGACTGCATCCTTGTAAAGCTTCAGGAATGAGCTCTTATCTAGAGCACGTGTTCACTGCAAGGCCTGATGCAAAAGAGAGAATTCCTGCATCCTTTGATGCCATCTCTGCCCTGGTAGATGTTGCTGTGGCCCTTGACACTGCACAGCCAGTTTTGATTCTTTGCTGGGCAAAAGAGGGTGGGGAATCCATGGCAAATGACCAAGAACAAGCCTCAGCACGCTGGCTTTTTTTACCTTCTTCCCATCTTAGTTATGTCTTCAGCACCCTGGCAATACTCAGGAAATTGTTTCCAATTCCTGTCTTAGGAAAACAAGATCATACTCTCGATTTCTGGTAATGAAATCCCTCTGTGCTTGGAAGAATCATTCCTGATCCTCTTTACATTGAGAGTTCAGATCAAGTCAGAGACATGAAAACCAAAAATTTATACATTTATATTTCCCTTCCACCACTTCTGGAGAATCACAGAAAGGTAAATTTTTCTCACAAATACTTGCGGTAGCAGAGTGGCAGAGCTGGAAATGAATGAGAGTGCCAAAACATGCAGTGACTTTACTGAAGGCAGCAAGTACATGAAATGAAACTATCTTATAGATAAAGGATAGTTCTGACAAAGGACATTAGGAAAGCTGAGTTGTCTGGAGCACATCCCTGCCTTTAAAGCTTACTGAACACGTGGGTTCCAAAAACCTGAAAATTATTGAGGAATTCGTGAACTAATTCTGGTTTTAAGCTGTTGAAAGGAATACACACACCAGCCCGAAATCTTCCAATATTCCTAATTCTCCCTGATGCTGGAAGATGAAGTGCATCTTGTAAAGGGAGAAAAAAATGTTGTCTTTCTGCAAAGCCACTGAACAAGCTGTGCCTGTACGTTGGGTCTGGTGCCTGAGTCAGGCGTGTGCAGGCAGTGCTGGGAAGTTGGGCAACAGCTTGTGTTGCAACTTCTCACCTGCAGGTTTGGCTGATGGGAGCACGTTCAAAATGAATGTTTCAGTGGAATTTCTGTGTCCTAATTCTGCTTTTTGGCTGGGCTCTTGGTATTCTTTGAATGTGGGCCAGAACGTTAATCCACACATATGCATACTCAGGTTTGTTAATTGTGGAACTGTAAAATGTTGTCGGTGGCTGCTTTTGCAGGATTTTGCCTGTGTGTTAAAAAACTTCTCAGAAATTTAAATGCTTTGTAGTAGGTAATAAGAGACCAAATGTCCATCACCTCATCCTTAATTTCTTTTATGAAGAAGAGAGAGGGAGGAGAGCTGGTTTTGAAGAGATTATTTTTCAGCTCGATGCATGATATTTCACTGCTAGTGAGCTTATCAGGTTGTTCCTCACTCTTGTCCAGGTCAAAACCCAAGATACTGAGTCTCTCCATGTCTGGGTTCTGCTGCTGAGCCTATAGGTTATCCCTTTTGGCTCCTTTGAGCTGCTGTTAATCTAAGTTTAAAACTGCTGCATTAGTCCATACTTCAGTGGAGTCTGAGAAACCTTAAATTGGTGTTACCAAGCACAATGGTATGGAATAAAAAGATTTATTAAGTATAACATCTTTATTGATTTTCTGCAGAGCAGCAGTGGATATTAAACTATATTTAAATGTTCTCATCTCTCCCATTCCAAACAAGCTTGAAATCTTGAGCAATCAAAGAATAAAAATACCTTTCTACTGTACATGCACTGGTGGGAAGTCCTTTGGCTGGATTGCTCACTGTTTATTGTAACTTTTATTATAAAATTCTTGTTTGGGGAAAATCTTCTAAGGCAGCAATGTTCACGCTGTGAGATTAGATGCCTGCTGACTTTATGGAGAGAAGAAAAGGATACTATGTCTGGGATTAATAGCGTTTGGAGATTTTTCTCTCCCTGCTCTTTGCATTGCCTGAAGGAACAGGAGTGAGAAAAAGGAAAATTTTTTAAGAAACACATGATAAGACCTTTTTGGAACAAAGGTGCGATGTGAGAACAGCTCATGTTCAGATCAAAGTATCCTGTGTCTGCTGAAACGGAGAGCAGATTCCTAGGGAACACTGTCAGAATGGGGCCAACGAGCAGTGATACTTTCCCAGAATACTTTCCGCTTCCAAGAAGGACTTCCTGAGCCAAAAGTGGTGTCTTTTGTCTTTAATATCCCTCAGTGGACTTTTCTTCCATGAAGCTGTAGAACAGCTCTTTGAACTCACATAAGGGAGTCTGTGTTTTGCACTGTGGTGCTTCTCTAGAACTTTGGCTCTGACTGTTGGGAAAAGTTGCCTTCTTCCTGCTATTTTTGTATTTCAGGGTTTATGACAATCAGAGCTACAAAAGCAGTGCCCCAGATTTGCTGCACAGGGCCAGCTAATTGCAATTGTTATTCTTTTCCTTAACAGAAAATAATGCACACAGGTATGCAGTATTCCCTATATTTGAGTAGAGCTGGGCTCTGGGTATGTTTTATTATTTTTTAAAATTTTCATCCGTATTTAAGTTTTGGTTTTTTCTGCCTAAACTGTGGATTAACCTTGCTAAGACAATTACTGGGAGGCTCAGTGTGGCAGTTTTTGTTGCTTCTTGTGAGGCAGGGTGGCAGCTTGGTTTGCAGGATGAACGATGGAGGAGGATGGAAGGGCAGTGGCAGGAACAGAGCAGGACCTGTCAGGCCAAGAAGCGTGTCCAGACTGGTGGGATAAACCTGGCATGGGGAGAGCCTGGGCCATGGCTGGTGTGTGCTTTGATCCTATTATATTTTTGTGATGGGATTGCAATAGGATCCTACAAATTTTGATTTCGTTTCTGCTTAATCTTGTAAAAATGCTGCCAGCAATTTTCAATATTGCACTGAGAGCTTGTGGACCAGCTCTAAACACTGCTGCAGTTACCTTGGAAACGTGTGTCAAGTTACTCAAACACTATTTCAGTCCCTAGTGCCCTTTCTAGTCCATTGCTGCTCTCAGACATTTGCAACAGATAATTTCCTGTTTCCCCATCGTTACCATGGGGTCACTGAGGACAAAAAGGGCAAATACACCCAGCAGGAAAGTAGAGATGGGACAGAGCTGTAACATCCTGAGTGTCCAGTCCAGAGCAGGAGGCCAGGGCCCACTGACAGCAGTCATGAATCATGGAATAGTTTGAGTTGGAAGGGACTTTAAAGATCATCCAGTTCCAGCTCTCTGCCATTGGGACACCTTCCTGTATCCCAGGTTGCTCTGAGCCCCATCCAGCCTGGCCTGGGACACTTCCAGGAATCCAGGGGCAGCCACAGCTTCTCTGGGCACCCTGTGCCAGGGCCTCATGGCCCTCACAGGGGAGAATTCCTCCCAATATCCCCTCTAAGCCTGACTTCTTGTCAGTGGGAAGCCATTCCTCCTTGTCCTGTCACTCCAAGCCCTTGCAAATAGTCTCTCTCCATCTTTCTTGTGGGCTCCCTTCAGGTTCTGGAAGTCACCTGGAAGTCACACATCTTCTTCCTGGCTGGTGGCAAAGCCTGAAGTTCACTCGCTCATTCTCATTATTTATGTTGCCTTTTCTTCCTTTGTTCAGCTGAAGAAGAAGCAGGTCTATGTTGAGAAGGTGGAGAAGATGCAGCAGGCCTTGGTTCAGCTGCAGGCAGCGTGTGAGAAGAGGGAGCAGCTGGAGCACAGGCTGCGCACCCGGCTGGAGAGGGAGCTGGAATCTCTCCGCATGCAGCAGGTACCCCCTGCCCCTGGGATCCCTGTAGGATTGCACCCTGCACCACACAGAAGAGAAAGGCAGTGGGGTTTTTCATCTTGTGTTGTTAAAAAACTTCTTTTTCACTAGTTAGAGTCATGGATTTGCTGGCCATTGTATTGCTTTTACGTGATTTGATTCTGTTTCAACCAGAGGATTTAGGCAAGGAGCAATAGGGGATCTATCGTGTGACAAGGTGTAGAAATAGCCTCATAGCTACATGCTGGTTTATCTTTAAATAACATGGTTATATTATCTGAAATTATTTTAAAATCGTGTTCACCATTTGGGATTTTATATAAAATTCATTAACAACTGGCCTGAAAAGAGGGCCTTCAAAAACCTTTTGCATTTAAAAAAAGCACACAAGACTAAACCATCAAAGCCAATTCCATACATGCAGTTGATGGAAATGTATGGGAGTTTCACATAGACTATATTGCAATTATATTATGAGTCTTTTTCAGCAAAAAGAATGAATGAGAAGTAGATTGTGCAGGTGTGTTATGAATTGGACGTGAAGTTTTAGTTTTACTTCAGCCTGTGTCAAACACAGGTGAACTGTCAGGTCTCTGATTTTTACTGGACATAGGATGCAGGCCTGTGTTCTAAATCACATTTAGTTTCAGGTTACTTTTATCCCCTAACTTCCATCTCTGCATAGGAATAGAAATTTAAATCTTGGGGTTTTGCATTGGTTTTAGTAGGAGTTACAGTAGTTTGATAAACATTTCTGTTACACCTTTGGAAGATCAGGTACTCTAAACCTCACGCTGAGCCTGAGTCAACACAAAACATTGCTTTCTTGTCATGGTTGAAAATCCTGAGTTCAGCATAAAATAGCCCAATTTCTATTCCTTTAAACCATTTATTTTGTTTTTCAAGTCAAACGTCTTGCTAATTCCACATGAGACTTCCATATGAAACTGGAATTTTTATTCCTTGAACTGTTATCTGAACAAACCTCCATGCTTCCTTACTTTGAAAGGGAGCACTGCCTGCCTTCCAAATCTTGCTTTAGCACTGGAGTATTTCAATCCCCAGCTATACACTGATCATATAAATTTAATAACCAAATGCTTTAAAAATATTTAGGATGTATTTTTTTTTGAAGGGATGATACTAGTCAGTGCCTTGCTGAACACTTGGGAGTCAGTCTGTGTTACTTCAGGCATTATGGAAGGGCTGTGCATGTCACACCTGTATAGCACAGTCTAGCTCTGGGATGCATATTTGGGGCTTTGGACATGGAAAAAAGGCCTTGGGAGGAGTATTTTCCATCTCGGGTATTTTCTCATTAGTCTGCCCAACACAGCATAAAGCCACTGCATTTCCCTCTGGGGGGATTCTTGTGTCAAACCAGTGACAAAAAGCAAACCAGCCAACCCTGAGCCTTACAGCTGCATCCTGAGACTTCTATTTTTGTTTGGTTTGGTTTTTCCCTCTTGGGAATCAGCGTCAGGGCACATCTCAAGCTGCCAACGTCTCCGAGTACAACGCCACGGCGCTCATGGAGCTGCTGCGTGAGAAGGAAGAGAGGATCCTTGCTCTGGAAGCTGACATGACCAAGTGGGAACAGAAGTACCTGGAGGAAAGTGTGATGAGACAGTTTGCTTTGGATGCAGCTGCGACTGTGGCTGCTCAGAGGTAAATGGGACTTTTCACAGTGCTGGGATTATTTTCTTTTTCCAGTTGAATGTCATATTTCCCACCCAGGAATGTTGTCATGCCACCCTCCCGCGATCGCTTGCCCTGTGGTCTGAACAACTCCTCAGACCTCTGCAAGCAAGTGGAGCTTGGCTGCTCTTCCTGGGAGCTGTGCAATTGCCAACAATTAGAAACATTTTTCCAGGGGAGGATTCCTCCACATGCAGGAGCCGTTTTCCAGACTAGAATTGTTCTGAGCCATTCCTGGAAGCCGTTGATTCAAAGGAGAAGAGGCTTGGGGGGTTTTTAATTTTAAAAACAGGAATCCATCCTTGCTGAAGTCATGTGAGATGGGGTGAGCTTGGTGATTCACATCATTCACCCTGAATGGCTTCCTTGTTCTCCAGAATGTTTTTGCAAATTACTTTGTGGTATTGTCTGGTTACTAACCAGAAGCATCTAGTAGGAAATTCTGCTCAAAACATTCTGCTCTGTATGGAGAGCACTGCTTGTGGGGGTGGGAAGGGTGTCTGAAATTTGGTAACAAGGTCCCATTCCAAGACAACTGTACAGAAACACTTCTTACAGCTGTAAATAGGCCCGAGTGCCTCAGCTGGTTGATAAACAAGGGCTGTTACTGGAGTGCAACTCCTTAGCATTAGGCCTTGCTTGCATATAATTGCATTGCTCACTAGTTTATGGTTCTGGACAGCAGATTTTACTGTAGATTGTTTCATGAGCCAGATCCAGATAGGGATGTTATCACAACTGGCTTCCCAGCTTGTAAGATCACACTGGAATTACAGGGGTGAAGTTGCAGATCTGCTGTGTTAGCGTTTAAAGACTTATCTTATCTTGCTCCAGGAGCAAGCTGTTATTTTAGGGTATTGATGCTTCTTGTGCACTGTTTTCCACCTCCCCAGAGATTCCCTAAAGGCTCCTGCTGCTGCTTGTGCTTAGAGGCCATGTTATATTTTCAGCGTGGGCTGATAAGTTGGGGCCTGGTCTATTGTTTATCATGGAGTGGGAGGGGATGTGTTAGGCCTGCTCAGGTTTCATTAAATGAACAAGAATGTTGCCCAGTCAGGAAAGAGCCTCTGCTTTTCCATTTCCATCTAGATTCCACTAATGCCAGTGGCAACCTCATCTACACTGTCCAGATTTCTTTCCCTTTTCTTTAACAGTGGAAACTGGCATCCCTTGGGAAGCTGAGGTTGCAGGAAGGATGCTTTAGAGGCCTGGCAGGAACTGGGTCAGATTGGGTTTCTTTGGTGAATGATCTCCTCATGCCCTTCCACATTCACAAGTAGGATGAAATACTCATTATTTGGTTAGTGGACTGACCAACTATCACAAGGTTAACTTCAGGCACTATATGGAATCAGTCTGAAACTCTTTTCACCCTATTCCAAATTTTTTGGACCTAGCTGCTTAGGATCGCTTAAGAAACTTCCATGCCTCGTTCCCTTTGATATTCACATCCCTGTATGATACTGTTGGAAGGGGAAGGAAAAAAGCTTTTTATCTGAAGTTGAAGAAAAGTGCCTGGTGTTCCTTTCCCTTCCCTGTGTCCTTGGATTTGCCTCGTTGATCAGTTTACAGTAGTGCAGTGACTCTGTTTAGATGAGGGACTGGCCTGAGATGGACAGGAGGTTGTTGTAATGATCTGCGTGTTTTTGCAATCCTTCTTCATTAGGACACAAATGAAGTTGGGAGTTGGATTTTTGGAAGACACTGAGCCAGCTTAAACTCAAAAAAGTGGGATATTCTTGTTTGTTACATTTGAGCAGTATTTTTGTGCTGCTGGGGGGAAAGCAGCAAACTTAGCAGGTCTTCATCTGCTGTCCTTGTTCCAGGGACACGACAGTGATCAGCCACTCGCCCAACCCCAGCTACGACACCTCGCTGGAAGCTCGCATCCAGAAGGAGGAGGAGGAGATCCTGCTGGCCAACAGGAGATGTCTCGACATGGAGGGAAGGTGAAGTGCAGTTTGGTCCTATCTGGCTTCTTTGGGATGGGGATTTGAAATTAATTGCCTGGGTAGACGCCTCAGAACCAGAAATTCTTGTGTCTTCACCAGCAGCAGGGATGTTGAGTGCCAGACGCTCATTTGGCCAAGGAAGTACCCACATAGCAATCCAAAACCTGTCTTGATACTGAAGGCTAATGCAAAAAAGTCTTGTCTTAGATTTTTTGCATCTAGCTTGTTCCTGTTCTCTCTTCAGGGTATCTCCATCAGACCCCAGGCTCCAGCTGCCCCTTAACAGGCTCACAGAGCTGTTTTCCCTGGGGTTAGGCCCAGTGCAGTCTCCCCAAAGTGTGTTAATGCCTTCTGTTGGTTCCATGTTGTGCCCATAACTCTCAGGTTTGTCTCAGAGCTCCTTCCATGGCTGTTTAGAGCAGTTTCCAGTAGCCAGAGGTGGGTGGGTGTGTCAGTGCACTCTCTCACATGATCTGCTCTGTGGGCCAGAGAGCAGCCAGTGCCCAGGACAATGTCCTGGCATCCTCCCTCCACCTCCCCAAATGCCTAAGGGAGTCCTAGTCACAGCCATGGGGACACTGAGGCCTCAGTCCAGGGAGATGGGAGACACTTAAACTGTTCTTTTTCCTTCCCCCAAAGAATTAAGACCCTGCACGCTCAGATCATCGAGAAGGATGCCATGATCAAAGTGCTGCAGCAGCGCTCCCGCAAGGAGCCCGGCAAGACAGAGCAGCTCTCCTCCATGAGACCTGCCAAGTCCCTCATGTCCATCTCCAACGCTGGCTCGGGCTTGCTGTCCCACTCCTCAACGCTGAGCAGCACCCCCATCCTGGAGGAGAAGAGAGAAGACAAGAGCTGGAAGGGCAGCCTGGGTAATTTCCAAATACCAGTGGCAATTCTGATATAGGAGTCACTGCTTGGAGGGGGGTGTGTTGGACAGACAGACTGTTTAATTACAGTAAAGCTGGCTGCAAGATGAGACACATTTGAAATAGCTGCTTATTTTAATCACTTTTGGGAATAGTGACTCCTGATACTCAGGCTCTGCCATTAAATATGTAAGCCTCTATTCCCACTTTGGCACCTGACTTTAGGGATGTCTGGGATACAGTTTTCAGGGTTCCCAAGCACTTGCTTTCAGCTGGGTGTTACAGCTGGCTGAAGGTGTAAAGTCTCCTTGAATTGGAGCAGAGATTCTAATCAGGATTTCTATCCTGTAGTGTTGTGCCTGCACCAACATGACTCCTGTCTGGAATGGCTCGACAGCATTGTTCTGAGAAATGGAGTTGTAACAAAGCAAATCCCAGATGATTTTTTTTTCCCCTGGGAGAAGTTAGGCCCAAAACTGAGAGTAAAAACCCCTGAAATGTAAATGAGAACCTGTTGCAGGTGATTTCAGAGTGTGCAGATCAGTGCCCACCTGCAAGCAGCAACATGGGGACACTGCTATTCCTCGGGTACTTCAGCACCCAGGGGTGGAAGGTGCTGTGGAAAGGGAAAGGCAAACCAGTGCGGCCTCTTGAGGGAGGGAGCACTTTCCAGGTCCTGGAGCAAGCAGTGCAGAGTGGTGCAGAGCTGATAGCCGTTAGTTTTCTGTGATGGTGACATTCCCTTCCCTTTTCCCGCGCAGGTGTTCTGCTGGGAACAGAATATCGCTCCGAATCCATCCCCTCCACCCCTTCTCCTGTCCTTCCCTCCACACCGTTGCTGTCGGCCCACTCGAAGACAGGCAGCAGAGACTGCAGCACCCAGACAGACCGGGGCAGTGAGCAGGGCAAAGCTGCTCCTTCCCCTGCAGCTCCCACCCCAGCACGACTCCCCAGCACCAACCTGACCTACAGTGCAGAGAAAACAGGTAACAGAGCTCAGCCCCAGTCCTGAGGGGGGCCCTGCCACCCACTCCCCATCCGTGGAGCAGCCCTGACATCCCTTTCTCCATCCAGGCAAACTCGGGTTAGTTTTTGTGAGGACAAGTGGATTTCAGGGACAAGTGTGACGGTGTTCTGAGTGGTCTCAAATGCTCTGAAGGAAAACAAAAGCTTGGAGAGTGGTAGCATAAGCGTGGGCACACTGGGTAGGGAGGTGCAGCAAGATCTGAGAATTGAGAACAGGGACATGCAAATCCCTGGGCAGTCTCTGAGTCAGTGTCTTCTGTGAAGTAAGTTTGTGAGTAGGATGTGGGGTTTAAACACATGAAAATGGGCTGTTCCAACTGGCCATTGCATTGAGTGGGCATCCAAAGCCAGGTGGACTCAGAGAGGGGGAGGGAGAAGCAGGAGAGGGAGCTATCACAATAAAGTTGTCTTGGTACCTTCCCAGTCACAGGACCAACTTCAGCCTTGGAGATCCAGTTGACAGTGAGTGTCACAGGAGCTGCATTTGCTTCCCACAGAGCTCCCAGCTGGCAAGAGCTGCTCATTTTCCAGCCTGCTCTGCCAAGTCAATGCAGATTACACAACCTTGCCTCTTCTCCTTACAGACACATTACAATGCTGTTGTTCTTTATGGCAGAGAGCATTTGGCTGGGCTCTGCCTCCTGCCCATGCTGTGCTTTTTAATGGATATCGAGGGAGAACAGGTCTGGTGGTGAAAATCTACCCTGACTGCATTGGTTTAAATGCAGTCACTCCAGTTTTATGTGGAGTTGTGTATCAGTGGGAGGTACCCAAATGGAATTTGATAAAATAGCTTTATGTCTGGCTGCATATGTGGGAATTGAATTTTTTAAAACTAAAAAAATTATTAGCTCTCTGGGCAATGATACAAGATGACTTAAAATGTTAATGTCATATTTCTAACCTCAGTGAAGTTACACCTTTCATTGTCTTGTCTCTTGTTTTTCCTCATCACATAGATGGGCCACTCTTCCACTCCAGCACTCTTGAAAGAAAAGCCCCTGTTCAGACTGTGGGGCAGGACCTCCCAGATGGAGAGATGGTAGAATACCTCATCTGAAAGGCTGTACCAGGATCTAAGCTGGGATAACAGTAGCAAGAAATTTTTAAAAGACATTTTTGTTGGGAAAAAAAATGTAGTACCTGAGTAATAAAAGAACACTCAGCTGTTTGCTCTTGTATATTATGTCTCAAAAGTTTGGACAGGTTAATTTATAATTTGTTCTAAATTATAAAAAACCCGTAACAGTTGTTCTTTGAAAGTTTCCCCCTTTATTTTTTAAATACTGGATCTGATAACATCTGCAGAAAAATACTAGAACTTAGGTGCACTACATCTGATATTTCATTTCAGTGTTTTTAAAGTCTCTTAAGCAGAAGTACCTGCTCTCACAGGTGCTGGTTACATGTCTAGCTTGAATGTAGTAAGGTGAGCTTAATGGCCTTAAAATGGCCTCAGAACCAGGGACATCGTTGTGAGCATCACTTAATGGTTGTAGAATACAGGTGTTCTGGGAAGCTTTTATAAATCTGAGCTGTGATCAAGGGAGATTTCCCTTTTCACTTCCTCTTTCTTCTCAGTGTAAGAACTCAGAATAGGTATTTCATGTTCCTAGGCTGAAAAGGTTTCCATTTTCAGTGTGGTAACATTTTTTTTTTTACTTCTCAAATTTCTTTCTTTATTATTTCTATATTAAAACAAGTGACTCCGGTGATTAATGTCGCATTTCATATTTGTAGTTCTTTTTGCAAGATTTGCCACACTTTTATACTTAAGTACTTTTTCAATAATTTGTACAGTGGATAGTAAATAATATATTGCATTCATGTTTTACATAAATTAATAAGAAGAATTTACAGGCCCAGCCCTGATCTGTTAGATCAGATTTCTGACATTGTAATTCCATTGGCTTTAGTGAAACTACTCCAAATTTACCATAGTTCAAGTGGGAAGCCCTGTTGTTTTTCAGAGTTAGCAGCTTAATCTACTGCATCTGTGGAGATCTTTCTCTGTAGCAGCCTTTTCTGTATTTCAAATGGCCTTCAACTTTGTACGTCCCTCCTTTCTGGAGAGACTGGATTCTTTTTCATATAGCAAAGCCTCAGAGGTAGAGCTTTAAAGAGAAGCTCCATGCAAAGGTTCAGATGGCAGATTCTCTCCTTCCAAAATAGTTCTTTAATTCATCTGAGTGGAGAGAGCAGCTTAAAGTCCCAGAGGCATTACAGAAGACAGTTACGTGTTTAAGTCATGAGGTTCACCTCCAGATTTTTGGGAACTAGCACAGATGCAGCAGTGCTTTGGTTACAGAAACTATAAGAAGAGATTAAGACCAATAGAAGTACATGAGTATTTCTTTGTTACTGTCTTTGCATTTTATTAAAACACTTCAATATTAATTTCTGTTAAAAACTACTCTTTTTTTTTTATTTTTGTACTTGAATGTTAAAATATTTAATTACCCAGTGGTCACACACTGCGAACCTGGCTAGTTTCAGCTTTCTGTGCAGCATTAGAGTAGCAAAATTTTCATTTCAGATCGTTTCACCCCAGAAATAAGGAAATCCAGCAATTAATTGTCACAGAGTTAGTGAATGTCTTTAATTGCTGTTTGACACTACTGCTGCAGTGTCCAATTGAAATGGCCTTACCAGACCAACAGGGATCACAGGATCACAGGAGGGGAGAGGAGGTGCCTCTCTCTCTGCACAGGTGGTGCCTAAAGGCCAGCCCTGAGTTTTCCTTCTTACAATAATCACTTAAAATCCAAGGAAAACACTTCTCATTGTTTCTAGCAGATTTGCTGCTGGTCAGGGTTCTCCAGGCCATATTCCCAGTCCTGCAGAAGGCAGAGATGGCAAAGAGTGGGGTAGGAGATGCACTGGGTCAGTGCAGCCCGGCCAGGCACAGACCCCTTCCATCAGCCCAGCTCCAGGCACTGCAGAGCTGCACTGCAAGGCTTTGCCTGACTCTGCCACATGGGACAAATCTTCCCAGACAGTTCCAGACCTTCCTTCCCTCTGAACCATTCCCCACTCTTTTCCAGGCACACTGTCCACAGCCACTTCATTCTCATCCCTGAGAATGTCTTGCTTTTATTTCTCTTGGCTTAATTCCATCCCATTTTATGAAGTAATGCCCACCCTGGATGATTTGAAGTGATTTCTCTTCCTCCTGTGCAGTTGTTGAAAATGCAGCTTTTCTCATTAGCTCAAGGTGTCCATCTTTCTGCCATTTCAGCATAAACATTGATATTATATCTTGTGGGTTGGCTTAAAATGAGCAACAAGGGAAATCAAATGCCATCGAGTGTCTCTGTAGGGGGGGGGGGAGAAATGTTTGAATGCTTTTCTTTTAGAGTCAGGAAAAGTTATATTCCATCTTTACAAATACTTCTCAGCAGCTGGAAAGAAGTTTTACAACTGTAGGGCTCTAAAAAAACAGTTACAACTCACTTGATTCACATTAATTCTAAAATGTCTGGGAAAATGTGAATCTTCTACAGATAAAACCTCTTTCAGAAAACTGGTTTTCCCCGATCAGTATTGGCTGTTCAGGTGAAAATAATTGGTTTATCCTCCTTGCAGCTCACTGCTTTCGAATGGAGTGCCACTGTAATTTATTTTTACAAATCAAAAAGGACACAGTAGCTTTCTGTGAATAAAATACAGCAACTATCTCCTCCAGAAATGGAAGCCAGGCTGTCTCTGACAGTCTGAACCATCAGGATTGCAGGAGTCTTGGCAGTTCCTTGCCCATGGAAATAATTCTGGAAGAAGATGGTGCAGTTTTACACTGCTTAGGTCAGGATCTTTGCCCTATTTTGTAATTTTGATTTCTTCCAAAAAAGCAAAAACCCCGAAAATTTGCCGTGGAAGTTGGAGGTCATTTTCCTCTGCTGACAAACAGGAGCCATCAGGAATGTATTCTTCCCCTGGAGCTTCCTCAGAGCCATCCTGATGTGAATGTAAACGAGCTGCTCGCTTTGAGGAAGATGTGTACTATAGTCTTCAGTCTCTGTACAGAGTTTTATTTTGTTTTTAAAACAGAAACTGCTTTAAGGAGACAAACTGCACACCTAGTTCCTTTGCCTTCTGTAGAGCTTATTTCTAGTAGAAAGTGGTTTTTAACAATGATTGCAATGACCTTTGCAAACCAAAATTTTAGACTAAGAGTTTTTCTTAAACTCGGGTATTAGAAGCAGAATTGTAGCTTTTATAAAGAAAGCCACATATTCTTCTTTGTAGAGCAAAACAAGAAAATGAAGTTTAGTTATTTTTCCTCTTTCCTTTCACTGCTTACAGAATGGCCAAACTCCAAAGTCCTTCCCTTGGGCAGTTCCTTTGTGGTTTGATTGCTTGGGGAACTGCCTGAGATCCAGAGATTTTTGTTCCACCTGGCCCAATGCTGATATCAAATTAAACAGCTCCTACCTGGCAGCTCCTGGGCAGTCTGGAGCAGCACTTTTGTGCCTGAGGACTCAAGGGGGTGTGTGAGTTGCTCCTCAGGGGTCTGCAGGGGGACACTGAGGTCACCAAGCGTGGTGGGGCTGAAGTTCTGCCCGTGTGGTCTGTGCTGAAAGCTGAGCATCGCCTTCACTTCGGTTTTTGGGGCTGTCTGAGTTGGGGGGACTTGCAGAGTTTTAGGCCAGACCCATTTCCAAGGACACCTCCTGCTCCAGGAGCCCCCGGCGGGGCCAGCAGCGCGTGGGACGTGTGACACCCGTGGTGCCTCCTGGCCGGACCAAGGGCTCTTCCCACTGAGACAAACCCGGGGTGCTCAGGGCAGGAAAACCCTGGGATAACTGGGCTTCCTCTGCCTAGGGCTGGCACAGGTTATCCTGGGATTCACTGTGCTGCCTGTGGGTTTGCTCCATGCCAGGGGTGGGGGGACAGGGGGCTGTGGGGAGAGGGGGGGAGGTCTCTTTTCATGTATTTGTATAGGAACTCTTTTGTAAAAGTTAGTGGTTTTATGTCTAGGAAGTAAAAAGACATTGTAAAATGTAATTGTACTGTATTTATGAAGAAAATACATTTCTTTTCAAAAAGATCTTCTTCTAAGTTGGTTTTGGAGTCTGGCTTCCAGCACCATCACCTCGGAGAGTTTTTGAGGGGCAAATGGTTTCAAGCAGTTTCCCTCTCAACAGGGTTGTGGTCTAACAGGGGCCCAGTCAGCTGCTTCTCTTTAGGATCCAAAATACCCAAGGATAAATTAAAATACTAAAATTTAACATTTCACAACCATAGACAGTGTGGCAAGAGAATGATCTTTCCTGTATGAGTCTATACTGAAGTGAATCACATGGATTTTTTTTTTTCCTCTTTATTTAAACCATTCAAGTTTATTTTTTAATTTGTGACCGGGCTGTTTTGTAATTCAGCTGTTGAAACAGCCCTTAAGTCTTTGAAGGTTTATGGCAGCTTTAATTCTAGAAAGAAAACAAAATAATCCATGTAAATACGCACTAAGAAGTCTTGTAAATGTGTATCTGTGAATTTTTAAAGAATGCATCCTGTGTTTCAGCTTTTTCCCACTGATGTGCTTGTTTTGCAGTAAGTTTGCTTAGTATGAAAAGCTTATGGAATACAAAACAAAAAGTCTTCACCTTTCCTGGTCCTCACTACTGCTTGGCCTCTGTCTTTAAGTTTTCAACTCCTAACTGGAGATTTTACAGGATAAAGTAATTGTCATTCCAGTCTCTTCCCTTAAGCATCCCGATTTATTTTTCCCTCTGGCCAGCCCTGCAGCTGCCCACAACTCACACCTTTTAACAGTCAGATTAGCAGCACTTTGAGCTGCGGTGACAGCCACCTCCCCTTTGATGCCTGGACCCTTTTCCAGACATCTGAGGCCATCAGCAATGAGCAGCCTTCAGCCCTGTGAGTATTTTCCACATCACAGCCTTCACTAGACCCATGTGCTTTTTGTTCCTGTATTCTTGGTGCATTTTGCTGCCTCCTAATTTATCTCTCCCCTCTCATGGTGCTGTCGGAGGGAAGGAGCAGGGATTACTGGCAAGCTGCTTGAAAGTAGCCAGCCTTGATGCAATTTCACTGTTGACTTTTGAGTTTGATCTTAACATAGCTGTCGCCTCCCCTGCTGTAATAAATACCAGCCTGACAAATCCAGGGGCCAGTGGTCAGCTCAGCACATCCATCCCCTCCACTCTCAGGCCTTTTGATGTTGTTTCTATAAATCTCTCTGGCGTGCCAGAGCAGAAACAAGAAGACAAAAAAGAAAAAAACCTGGCCAGACAAAGCCCCACAGCTCCAGAAGCTGCTTTATTTAATAACACAAGTGTGGCCCATCTGCACGGGGGTGTGAGAGGAGTAGCTGGGCATTTCACAACCCCCTGTGGGCAGCAAAGATCCAACCCCTGCTCTGTGGGGAGCAGCCAGAAGCCACACAGGGAGGATTTGGGATTCCCTCACCTCTCCTGCTGACCAGCCCACCTGGACACAACCATCTCCCAGAGGCCGTCCCTGCTCTGCTGCTGCATCTGCTGAACACCTGCATGGGAAAGGCGCCTCCTTCAATCCCATTATCTGCTACTTGGCCTGCCAAGAATTGGGGCTTAAAAGGGAATAAAAATGAAAAGGCTGGTGGTTAAGGTTTGGTTGATTGGGTTTCCTCCCCCCTGCCCCTCAGCTGGCTCCAGCCTTGAGGTGAAAAAGCTCCTTTGCTCCAAATCCTCACTAAGTGCAACGTAGGTAGGGGTTGATTCCACACCAGCCCCATGGGTGGGAAGAGGGAGTTAGAAGCTAAAACAGTGCACAGTGAGTACAGCACAGTCCCAAGGGCTGCATTATTCTATTTATTGTAAAGTCTTGCCTGTTATTGCTGTTAAACACCTCTGGAGAAAAGCAAAATTCCATAATGCCACAGGACCTTCCCCAGCGACAGCTCTGTGCCTCCCCTTCCTGCTCCCCAAGGCAAAATTGGAGCATTTTATATATTTTCTATAAAATTGCATTCTGTAAGAAAGAATAATATAAAATGGCAGCAAAATACTGGCCTTGTAAAGGTGCTTTTACAGTTACTATTTATATATAGTGACGTGAGAATGAGATAATCTTCACTTTGTATTGTGGAGGTAAACAGGAGAGGAAAAATTTTGTTGATGCCTTGCCAGAAGGAGCACTAATCTTTTAAATATAAGGCTTTTATATATATATACACACACACACACACACACACACACATAAATACATGCAATTTATAAAAACTGGTAATTTTGAGAGCCTCATTGTACCCGATGAAATTTTCTTTTCCTTCCTAGTAATTTTTTTAAAACATAACTGGGCAGGTTTGGAACTTCATGATGTCTCTACCCTTCTGTTTTCTGTTGCTGCATTTCAGAACCAAAAAATAAGAAACAACCCCTCCTGTCTGCAGTATTTCAGTTCTTTATTTCAGTATTTTGAGGGTATTTTGGTTGCTTTTCTTTTGCTGGTCACCCCAGAGCACCATGGCTTGGGCAGGATGAGGCCTGGGTCATGTTCATTCACAGCCACAGTATTTCTGTCTCTACGTGCCCCTTAGGCGGGGGGCAAATCCCTGTCCTGTCCTCCTGTGGGAACCACCAGCATTTCCCTCAGCCTTCCAGTACCTAAAAGAGACCAAAAGAGCTGGAGATGGACTTTGGACAAGGGTATGTAGTGATAGAACAAGGGGAAATGGCTTCAAAGTGACAGAGAGCAGGTTTAGATGGAATACTGGGAAGGAATTGTTCCCTGGGAGGGTGGGCAGGCCCTGGCACAGGGTGCCCAGAGCAGCTGGGGCTGCCCCTGGATCCCTGGCAGTGCCCAAAGCCAGGTTGGACAGGGCTTGGAGCAGCCTGGGACAGTGGGAGGTGTCCCTGCCCATGGCAGGGGGTTGGAACAAGATCTCAGCCTGTTCAGAGCCAAAACATCTGCACTTGAGCCCATCCCCAGCAGCAAACACCTTTCCTTGCCCGCCTGGGGACACATGCCAAAGGCAAGAGGCCTGAGATGTCACTGGCATGGTTGGAAAGTTGGAAAGGGGCAGACTCCTTGAGAGCCTCAGTCTCGTTGGTCTGGTGTGCTTATCCCAACATTTTAACCCTCTGCAGCCACGTTATCTGGGATGTGGACTTAGAAGAAATAAGATTTGCCAAGGGAGAAGGGCTGGAAGACTTAATGAGCTGCCTGCTGGCACTCAGCAATTAGTGCTGGATGGTGCAGCCCAATTAGGGTACTATTAACTTTAGTTCTCTGGAAATTCAGCAATTAATATTACTAATAATTCTCCTGACCTCAAAGTAATTGCAGAACATTAAAGGAGAAAACTGTTTCTAATTAAGCAATTCCCAATCCTTCTGTTTTCCCTTCTTTCTAAGCCTCTGGTGCCCTCTCAGCCATCCCGGGGTGGGGCTTGCCAGGCTCAGAGATGGGATGTGTAGTGGGGCAGAAATTGCTGTCCCTGCCACTAAGAAGTGACATTCCTGAAACTCTTCGGCACTTAAAACCCCAAAGTCTGGGTAAACCATAATCCTGCACTCTCTAAACAACTTCTGATGGGAAATCTTTTTTCACTGCCAGATTAAGCCCTTGGAAGGAGACCCAGAAACCTCCACTGGTCCTGGAATCATAAAATCACTGAATGGTCTGGGTTAGAAGGGACCTTGTTCCAACCCCCCCTGCCATGGGCAGGGACACCTTCCACTGTCCCAGGGTGCTGCAAGTCCTGCCCAACCTGGCCCTGGACACTTCCAGGGATCCAGGGGCAGCCACAGCTTCTCTGGGCACCCTGTGCCAGGGCCTCCCCACCGTCACAGGGAAGAATTTCATCCTAAAATCAATATAAATTAAAGTTACTGCATTAGTGGTTACTGTGAACAACTCATGAGTAGAAAATGGAGGTTAAAGCAGAGTAAATGAACAACAGGAGTGGAGATGCCCAGCTGGCACAGCCCCGTGCTACAAATCAAGCTCAGTTTGACCCGGAGAGTGAAAGAGTTCTGCCTGTACAGACACAGTGGGCAGTGTCTGTCTGCTCTACCCCTCTTACGGCCCAAACCAAGGCTGCTGAGTGACACCCCACATCACAAAAATCCAAATGTAACCTTTCCCACAGCCTGCTGTGATAATGAAACCTAGATTTCTGTTTCATTTCAAGCGCCAGGAGCAGTGAGGATAAGCAGCCACACCAGCTCCGCTCACGGGTGGTGGTTTGGTGGTTTAACCCTCAAATGCTGCTGCTGAGTCTTCAAAAACAGATACCCCATGGCTGGATGGGAAAATAAAGCACTTTTTGGGGTGGCTGAGCAAATCAGGCTTGAATCAACCATGCACCACACGTGTAGGAAAAGGTTTCAATTCTACCACGTGTATTTATTTGTGATAATTATAAACCAGGGCCTTGGGGTGCTGGGGTCACGAGGCACCACCGCCACAGTGATGCTCCCTGTACCCCTCACTGCAACCACACAAAGTGCTGCTCGTGGCCCTCCTTGGCAGGGCAGGTGTGTCAGTGGGTACCACCCCGCCTTCAGGCACTGACCAGCGAGAAAAGCACATTTTCCAGTACCCAGCCCTTCAGGGAGACCCGGCTGAGCCAGGACAGGTCACCCTGAGACCCCTCAGCCACGGTGCTGTGGCAGCTGCGCCAGAGGCATCGCTGGAGCCTGGGCCAAATGCACCTTTCTCGCTTCCTTGTTTTTGACATGAAGGAAGGGAAGAATGGGATTTTGGAAAGCAGCATTTTTTCCAAGGAAGCCCAAGCAAAATACAAAAGTTGGACAGCAGCATTTGGGCTTTTGGGGGACATCTCCATCCACAGCTCAGCGCAGCTTCTCTGTACCTACAGCACGGAACATGAAGGAACTGACTGCTGGCTCTCCCAGACACCCGTGCTTTTAAAAAACGAGCATTTCACGCTTCACGGACCAGCTGAATGAGAGGCAAGTCCCATTTCTCACCTAAACAGCACCATCAGTGTCCGCGCTGCTGCGGGCGGGGTCCTGGCGCCGGGGATGGACAGTGCCCTCAGCACCGCCGATAAACAGATCGATAAGGAAATGCAGCCCCGGGGCTGGAGGTGCCACAAGGCAGCTGCGGCTCCAAAGACTCTCCAGGACCCTTATTAAATTCATTTGTGCTTCTGAAAGCAATCGGTGCCTCGTTGGGTTACATGGAGCTGCAAAGCGCCGGTCTGAAGGAGGCAGGAAAGGCAGCGCTGCCCCGGGAGAGCGGGCGGGGGCTCTGCAGGGACAGCAAGAAGCAGGGAAGCCTCAAATGTAATTATCTTAAAAAAAAAAAAAAATCAAATCAAACCCACCCCGCAGCCGTCTCTTGCTGAGCACATCAAAACCTGAGAACGGAGGCAGCTCAGACTGCGAGAGGACAGAGGCAAAATAAACAGTTATTTTGCAGTTTTGTCACAAAAAACCCCCAACCCTTTACAAGCAATGCAATACTGAAATGATGTGGGTCTGGGGGCAGCATCTTTGTGAGCTAACCCTTTTTGGAGCATCGTTCCACTTCACCATCTCACCAAGCAGAGCCCACACCCATCCCTGGGCAGAGATGTCAAAATTCAGCGGCTGCCCTTGGCTTGGGAACAGGCACAGACCATCCCTGGGGGTGCCACAGGCTGTGCCCACCTCACCTGGCTCAGGCCAGCTTGTCTCTTCCCCACGCAGCCTCTTGGGCCCATCGTCCTGTAGTAACGGGACAAGGAGGAATGGGTACAAATTAAAAGAGGAGAAATTTAGGTTAGATATTAGGAAGAAATTCTTCCCCTGTGAGGGTGGGAAGGCCCTGGCACAGGGTGCCCAGAGAAGCTGTGGCTGCCCCAGGATCCCTGCCAAGTGTCCAAGGCCAGGTTGGATGGGGCTTGGAGCACCCTGGGATAGTGGAAGGTGTCCCCGCCCAGGACAGGGGGGTTTGGGACTAGATGATCTTTAAGGCCCCCTTCCAACCTTTAACATTCCACGATTCTATCCCAGGGGCTGCCACAAACCCGGCCACAATCAGCTTTTCTCTCCTGGTCTGACCCGACGCAGCCATCCCGTGCTGGGGCGGGCGGCTGTCCTGGGACATCACGGCCACCCGCAGTCCTGGAGGAGCCCCCGTGTTGTGCGCCACAGGAGCACCACCTGTGCCACTGCTGACGGCTCGGGCTGTGTTTGTAGGGCCGAGGGCAGCAGCGCTTCCCCAAACACCTCTAGATGGCAATCGCTCGCAGCGCTGCCGAGCCTCTTCCCGGAGCTCGCTGGGAAACCGGGCCAGCGCAGCCACCCGCTCGGCTACCAGCCACCCTGGCTGCTGCATCCCGGAGAATTCACGCTCTGAGCCCGGTGTTATTCGTCAGCATCCCGTATGTCCTGCTCCCTGCTGGTTCGCTCCCCGATGCCGCATCCCTTCTCCCGATCCCCCCGCTCCCGACACGGGGCTTGGGGAGCGATGAGCAGGACGAGCCACCAGCCCTGGCATCAGCTCCTGTGTCTCGCAGAGGACCAATGTACCTGGAGAAAAAGAATCAAACCACCCGCTTTATTCCCAGCTGCCTGCAAAAGGCTTTTCCCGTTGTATCCAAACTTGAAAGTGTCTTTCTAAGTGCAGAGTGACTGACCAGGCAATGAAGGCTTTGCAGGCTGTGGGTGCCAAAGTGGGCTGAGCCAGGGCACCCCAGATTCGGCCAAGCCCACTCGCTGGGTGCTCCCTGTGGGGCCGTGAGGGACAGGGACCAGCTGGGTCCTGCTGTGGAAGCTGAGACTGGAGCAGCTTCAAGCCGGGAAACTGAAAATATCGTCTGTTCCCGGCGATGAGTGCAGTAAATGGCATTTGTTGTGTTAAAGGGAGAGTGCTCCCAGCCCCCAGGGCTACTCGCTGCAGCTGCCGGGCAGGTAATAGGGCAGATATTGCTGTTTTCTCTGGTAAAACATAATCACAGCCGACTGCAGCCTCAGTGATGGGAGATGGGGAAAAACAAGAGTCACTTTCCAGCTGTGTTTCTTCATGCTCACTCTTAGGCACTGCTGCTCCCGAATTTCCATCTCCACGTCCTGCTGGTTCCTGGGCTGCTGGCAGAGCTGGCAGCCAGGCAGGGGCATCAAGGCCCTCGATTTGCTCTGTCTGCTGCCTCCTGCCTCCAGCTAAGGACCAGGCTTGGCTCATCCCGCAGTCCCAACTCAAACCACAGCCCCATCCTATCCCACTGTCCACCCTCCTCCTTCTGTTTCAACAACTCTTCCACAAATATATGTTCAGGCTTTTTGAAGAAGGTGCCTGGGCTCTTTCTGCCTGCCAGGTGCAGCCCTTCTTTTCACCCCCATGAGAGCCATTCATCATCCAGCAAGGCTGGACACATCCATCAGTTACTCCCCCCTCCAAAAAGGGGGCTGCTCATTCCCCCTGCCTCAGGAACAGGATGACCTGCTGGCATGCTGGACACCAAACAGCTTTCCCAGCAGCTTTGCAGGGCTGCTTTTCCCTGGTGAGCCATTTGCCCAGGGCTGGAGTTGACTCAGCACCAGGGACTAGGAGCTGCAGAAGGGAGCAAGCAGAAAATAATGAATCATTATAGAAAATGATAAATCCTTGCAATAATAAATAATGCAGTGAGAGGTAATTAATTATCTCCATTTACGCTGGGCTGCCTGGTTATTGATTTAGATGTGTTCCCAGCCTAGGCAGCTCTGACTCCTTCAGGATTTCATCTGTGTTGTTCCACCTTCCCTCTGTCAAAGCCACTGTGCTGCAGGTCTGTGCAGGACTCGCATCTCCTGGACCAGGCACTGGTCCTGAACTTCCCTGGCACGGGCTGTCCTGTGCCTGTGCTGGTCACTCAGGTGTCTTTCAGCACAGATGTGGATTCATGTTTTGGGATCAGGCTGTAGGGACAAGAAAATAACCCCTGAGTGAACCCTGGGAATACCAGGCGTACGTGGCTGCATCCCATCCCTTGCTGGAGCAGTGATGTCAGAGGCACCAGATGGCTCCCTTTCTGCCCGATTTAATGGTGCCTAATGAGGTCACTTCCATAAAAGAGTTAATGATTTCCTGGGAGCCATTTGCTAATGTAATTAAGTCTCTTTCATGCCTGGTTTTAGCGACTGGCTGAGAGCAGGGCTGGTGTGAAAGGCAAAGCAAGGGGTGACCACTCCAGCAGTCCCCACTTCCATGTGCTGGTGCACCCAAAATAGGAACTTTTCAGTTTCTCTTTCCCAGAAATGAGCCAGCAGCTCCTGCACCCTGGGCTGATTTTTCATCCTACTTCCCCCCAGAAGCACTAGAAAGGCCATTCCAGGGGTGCACCATGTGTAATGTCATTTGTAAGTGCAAAAGATGGATCTGGTATCTTGGAGGTGATGGAGCCTGGAGGAGTTTCTTCACTTCTTCTTTCTTAGGAACCCTACTCAGTACAGATGGCACTCTGAGCGTTTTTATTGAGGTAAATAGGAAAGGGCTGTGCCCCCAGAGGCCACCCTGCTTCTTTTCCCAACCTGTGGGTGAAACACAACCACGAGCATCTGCCAGGGCAGCGCAGCCACAGGAACCACAGCTCCAGCCCTTCCCGCACCGGCGCAGCTTTAATTAAAAAATAAACGGTCAGACACCATAAAAAATTAAAACTTCAATGCCTTTAACATCCATCTGCGAGTCTTCTGGCAAGGCTGAGGAAGCAGAGCTGCTGCCACTCCCCACTGGGCCTCTGAAGGCTCCATGTCCCCACACAGGACCCTGGGTCCTGCTGCTGGTACCTGATGTTGTCCCCTCATGGGCTGGCATCTGGGGAGCATGCCCTGCTCCCAGTGTGACTGGCAGCAAGGAGCAGGGGTGCCTGCAAGCTCCCAGGAATGCTTTAAGTGCTTTCATTTAATTTTATTAGGATTTTTCTGCTCCCTCATGGGTGTTGCAGGTGTCAGCCAAGTGAGGAGGAGTTTTGTGACCACATAGCAAGGCTGGTGCCATGGGAGATGCCACCGTGCTGCAGAGCACATGGGACAGGAGGTAACGAGTGCCAGGCCTGGCCCTGCTCTCTTTCACGGGTCACAGTGATGGGGACAGCCAGCAATCCCACAGGGGAACTTTTCCTCCCCCTTATCTCGCTCCTAGCGCCCTGGTCACCACACCAGGAGCTGGGGCAGCTGATCCCTGCTCTGTGAGGGGAAAGGTTCAGAACATGACGGTGCTGCTTCCCTGCCAGGCCACCACTGAACTATTTAATCTCTTCTGTAAAGTCTGCCCGGTGCCTGGGGTGGAGGGAAACTCCCAAGGCTCTGCCTGGAACCTCCTTTTCTCTCTCCTTTTCCAGAGTTTTTTGCTCCTTTTGCTGTTGCTGGCCCTGGAGAAGGAGGTACCGTCCCTCTGTCCAGCATCAGCTGGCCATGACGAACCCTGCCCCCCTCCCAGCCGTGCTGCTGCTCCTGGGTGATTATTCCTGTTAATTGCTTCCTTCAGAGCAGAAGCCAGATGCAAAGCTGTCAGCTCAGAGTGCTGCTTGGCTTTTGCCCTCACATCTGCAGCCGCTGGCCTTGGAGAATCCTCTTGGAGGCTCTCGGTGCTGCTGGCAGGAGGACAAACAGCAGTGCTGCAAAGGCACCGTGCCACCAGCACTCCCAGCTGTGGCTGTGTTCAAAATCTTTCCCTTCCCAGTGGTTTTCTGGATGTTTGGGCACAGGGATGTGTTGGTCAGAGCAGAGGATGCAGGAGCAGAGGCTGTGGCTGGGTACCAAACCCCATCCAGGGTGGGGTGCTCTGCCCAAGCTGGGCCCAGCCACCAATCCACACCTGCTGGCTCTGGATTCTGCACCTGGGTGAGGAGTGTGTCCTGCAGGGTGGTTCTGGGCAGTGAGAGGAGCAGTTCCACTGGGGTCTGAGCAATCTCAGCATAGCTGTGAATATAGGGCCACCAAACCACAGACATGATGGAGTTTCCTCTCCCTCTGGATCAATTCACCGAGTGTTCATCAATGGCGCTGATCACCAGGAGTGACAGGCTGTCCTGGGTACATCAGCTGTTTCTGCTGCCCCTTCCTTCATCCCAGGCTTGCTGATTGTTTTGCCCCAGTTCCCACATGGGAAAAGCCCAGCTGGGGATGATGGACAGGAAGATGCTGCTCAGCAGGAGCATCACTGAGTCATTTATTCCCTTCTCACCCCGGGAGTTCACAGCCCACAGGCTGCACCACGGGTCTATCCCAGCAGAATGCAGACTAACGCGCTTCCTGGGAGGGCTGTGAATGAAAACGGGGTTTCACACCACAGGTTGCACCTTGCCCCGTGCTGAGCTCAGCTGTAAAGCAGCAGAACCCAGCCCAGGTCTGCTCTTGGGGCATTGGATGCTCCTTCAAAGGGTTGATGCTCTGCAGCATCGCCACTGTCTCGTATGCCTCCTCTGAAAAGTGGCTGAAGGAAGGAAACCCGGGGCAGGCATTTGCTGGCAGAGGGTGTTTGGAGGCCCTGCTCTGTCCATTTTTCATTACAGTGCTTTATAACACAATTTCTGGAAGCAGCAGTGAGGAGCATCTGCTGGCAAGTACATGGCCACCAGAACTGTTGTGAAGCACTCGAGCCCAGGGCAGCAGCTGAGCAGAGGCACTGCACAGAGCTGGGTGACTTTCAGTGCCTCATCCTTCCTCCCTGAGAGGGAGAAGGGAAGGGGGAGAAGGGAGTGGCTGTGCCTGCAAACCCCACTGTGTCACAGAGCAGCAAAACCCGCCACCAGCCAGGGCCCCTGAGAGCCTGCTGCTGGTTTCCCCATCTTTACAGTGCTGGAAAGAATTTAAAATACACCTTTCACTGCTGTTTTGCACATCCTTTTGCACTCCTTAATGCTCATCTCTCCCTGCTGAATGAGCTTCACAAATTTCAGGAGGCCTGGAGGGAGAAGAAATCACCCTGACTCATGGCAGTGACCTTTAGGAGAAGCACAAGTGCCCCAGGTGAGAGATGTGTGTGTGAGGACTTGGTGCCAAAGGCACAAAATGAGCCACGATGGATAAATCTGAGGAGCGAGTGCTGTTCCAAGAGGTGATGATGCTCACAGTCATCACCACCAGTCCAATGTCACACCCTGGGGCTGGTTAAGCCAAGGCAGACCCACAGCCAGATGGACACGACTGTTTATCTGCACTGCCACCACAACACCTGCGTGTTTACAGCACTGTCAAAGAGCAATAATCCTTTAATAATCTGTAAAACAGCCAATTTTTCTTGCAGGGTGAATGACTGTCAAAGGGTTCTTGCAAATGACTCTGGAAACAGGCTGGGTCATTAAAAAAAATGAAGCAAAGCCTGTCTGTTCCTCAGCCACCTGCCCCAAGGTATTTTTTGCTTTCTCATACCTGATTTTGCTCCAGGGATGAAATGCTCAGCCCTGGTCCGGCAGCAGAATCCAGAGCTCAGCTCTGACTGTGTGCACCCTGCCCTGGGGTGACTCCAGCAGCAGCATCCCATGGCTGGAGGGGCTGGGGAGGCTCCTGCACAGCCCGGGCATGAGGGACCTGCTGCCTGTGTGGGACCATGACCTCCCCTGGATCACCCAGCACCCAGCACAGAGCCAGCTGCCTCAGCACACACCCTTTTGTCCCTATTTTCTCCTTTCTCCCTGCAGGATCCCATCTGGGACTGGCAGAACCCCTGTGCCAGAGGAGCTTGGGTGGATCAGAAAGCAGCTGGAGCTGCTGGAAGGCAGACACAGGCACACCTGAGCCACTCCCAAACCTCCACGCCTTCCCAAACTGAGCTGAACCCCACCACCCCTTGGACTGAGGGTGTTTACCTGAGTGCATTTTGAGGGGAGGCTCAAGCTGTGTCCTCACAGCTGCATCACTGCTGGGTGCTCTGGTGGCTTTAAAACGTGCCTTCTGCTGCTGAAGTTTGTTTCCTGGTCCACCTTTATTTTGCACCCAGGTTTTGCCTTGGATAGACATGGATTGTGACAGTGGTGAACCCCCTCAGCTGTTTTGGTGCCCAAGCTAATGTCTTCATGCTCCTGCTTGGCTGACTTGTCCATGCCATGGGCTGGCAGCAGTGTCTGGTCCTTTGCTTTGGGCTAAAAGTGGCTAAAACAGCTCCTCCCTGCCCAGGTGGGACATAGAGGAGAGACCAGCCAGGAGAGAGCTGGGGATGAACACAGGGCTGTAAATCTCACCAGCTCAGGAGAAGAGCAGCAGTTTGGAAATTGAATTGAAGTCAAAGTTGAATTGAAGTCAAAAATTGAAGTGCAAGTCTCTGCTCTTTCCCCACATTTTCCATGCACAAACCCACCAGCAGCTCTACCCTTGCCCCGTGCCCAGCCCTGCAGGCCATTCTGCTCCCAGGGGGATGCTCCCTCTGCAGTGGTGCTCCCAAGCAAATTGCCATGGAAACAGAGCCAAGGCACACAAAATCTGCCTCTGAGCCTGGACCAAGGGGGTCCTGCCAGGGGAGGGGCTTCATTCATCCCTGCTGCCTTCATCCTCAGTCCCTGGGGCTTCCACCTCCAGAAACAGCAGGGACAGGGCAAGGGAACCTCATGCCAGCGCTCCTTGGGCATGTTGCAACTTTCCCTGGGATGCTGAGGCTTAATAGTTCCTTATTTCTGTGACCTGGCAGGAGCTTGCAGTGATTTTTAATAAAAATGTACGTGTTGAACTGATGCTGGTGGGGACCAGCTGCAGGCCAGAGCTGAGGGGAAAAAACTCATTAAACTGCATGTGCATCCTCAGAAAAAAATTAGTCCCTGCTAATTTGCTCAGACTTTTGCATAGGCATGGGGGACAAAGTCCCTTAAATTCGTCTTTAATAAATCTCAACCCTAAAATAAAACCCAAAACCTCAGCAGGGTCAGACCCACCCCACAGGGCAGCCCCTGCCCCAAAGAGGTGCTGCAGTGGGAGCAGAGGAAAGGCAGAGCAGGACCAGCCAGGTCTCTCTTTTCCTCCACTGCAAAGTACCCAGAAGAGGAGGCTTTCCCAAACACCAGTTCCTGTTCCTTCAGGAATTCCTCTCCCTGGGTTTCCAGCCTCCAGCCACTTTTGGGCTCTGTCATTCAGCTGGGTCCCATCACTGAGCAGAGCTAACTTTGCCTTCTACTCAGGTATAAATAATCTTTTACTATATTAATTACTTTGCACAGAAGGATAAGACGTAAATTGTAACCCAATGGTTGTAATTGCATGTTCTTAGCACGTGTGCTTCATTACTAATTATCCCCCTTCTCCCAGGCAGATTAAAAAGCAGAATCATTGGATCGTGGCTGCCAGGGAATAAGGCTGCTGAGGGAGGAGAAGGAGCCCCTTCTTGCCACCAAAGGGGTGTGAAATACTGCCACAAATACAAATATAGCCCCTTTTCTCCCCAAATTAAATCAGTTGGAGGTGGTGGCTGCAGCTTTCCTGTGGGACAGTGATGCCCATGGCAGCCCTGAGACCTCCCTCCCATTCCGTGCCTCCCATCCTGCCTCCTTCCACTCACTGTAGCTTCTCTTGGATTTATACCAAAAAGAAAACTGTATTGAAAGCTTTTTTACTTATTCCTGCTAGGCCTGTGGCTTTCCAGCAGGTGTCCTTTGGGGCAGTGTGAGTGGTCATTGGCCCTGCAGAGCCTGCAATAAAGAAAGAGGCAAAAAATGTCATTGTTGTGGCTATGAGTGATCCACAGCATGACCTGCCACCTATACTTGGGTCACTCCAGGAACTGGATAATCAAATGCTGCTCTTCACATCCTCAGCCTGGGTAACAGCACTGGACATCACCTCAGATTTCTTGGTCACCATCACCCCCATGGCACCAGAGATTTGGGGTACCCCAGAGATGGTCTCAGGTTGTGTATTCAATTCCAGACTTAACACTCCAGAGTTTCCAAGGCCAGACTGTTTTTTCTGCTTATGGAAAGCGTCTGACATGTCATGAGAGGACACATTTGTACCTGCAGTGAGCAGCCTGTCCTGGCTGAGGGACCTGGAGTAAAGCTGGAGAGCTCTGTGAAGCCACACTGGGTTTAATCTGCTACAAAATAAATCAGCATCTCATCCTCAGGACAGTTTCTCATAGCCTCCCTCAGCAGTCCTGCATACAATCTCCTCTTGCTCCCAAACTCTCTGCTAGGACAGCTTAGATCTGCACAGCCCAAAGCCTTCCACCCCACCCCAGCTTGCAGCAGAGCCCTTAGGCTCCAGCCTCTTCTTTCTAGGCTGGCTGCCTTGCAGCCCAAATAACACCTGGGAGGTTTTTTTTTGACAAATTTCCAACCTCGAGGCTCTGGAAGTCCCAAGCTCTGGTTTGGTGATGATGTTCAGAGGGCAGCAGCACTTGGCCATGCTCTCAGTAGGGAGTGAGGACCACACTGAGCCCTGGGTTTAGGGTGCCCAGTGGGGTCCCCCTAAGGATTAGGCTGAGACCAGAGGTTTTCAGGGTTCCCCCAGGGTTCCATGAGCATTGTGGGGATGGAAGGGAGGGAGCAGCCTGCGGAGTCAGGGTGATGTTCCTCCCGAAGCTGCGCTCGCCGCAGTGTGTGCCTGAGCCTCTCTCCGGGGGCTCTCCAACACCCAGCCCAGATCCCGCTGTAAAAATAGTTGCAAGTGTTAATTGCAGGCACTGATGGTTCAGCAAGCTCCTGCTGAAACCTCAGCTGAACCTGGGAAGGAGCAGATAAAGCACGATCCTTTTCACAGCTTGTGGAAAAGCTCGGATTCTTTGGAATAGGCGGGAGCGTGTCGGTTCTGTTCTTTCTGTGTCAGGAATACGAGTATTTGCAAGGTTATCTGTCTCTGAATGGCAAATTTCCTCTCCTCTCATAACTCCTTTATTGCTATCAGCTTTCCTTGACAGAGTTTATTTTTAAGGATGTATTCCATCATTTATCAAACTTATCACAGAGATACTTGGACTTTCTGTGCGAGGTGTGAGAGGCTTTGCCAGCCTCGCTGAGGAACCGCCCTTGTCAGGGTGGGTGCTCACCCATCCCTCCTCGCTGCAGTCCCTGCTCTTATTACAGCCCAGAGAAATCAGCATTTGTTATTAGTCAATCCAAGAACACATTCCAGCAGCTCACAGGATCACCCCTCTGTGTTAACAGCACATCCCTGCTTTGCCTGAGCCTGGTGTAGGAAGCTGCAGGATTTTTTTCCCCTCTTTTATCTGAATTTCTGCAGGAAGGAGGAGCAGGGGAGCAGCCCCAGCCCCAGCTCTTTGCCCTGCATGAGAGAAATATTGCTGCAAGTGGGCTCCAAAATTATTATATTTTACATTTCAGATTTTAAGGTGTGAGTAGAACACACACATAAAGATTTTTTTGTTGTTGTGCTGTGGTGTTCTCACAGGCAAAATGCTGCAGGTGAAGCTGGGGAGATGAAATGGGTTCCTGCATCCTGGGGGCAGCTTCCCAGGGGAAAACACTGGTTCAGCAGTTGGGATGAAGGTGTGCAGAGCCAGGAACAGGGATGTTCATCCTCCTCCTTCAGCCACAAAGGGAACAAAACTCCCCCAGCCATCGGGGTGGGCACGAATGCCACAGGTGATAACCCGGGGTGCTCAGTGATCCCTTCAGACAGGACTTGGGAGGGGTCTCTGTCTGAGTTTCACCAAGCACCTAATTGCTGTTTCAAATAATTATGCCTTGAATTAAAATAGTTCCTGAGCAGCCTGGAAAGCTTCCTCTTCAGTGCCTCAGCATCTCAGCAGGGAGAAGCTGTGCAGGTTGGAGCCAAGACAGGGCCAGGAGATGAATATCCCAGGGGGCTGCCTGGCTCCCAGCTCTGTGGGATTTTGGTGCCATTGCTGTCACAAATATAAACGAGCTGTGGCCAGTTTGGGAAATTTCTGAGTTTTCTGGGGATTTCTGATATTTTTATCATATTTTGGTTCTGGCAACCCCATCCACCTCTCCCTCCTGTGCTGCTGCCAGAGGCCGTATCCAGCATCCCATCCCTTTTGCGTTGTAAAAGAAAGAGCATCAGCAAATGCCTAATTTGCTGTTTTGCATATGCATCAAAAAATGGCATCATTTGTCATGGTTGACGAAATTCTCTTTCCACTTTTTTTTTTTTTTTTTAATTTGCTGGTATTTGAGGAGAAAACCAGGTAAACAGCGAGAGGTGTCCTGTACCAATGACAAACAGCTCCCAGGCAGCAACGCTGCTGTGCTGCCTTGGCTCTGTAATAATAACAATAATAAAAAAGAAAGACATTATTATACCTGGATTCATTACAAGTTCAGTAAAAGCCTTCAGGAGGAGAGGAAGCTTTGTCATTTAACTTGCAGAATTGCCTAAGAAGGGAAGTTAATCAACCCGTGAGTGATTTACACTCACTGAAGGTATCTTGTCAAAACGAGCCCAAATTTTATGTGTCTCTCTCCTCTCGAGAGGAACAGGATATACGTTTTCCACAGGCTGGTAATTTAATAAAGCAACTTTTTCCTTGGAAATGGCAGACAAGGTGATTTTTGCTGGCCTCCAGGCTGGCTTTGGTGATGTCTCACCCCCATGGACACCCGAGGAGCTGCGGGGGCCGGCCCTTGTGTCTCGATGCCCTTGGGCTGAGAGCTCCCTGCCCGAGATGACTCAGGGGCTCTGTGCGCTCCAGTTTGGAATATTTCAGCTCCATTCCTCATCTCCACCCCTGCTGTGCCTCTGGCCATGTCCTTGCCTCCCCTCTGCATGTGGCTCTGGCTCTCCTGGTTGTGCCAAACCACCCGGCTCTGGTGATTGCTTCTCATCCCTGGCTGCCAGTGCTTGGTCCTGTGCCAGTGCCAGGGTGGGGAACACGTCCTGGGACTGGGGAGATCAGCCCCAGCACGGATCCCTCCCCACAGCAAGCCTTCCCTCCACTCCTGTTTGCTTTGGGGTGCTGAAGGACAGCAAATAATTATTCCCTGCTGCTCCAGCCTAATGTGTGTCCTCATTTCCTATAATTACGTGGCCATTCTGATTTATTTATTTTAAAATCACGGCGGCAGCAGCAGCAAGCAAGGGGCCATGGCCAGAATGGCTGCCCAGGCTGCTGTAGGAAGGTCTGGGCATTTAACAGCCCCTTTCATAATGAGGATCTGATAAATAAGAGCCCTTTAAGCCCCGTGCAGCCTTGGGTGAGTGGCAATGGGAGTTCTTGCTTATCCTCCTCCCATTATAAGGAGCTGCAGAGAAGGGTTCTGGAGGTGAGACCAGAGCTTTCCCCTGCCAGGCTTCCACCCTGCCAAGTACAATCAGAGAATCACAGAATAGTTTGGGTTGGAAAGGACCTTAAAGCTCTTTTCATTCCAACCCCCTGCAGGGACAGGGACACCTTCCACTATCCCAGGTTGCTCCAAGCCCTGTCCAACCTCATCCATCCACAAACTGGATGTGCTGGCCTCAGTTCAGCCCTCACGTGCCTCTCTGGCATGGCTCTGGTGTTAGCTGGATTCATGAGGAGCACTGAGCCACGCTTTTCAGGAGCGATGGGACGAGGCTGATGCTGGGGAGCAGCCCCTCCTCACCCACAGCCTCCCAGCTCTTCACCACCTCTGGCCTCCAGTCGCCTCCCTCCTTGGAGCTGGGATAGCTCCTCAAGGTAACTCCCCTAAGCACCATCAGATGTTCTGGACCCTTTAGCAGCTCTTGGGTTTGATCTGGCGCTCCGAGAGGCTCTGTCATTATTGCAGCCCTTGCTGCAGCAGCAGCAGCAGCAGCTCAGGGTGTAAAGTCAGCGGCTTTCCACGGGCTCTGTTACTCACCCCGCTCGCAGAGCCCCTTATAATTCATCCATTGTGCGGGCAGGATTTCTCAGGAGTGAGTTCCATTAAGCTGCGTGTGAGGGTTAATTAATTTTTAATGTTAACAACTTTCCTTTGTGTCACATGGCGGTTCATCAAGTCCTGGAGGGGAGGCGAGCCCACCTCCCCGCGGCTCTGTGCTTCCAGCAATTATATATGTGAGCAGAATTTTCTCTGCTTTATAGCTCTACCCTGTAATCTAGAGAAAGTGACATTTTCCGTGGCACAATATGGGTTAGGCTTTCGTTCTGATGATACTGCCTTTGCCAATAGATTTTTTTTCCCAGTGGCATATGGCACGCACTGTTACATCTGCTCCCATTTCCAAGTGATCCTTTACCCTTTGTTGAATTTTTACAAATGCTATCAGTCTAAATAATCCAGAAGGCTGCTATGGCAACAAAATGAGAATGCTGCTGCTCTCTCTTTCCTTCCCCCCCCCCCCCCCCCCTTTTTTTTTAAACCTGGAGTACAAGGGAGGAGGATGTTGGCTGTGTCCTTCAGTAGTGTGGATGCCTTGGGATGGGGTTTGGGTCCCAATCAAACCCCAGCACCATCCCATGTCTGCTGGCATTGTCCTGCCTGCAGGAAAGAGCAGAGAAAAACACACAGATGATCTCTTTATGTGGGCTGTGTCATGCACGGGGATGAAGCTCTCCAAGGAAAACACCCTAAATCCCACGGCTGTTCCTGGTGGGGAAGCTCTCCAAGGCCATTTCTCTCAGCCCATGGCCATGGTGGAGGGTGCAAGGTCTTGCACACAAGTGTCAGAATCAGCACTGCAGAAATTTACTGACATTAACTGAACGAGCCAGGCACAAATGGGTGGTGGATCGCTCACAAAGGGGAGCTGGTCCTGGAAGATGCAAATAATTTGGAAAATTAGCAGCAGGTGAAAACATCCATGAACCAGCTGGGATGAGGAAGGGCACTGCACTGGGACCTGTTGCTCTCACCTGGATTTTGTCCCTTGGAGGGAGAAGCTGGGATGGGCAGTGCAGGCAGAGCTGTTTTTGGGGTGTCCCCAAGGGGCTCTCACTCACAGCTGCCGTGGTCTCCTCCCACACCCATCCCCATGAGTCCTCCAGCAGGAGTCTCCCTCTGTCACAGCGACACAGGCAGGAATCACCCCTGTATTTTTGGGTAACCCTCTCCGATGTGAGGTGTGGGGGTGGGACACAGCAAGGCTGTGGATGGGCGCTTGAGCACTGCTGATTATGGCTTGGAATGAGCTTTGTTAGCAAACCGTTCCTAATTCCCGGCGCTCCCAGGCACCAGCTGTCCCTGAGTGCTGCCAGCCCTGGCCAGCAGCCAGGGTGGCTCCAGGCCAGTGGCTCCTCCAGAGAAGCTGTGGCTGCCCCTGGATCCCTGGAAGTGTCCAAGGCCAGGTTGGATGGGGTTTGGAGTACCTTGGGACAGTGGAAGGTGTCCCTGTCCATGGCAGGGCTTGGGACTGGATGAGCTTTAAGGTCCCTCCCAGTCCAAACCATTCCATAATTCTGTGATTTGCCCTCTGCCTGCAGGAGGATGGATGTGCAAGGGGTTTGTGATCTCCTGCTGTCGGGCACTAAATGTTTCTGATCTTCTTCTGCTGCTCAGGAGAGCTCACAGCCATAAGAAACCTGTCAGACCTCTCTGGTACAAAGGTACTAAGTTAATAAAATTTGTCCATAAAATCAGACAAAAGGCGCTGCAGTTTTATTAAGATCTAAACTGTGCAGTCTGTTTTATTACCGTCCTTTATAAATTATCCACCCAAACCTCTGCCTTATAAAGACAGCCCATATCCAGATTTACTGCATTCCAAAGACAGTGATTTTCCTGGTGTACTGAAGGGAATGGCTGCCCCATCCCTGCAAGTGTCCCAGGCCAGGTTGGATGGGGCTTGGAACAACCTGGGATGGAGGAAGGTGTCCCTGCCCATGGCAGGGGGTGGAATGAGATGATCTTTAAGGTCCTTCCCAGCACAAACCATTTCTAAGATCCTATTCAGAGAAGGAGTTTCCTCCATGAGTTGGGTTGCAATGTCCCTCCTGGAGATGTTCCTGGCCATTTCTGTCCAAGAGATCAAAGACAGGCTTAAAACCAACCCAAAACCTCCAGACAACACTTAAGGCCATTGTAAAGATGTGTAGAAACCTGACATTTGGCCCTGACAGCAGACCTTAGCAGGCTCTGAGTGTTTTAAATGCTGGTATTTTCCTCTGTTTGGGAAACAGAAAAGCCAGTGTCGTGTCAGATCCCAGTCTTGCATGGCTTGCAGGTGCTGTAAGTATTTTACAGCCTGTTGCAGCGATGCTGGAGGAGATTTTGCATGTCCTTACCCCTTCCCACGTGGCAGCCTGCCCAGACAGCAAACAGACAAGGTGGCCAGAGCCACTCCTGGAGCTGCTGGCCAAAGGCCACAATAAATGAGGAGCAGCACTAAAACCTGCCCAGGCTTTAGCAGATGTCAGAGCAGCAGCTTTTCTTCCCAGGCCAGGGGAGCAGCTACAAAGGGCTGGGGCAGAGGAGGAATGATCCCTCCTGCTTCCCCCCAGCCTGCCTCCAAGCAGTTTTCAGCTGGTGGCTTGGGAATAAAAGAGTCACCTCGGAAATAGCGAAGCTAGCTGGGTTTATCTTTAAAAGCAGATGTCTTTTAATAGATTGGCAATTTCTTCTCCATTAATATCTCAACCACAGCACTATCTGGGGAAGGCATTGTGTGTTTTATACCTGCTTTTGTAAAATCAGACAATTATAGAATGATAGAACCACAGAATCATAAGGGGCCTCAAAGCCCATCTTGTTCCAACCCCCTGCCACGGGCACATTCCACCAGATCAGGTTGCTCCAACCTAGCCCTGTCCAACCTACACCAGTCACAGTCTGAGAAAAATCTGTCACTGAGGTAACAGTTTATTAATGAAACCTCATCATATGGGCGTCATTAACTTCCCTCCTCATCCTCGTAACATCCTCTCCTGGGTGCAAACAAAGGCATGAGCAGGAGTGGGTGAAATCTCAGGGTATTTAATGGAAAACTGATGCTATTTGGACAGCAGAAAATGGGTTTCAGGCTCAAGATACCCATGTGTAGAGGTATGTGTATATGTATATAAAATAGAGATTTTTTTTCCTCCCTTGGATGAGTTCCAGGCCCCACTGTACTGATTCATCCCCCTCAGCCTCAGAGCACTGAGCGGCTCCGACTGCCACACATGGATATGATCTTCCCAGAACGGACAGCAATTCATCACTTTTGTCATCAAAAAGCAGTTTTTCTTGAAGATTGCAGGGCAATCTAATCTCAGGCCTTCTCCCCTCCTTCAAGGTGCATCTGATGGATGTAGAGGTGACAGCAGAACTCCTGGTTGGATTGAGGTTTTGCAGTCATCTCCCTGCAGGGGTGTTTTGTTGGTGGGATTTGGGGTGACCTCACACTTGGTGTGAGCTGGCAGGGACATGGTGGGGGTCCTCCCTCCCCAGTGACACCCAGAGGAAAAACCACGGCTCTCTCAAAAGCCTTCTAAGTGTTGTTTTTATCTATGCTGCTTTGGGGCTTCAGTCCCAAAGCTCTGCTGTGTGCAAAGAAAACAGGCGTCAGTGCTCGAATCCAAAATTCCCCAAGCTGGAGAGACGTGGGGTGGAGCCCTATCTGATTTCCTCCATCCAAATCCTGCCTCCTCCTGCCAAACTTTCACTCATTGCCATATCCAAAAATAAAACTGTCCTACTGTGCACTTTTGCATAAAATGACTGAAGAACTGCATGTCATGTGCAGAAGCTGGGCTGATAACACCAGTTCCCTACAAGGACAAAAGCAATTGAACTCTCACAGCCTGATGCAAGCACTGAGTCATCCTCCAGCGTCTGGAGCAGCTGGAGATCCCAGTTAACCGCTTGCCTGTTCTCCCAGCAGCAAGCAGGGAAATTCCTGAGCAGCCCCTGGTGCACTCCAGGAAACAGGGATTTGAGCTGCCACACCATCACAGGGACAGGGGGTGGCATCCCGTGTCACTGCCAACAACGTGAGGAAAAAAGCCATAAATGCCATCCCATAGATGTAGCACAGCTCAGGAGACACGGCTGAAAAACAGAAACCAAGTAGGAAAACAGTGATAACTATAAATAATATTTGTTTTTCTGAACTATCCCGTTTCTGTCAATGAGGCTCAGAGGTTTGTCATTTATTGCCTCCGATTTTCCCATTTCTTAAAAAGCAGAAAGGGCAGGGAAGTGATTTCTGCCACAGCAGTTCAGAGGAGGAAATTTACTGAAGGAATTTTTCAAAGGAGAAAACACAAAAGGATTGATTTTCTTTTAAAAAAAATAGCCCAGCAGTAAAAAGTAACCATAAATCAAGCAGCTTTCTAAGAAGATTATTTTAACAACATTTGACATCAGTAAGGGTGAGTTGTTCTGTAAAAATGGGTGTCTGTGTTGTCACAACAGCTCGAGGAGGGGAGGATGGGGCTGAGGGCAGCCTGGGTATTTTGGGGAAATAGGGACACTTTGCCTACCAGAGAGGATGAAACATTTCTTGGGAAAATGCTAATAAGCACAAGGAAGTTTATCAGTGTTATCTTCTCCGTGTCTTTAGGGCCTTCCTGTATTTCAGCCAAATTTCTGAGCCTGTGCAAAGCCCAGCTGATGAAAGAGAGCAGAAGTAAAGCCCCTTCGGATTGATGCTGAGAAAACGATGGCAATGGGCTCCCAGACCAGTGGAATGGGACAGAGGGAGCTTTGCCAGCTCTTGTGCTGGGTCATTTCTGACCAGAGGGACGTGAGCCACAGCCAACTCAAAAGCCAATTTCCAACTTGTCCGACTGCTCTGTGATGAGCGAGGATTAACGAGCAATGCACAGGGAAAGAAGAGGCTTTGCCTGGGTGGGGTGGGGCTCTGGGAGCTGGGCTGGGCCGGGCAGAGCAGCTTCCCCAGCCAGGAGAGATGCCCACAGCACAACCATGCTGCTGCTCTCTCCCTGCAGACGTCTCATCTCCGGGAGCTGCCTGACTCCGGGGCATTTTTAAAGTGTCATTTATTTAAATTTTGCAGTTTAATCTAACGCCCCTGCTGCAGGGCTGATGTGCCTGTAGAGCGAAAATGCAATTCCGGCTTAAAAATAGCATCCTGGTGAAGAATTTCATTTCAGGTCCATTTTTCACACACACTTCTGGGAGAGGTCTCCTTTAATCCGTTTCTGGGTGGAAGCGGGGTTGTATCTCTGTAAACAGGGATGTGCTACAATTAATAACACCTTGTAGCTGGCTGTGCCTGCGTGCACAGGCTCCTCGTCAGAGTAAAGATCTGCTTGTAGATAAGATGGAGAGTTTATAAAGCAGCATAATTAATAACCTGCTCTATTATTGCCTACCCATCCTTGCTGCCAAGGCGCCACAGGCCCAAACAAGTGACAATTACCCGAGAAGATGACACAGAAATACAGCTCCAGCTCTGCTCCAGGAAGCATTAATGTCTTTTTAGAAGTTATTTGGCTGTTAGGAGTGATTGGGAAGGGCTCCACTCCCTGTGGAGCAGTGATGCTTGTCCTCCAGACCTGCTTTACTGTGAGGTGCAGTTGCCTGCTTGATCCCGATGCTGGGGCAGGACCAGGGCTGATGGATGGATGCTGTGCTCCGTGTGTCAGGAAGTGACACTACAGATGAGTTATCCCTAATTTTGAGCCCAGTTTAGCAGCTTGTTCAGTAAATCCCTCTCCAGTTTCTAGCAGGAAACCAAAATGGTTTTTCTTTGTATTTTCCTTAAGCAATGCCTTAATTTTGGGCCACTGTTAAAAATAGAAAACGAGGCCAAATTTCAATTCGAGGTAATTAAGCCCTTAGTGAAGCACCTGAGCACCTCGGCAGTCCCTCAGGGATATGCAGGCAGGCACTTACAAAGAGCTTGGGGGGAAAAGCCACGACAAGGAGCAACAACAGTCCCCAGGGAAGGAAAACAAACACCTACAACTTGTATTTTCCAGCTGTATTAGTTATTCAAGAACTGAGAGAGAAGCTGGGAAATGTTAACCTGGTTGGGTGAGAGGAAGGACTTCAGGTGTAAGAGGAAGGTGGAAAGGGGCTGTGTCCCCCAGGGGAGAGGGACATCCGGAGGAGCCAGCGGCACCTCCTGCCTCTTAGGGGAGATGAAGCCCATCTTTACAATAAATGATGGGGGCTGGATTTTGTTTTGCTCCCTCCATGGGGTCACCTTCCCTGTGGGTTGCATCCCTTGGGGGAGACCCCACACAACTTCCAGTGCCTCACCTGGGCTGTCCCTGCTGGGGACTCAGAGGTGACATTGGCTCTTTTTTTCGAGGTGGCTGCACACAACCATTGACCTCAATAAACCCACAGGGCCATGGGGATGCTTGAGTGGCACTGAGGGGGGGTTGATTTCTCCTAAAGAATCACAGATTCCTGTGCTTGCTAAGCAGACGTGGTAGTTTCATACGTCTGCTGATAATACTTAGGCTTTTAGTCACTTTAAAACTTGTTTGCAGAGAAAACAGTCCGTGAAGCCCAAAAAAGAGCTTTCCTAGGCCCTGGAGTTCAATGCTCACAGTAACTCACCCGAGGGGAGTGCCAGGTTTAACCTCATCGTTAGCAGTTTCCTCATTAACTACTTACAGCTCTGGGGGCCTGAGCTCACAATCTCCTCCTCATCCGCTCCCCAGCTCCTGCTGAGGATGTCAAAATCTTTTCCAAGGCTTTAATTTGGCAATTTTGTTGGTCAAGAGACTGAGGAGCAGCGGGATCAAATTGGTGCTGTTCTCATGGCAGGCAGGGGCTGCTGGAAAGGATGGATGAGGAGTGAGGTGTGCCAGCCACTCCTGTGAGAGCTGGAGCCAAAATATTGTGGATTGCAGTAAGGTTTTTTTTGAGGTGGTTTGTAATACCTCCAGCACAGGGCACCCTGCAGCCCCTCCAAGCAGGACAGAGAGGCTGGAGGTTTTTTCTTGCTCTACCGCACATTTTCCTGACCCCAAAACGTGCCTGAGAATATTTTTATGACCCAAAGAAGAGCTGAGCTGCCTCTGTCATGCTGATCTCCAGGCAGCTTAGCCCCAGCTCATGTTAAACAGCCTGGTACCTCGAGTAGAAAATTCCCACAGGAATAGGTTTGTGCTGCATTTCTGTTGCAAATGCCAGGAAAATGGATCAAAGAGTTTTTCTCCCCAACAGATTGAGCCCTGACTTTGAAAAAGGCGTTTTCCAGCAGCTCTAGCCCAGGGTTTGGTCCCCAGCCAACACTGCCCAGCTCCAGCGAGGGCTGAGGGCATCGGGAGAGCGGTCGTGGTCCATCAGGGAGACCATCCCTATCCACTGCTTCTGTGGTGGGTGCCTGGGCCAGCTCTGGGAAAAGTGTTTCCTGTACAAAAAAGCATTTTATTTCAGCTGCAGGTCTGAGTAAGAGCACTGATGGGATTGGCTGCAATGCAGGACAGGACACGGGGAGTGGAGTGAGACCTTGGTGGGGAGCAAAATTTGATTTGGAGGGATGGGGCTCCAGGGGATATTGGGCTTGCCTGTGCCTGGAAGGAAAGCCCGAATCTCTGCAGCCCTGCTTGATGGGGAAGAGAGGGGGAAATGAAGGGAAAAGCTTACTCTGACTGCATTAGGTAGGGAATAAAAAGAGGGGAGAGAGGCTCTGCACCCTGACCCAGCTGCCCCAGGCAGGGCAAAGGGTGCAGGCACTGGGGCTTCATCTTCAGGAGCAGAAAACAATCAATTTGTTAATCCCCACAGGTATCAAACACACTCCTGGTTACAGGCCAAAGGTTTTTTCCCTTATCGCCCGATCTTTGTGGCTCAGATTTTGGTAGAAGCACTGAACTTAGGAGTTGTACTTTGATGATCCTTGTGGGTCCCTCCAGCTCAGGGCATTCTCTGATCCTGTGAACTTTGTGCATCTCCCACCCCAGGCATGGCCAGACACCCAACCCTGAGGCATCACAGCACCCTGAGCATGTCAGAGGCACTGGAGGATGCAAACTCCACAGTCCAGTGCTGATTTCCATGTGGTGTGGGAGGAGTGGAGTGGCCAGGAAAGAGGGCACCAGCTGCAGGGATGGATGGGTGCCTCAGAATTTACACAGGGGAAAACTGGCTGGTTGAACTCTGAGGACTGGGACACCCAGTCTGATGGCACAAGCACCCCATTTCTGGGCTAACCATCCACAGGGCTGGTGGGGTGGCACCAGGCTCATCTCAGAGCAACCAAATCCCAAGCCATGGAATCTTTACTCTGGCAGAAACCTATTTGGGAAGAGAGCCTGGGTGTCCATCTCCCTTGCCAGTGTTCGACAAGAGTCACAGCTCTGGCCCTCAGTGAGGGGAACAGCAAGTGAGAAGTGCTGGTCTGTGCTTAAATACAGGGGAGGGAGAGATGGAAACATCCAGGAGGAGAAAACACAACACACTTGTCACTCAGCAATTATTGACAAGACTAATTTGCCCCTGAATGCTGCAATGAAGCGATTCCCAGAATAGTGCAGCTGTGTGAGTACCAGGAAAAAATGATTAAATCTTATTTATTGGTTTTTGTGTATATGTGTGTGTATGTGAGTGCAATGTTAAGTATTGCTGAAACAGCAAGGTCAGGCACTTGGAAATCTTGAAAACCACCTCTGGGCCCCAGCTTTGCTGCTGTCCTCACAGGGAACAGGGCCCAGCTCCAAACCACACACTGGCACTGCTGCTCCATGCTGGATCTCCAAGTGCTTTGCAGATATCAACACATCTGTTCTCAGAAACTGTCTCACCAAGCCAGGTGGGTATTTCCTGCTATCTCAGCACGGGCAAGGTAATGAGCATATCACTTGTTACAAGCCCCTGGCCTCATTTTCTACAACTTGTCAAGTGGCCACGGGATTCAAGTTTCCATAGGAACATCTGTCATTTCATACATGTTTACCACTAAAAAGAATAAATTGGTGAGAGATGCCTTGCAGACATTTCTCCTGCCAAACTGATTAAAATAGTACTGGAGGGAGAACTACGAGAAGACAAGAAAAAGCTTTTGCTGTTCTTCTCTGAACAATTTAATCTTACCAGCTGTCATGCAATGCAATGGGCTGCTTTTGGGTACCTGAGCTCTTCTGCTTCCCTTCTGACCTCTTGGTTTTGATAGCTCTCCTCAGAGATCCCTCTTCTTTGTTCAGTGCTGCTACTGAGGGAAGCACATCCCTTAGAGGGAAGGGTTGTGCCAGATATTAGTACTGAAGGACTGTTCATTCCAGAAGAAAATACATCTCTCCACCAGGACAGTGAATCCACTGCAGAGCTGGGATGCACAGGGTTGGATGGGCTGGAAACCTGGATCAAAGCCTGATCTGGCTTAATGATTTGACAGCTGAGTTTCAGCTTTGGTCTCTTCAGAGCAGAGGCAATCTGGGCTGCCAATCACCAAAGCCAGATAAGAAACTTTGCTTTGGGGGTCCCAGTCCATGTTTAGAGCTCAGGGTTCATTTGAGTGTTACAGCTCATAATCTGCACTTCCACAGAGCTGCTCCAGGGCTGGAGCCCCTCTGCTCTGGAGCCAGGCTGGGAGAGCTGGGGGTGTTCACCCGGAGAAGAGAAGACTCCAGGGAGAGCTCAGAGCCCCTTGCAGGGCCTAAAGGGGCTCCAGGAGAGCTGGAGAGGGACTGGGGACAAGGGCTGGAGGGACAGGACCCAGGGAATGGCTTCCCACTGCCAGAGGGGCAGGGTTAGATGGGATATTGGGAAGGAATTGTTCCCTGGGAGGGTGGGCAGGCCCTGGCACAGGGTGCCCAGAGCAGCTGGGGCTGCCCCTGGATCCCTGGAAGTGTCCAAGGCCAGGTTGGACAGGGCTTGGAGCAGCCTGGGACAGTGGGAGGTGTCCCTGCCCATGGCAGGGGGGATGGAATGGGATGAGCTTGAAGGTCCCTTCCAACCCAAACCTTTCTATGATTCTGTAAGTAAAAGAGAAGTTCCAGGGCAAGCTGCGGACACAGTGTGGCTCAGGGATCAACTCAGCACGTTCAAATGCCAACGAGAATTTTATCTTCATTTTTAATGTATTCAAACCTGAGGCCATTTTGAAACTTTTTCACTACAAGATTAGGTTCTGAATTGGCCCTGGCAGCCCTTTGAGGGGATGCTTCCAGCACATGGCACGCTCAGAGAAACAAGAAGTCTCTCAATGATTGATGGAAATATAGAAATATTTGGAAACATTAACTTCAGGGGCAGACAGCAATGGAACCTCGTCGGAGCATGGGTCCTACGCAGTCATTTAAGTGGCACCAGCTTATCAGGAGGTTCTAAATTAAAACTGGGTTGGTAACACTGCCCCGAGCCTCCACTTCTCAACACAAGAGTAGGGGTTTTCGATAGGATACCTGGCAGAGTTTCTGTCTGTGAGTCAAGCAAACCATTACAGACATCCCTGTGACTGGCAGTGCCTGGGCTTGGCTTGGAGCTGAAGGACTTGGGGTGGCCCTGCTGCCTTCTCAGGGTCACCCTAAAGAGGTCCAGTGGTCTTTGTAACCCCCTCTTCCTGCCATCCCAGCAGAGAAGCTCATCCTTCAGTTTAGGAATAGGAGCACAGGAGTTGCAGGCAGGTGAACCTGCCTTTCCCATGGAGCAGAGGACAATGCTGAGGCACTGACAGGTTCTGGGCAGGGCAAAATCCCCTGTGTGCCTGAGGAAGGTATTCCCTCACTACCTCCCTGCAGGAGCCGGGCTGTCATGTGCCAATTGGCACGGAATAAAATCCAGACTGGAAACACGGAGAAGTTATGGAGACTGAAAGAAGAGAGAAAGCTGAGCTCTGCCCCACTGACCCCTGCTGGGGTCCAGCCCAGTTTGCATCTGGGAAGCAGGGAACAAGAAGCCTAAAAATTATACCTCGTATTAATGTTGGACTTAATATTTTCAAAGGTGAAGGGAAAAAAGGTTCAGCTTAAACCTGTTGGGTGAGAACAGTTCTAGTTTAGAGCAGCAGAGCTGCCCTACACAGCAGGGACAGACAATCCATCACGTCTGGGATCCGAGCTGGGCGCCTGCAGAAAGGCACAAGTGATGGTCATGAGGTTTAAATTAAGAAGAGAAAAATCAGATGTCTGATTTTATTTTAAAATGGCTGAGGTTCCTAAGTTGCATGTCCCAAATAGTTCAACGGCAGCTGGATTTGGAGCTGGTTTGGGCTGGCTTTTCTTCATCATTTATTTCAGTATCTTTATGAAGATGCCTTTGAAATGAGATCTGGGGCCATCCAGGAGATTCACCCAGCCTTTTCCACTAAGTTTGAAGATGCAGATGGATGCAAGTTCATTTTACACATGTGCTGGTTTGGCCAAATTCAGAAATATATCCTCTGAGAGAAGGCAGGTTACAACCATCCCTCCCCCACCAGGTTTGGGAAAAAAGAAACTTTTTCCTCGAAGGAAAGTGAAAGAGATAAAAGCTATTTATTTAACAAACACACGGGAAAAGGATAATGATGCTAAATAACAAAACCTTTCGCTCTGCTGAGAGAAACCTGGGAAAATTTCAGAGTCCTTCCGTAGATCTCTCTCTCCCCCTCCTTGGAGCTGGGACGGGGTGGTGGGCCCCCCTCCAGGGCCAAGGCCTCGGTGGAAAGTCCTCCCAATGTATTCTGATGTTGAAACTGTCCAGCAGAGAAAAAAGGAAAAAAACCCACAGTCCCAGGAAAACAAAAGTTCAACTTTCCTTCTCTGGAGACAGAAAAAGGAGCTGAAAACCTGGCTGAAAGCAAGCAGGGTGCTTTCCCCACTCTTGCTCTTCTGCCACAGCTGAACACAGAGCCGTCTCCATCTCTGTGTCCTTGAAAACAAGAAAACAAACTGCTTAGAAAGTTCCCTCACTTTTGTCTCTCCCCCCTCTCAGGCTCAGTTTAAAGGCACAGAAAGACACAAAATTAATTTCTGGGCATGGGGCAGCGATAGGGGATAAAGGTCACAAAGTCACCCCAGGACAATACACAAGGTGGCCTCTAAAAGAGGCTGAGTGTAAAGATGGAGCAGGAAATGCAGCGAGGTTTTTATGCTAAATGTGCTACAAATGAATGTCTCACCCTTGCAGAGGGATACCGAGACTCCTCAGGCTCACCAGGCCTGTCCAGGGTGCTGGTGAGGGTGTGGGTGACTTCCTGTATCACAGGCACCGACTCTAAATCGTTCTGGTTATTTAGTGGCTGAGAAGATGTTAATAAATATTCTCCTCCTGATGAAATCAATCTAACTGGCTCGAGTCAATCAGGAATAACACTACACTTCATCTCCTCCCTGGGCACTTTTCAGCCTCTCTACAGTAGCTGTAAAATCAGGTTTTATGATCTTCCCTTGATGAAATAATGAAATTAAATCCCCGATGGACAGTATACCAGGCACTACAATTCATGGGTGGAACGAGAATGTGTGTTTGGGGGACAGCTCAGGACAGCAGGCAGGGTTTATTTATAGAGTTTGGGGTTTTTTTTTTTTGCTACTGTATTTTATTTCACTCCATAACCTTCACATTCTATTCAGCATTAATTCATGGGCCATCATTTGAAGCTTAGAAAGCAAAACCAGCGGAGTGTGCACAGGGTGAGTGTTTTATGTGTGTGCACAATTACTTTGCTGAATGTTTTATTCACTTTCAAGTGCCTCTTTTCGTATATTCCAGTGTTTTAAATAGCGTTTTTATCAGAGTGTTTAGGATTTAAGTAGGTATCCTCCTCTGAAGGATGCTTCCTGGGGAGCTTCGGCATTTAAAAAATTAAAGCAGGGTAGCTGAAGCTGGCTTAACTCTCCAAGCTCTTTAACTTGTGTTATGTGACTTGGATACCAAATGTGAGGCTCTTTTTGATCCGATAACTGAAGTATCTGGAAGAATTTGGATGAATTGGGGTCGTACTAGATTGTGGGATCTCTCAAACTGACATCTCCCCACAGCAGAGCAGCGTGGTTGACTGGATGCAGGGCAAAACAGAGGCAGCACAAGAGCAGCTGGCACCAAGATAACACTTCAAGCAAGAAAAATGAAGTTGTTTCAGTTCTAAAGGCAGCAAATTACCTGGCTGGGTTGCTGTGTGTGACAACCAGCATCCGAAACACCATCATGCAGCGGGATTTTTGGCTGCTGCCTCTACTTTTTCAAACTGCTCATTGCTTGCTCAGTCATTTGTGTATTCTTCTCCTTTTTTATGGAGATGCTTTCATTATCTGCTCATCACAGGGTGTTCATGTTTATACACACTCTTGTAAACCTGCCCTGATCAGAGAGAAGCTTGCAAGAGCCATAAACCCTCCGAACCCTCCCTCTGGGGCAGAGAGAGACCTGCAGGATGAGCGCTGTGCTGCTCCCTTTGGGCTGTGGGTGCTGTGTCCGGCTCCTGCTCCCTTTTTTTGGGGCCAGATTTTGCCTCCTTTGTGCAGTGAGACCTCACAAGGGGCTGCTCAGTTCTAAAAACACTTCTGCATGTGATGAGCTTCATTCATCCAAGCGGTCCCTGTCCAGCTCCATAGCACCACTCACACATGAAGACCATTCATATGTGTATCTGCAGGATTGAAATTCATATCAAGAGTTCAAAGTTCACGCCTGAGAGCAGAATAAATTTTGAATCTCGTTAAAAATATAGATCTGTTTCTTGCCAATCAGAAATTGGTAAACACCACACTGAAACATGGCTTTGACCAGGAAGGTTGGAGGAAAAGGAAGTGATCGTTAGTGATTGTATCTCACCCAAGGCCCCCCGGGACTCTGCACATCTCACCCGGGGTTCTGCCACTGCTCTGGGGCTCTGGGCATCCCATCCGGGGCTGTCCTTTTTCTGGGATTCTGCACACCCCACCCGGGGCTGTCATTCTTTGGGGATCTGCACATCCCACCTGGGGTTTTGCCATTACTCTGGGGCTCTGCACATCCCTCATGGGGCTCTGCACATCCCTCATGGGGTTCTGCACATCCCACCTGGGGTTTTGTCATCACTCTGGGGCTCTGCACATCCCATCTGGGGTTTTGTCATCACTCTGGGGCTCTGCACATCCCACCTGGGGCTCTGCACATCCCGCATGGGGTTCTACCATCACCCTGGGGCTCTGGACGTCCCACCCGGGGTTGCCACGGCTCTGTTTTCCCGATGAGTGAGGACAAGCAGCGCTGTCACACCGCCGGGCTCATTAAATTAACCCTTAAAGCCGCCCATCCCGAGCGCCCAGGAGCCGCAGCCGGGGGCCACGGCAGGCGAGGAGCCTCTGCTCGCTCCATTAAACACTAAACTGCGGTAATGAAGTGTGATGGCAGTGATAAATCCTGCCATTAGCGCCTGCCTTCGGGACATCAGCGCTGCTGGGACGCGGAGAAGGGCTGGGACCCTCTCATAGCCGCAGAACAAAGCCACCCCTTCCCCAGCAATTAACTTGTGATCGAGCCGTGCGCTCAGCGTTTGCGTGCTGCATTTCTGTGCGCCCATTTCCTTTATCTCCAGATGCTCCTGCCCACTGGGTTTTACATCATCCTCCTTCAACTTGTAAAAAGCTTTCCGGAGTACGGTTTTCTCTTCCTTTACATGTTATTAGATTTTTCTGCCGCTTTACAGCATCTGCCATAATACGTGTCTGCTTTTAATGCTTTGGAAATTACTGTGTATTAATAATGTGCTTTGGATTTCCTGCATCCTCATCCACACGCGGATTAGAGACGCTGCAGTTCAGTGGTGATAGAGTAATTTTAAAGACAAAAAAAGGAGCGATATGGGAAGTATTATAAATGCAGGGGTTTAAATCTGAAATTATTTTTATGGTATATATTCTTTTATCTCCGTGAGATAGATAAATGTGGGAGAACACCTTTCTAATCGAGGGGAGTCGAACAAATTGTATACTTGGACTGAGACACTGAAACCTAGGGAAGCCAAAACCAGTGACGGAATTCAAGTGGAAATCACGGTCCGAGGCAGGGACAGACAGCCGGGAATAAATGCGGCTTTCGGAGACAGCGAGGTGACAGTGGGGCTGGGTACTCAGCCTCCTCTACACAAACACAAACCTCTTGAAAGCCACAGAACCTGTTCAAAGAGCCACTGTGGCAAAGAGTGGAAGCTGATGAGATGCTCCATCCCTGCTCCTGGAGCACTTAAGCCACTTTGAGGGTGTTTTTATCCCTAAGCACAGCCACGAATCCCACAGAGTGCAGGGATGGGATTCATGTTCCTGCAGCTGAGCACATGCTCCAGTGCCTTGCTGAACAAGGCACTCAGAAGCTTGAACAGCTGATGCATCTCTGATGCTACAAGCACAACCAGGGCCTCCATTTATATCGACTAATCTGACTTTAAACTGTGACAGAACCACTACTTGTATTATACCTGCGAGCCTTCCTGCTTCCATCAGATTTTTCAGCTGTGACAACAGTTCCAAAGGATGTTTGGAGTTTGCAGGCTGAATGTTTGCCTATAAAATATACATGTCTACAAGGAAAGCACATTTGTGGGCTTCCTGGCTCAGGGCAGGAGGAAGGAGTGCCCATTCCCAGGATTTTGACTGATAGAGCTCAGTCCCCAGGGCACAAAAAGGAGCCCCTGTCTTGGGGACAGGGATTGTGGCACTCACCCCACCTGAGGGCATTTGAGCTGAGACGCCACCAGAGAGGTGTCCTGATGGGAACAGAGGGTGCATGAAAATGCAAGGCAGAATCTGGTCTGATATTTAAACAGGGGATTTTCTTGCTTTCCATACAAGTCATCTGAATTCCTGAACTTCCTGCCCATCCATGACAAGATGCTTTGAAGACAGGGGGGAAAAAAAAGTGATGGATGCCTGTGGTTGCAGAGGGCAGATGTTGGACTGGGAAGTTTTGATAGATACTGAAAGCCCATCCAGGTTTTCAGCCAAATAGAAATTAATTTTGCAGCACACAGATCATTAGAGGATGACATAGGAATAAAAACCCTCAAACCTCTTTTGTGATGCAGATGGGGCAATTTTTCACATCACTGGGGAGCTCCTGGGTATGGCACAGGACATTTCACATGGTCACTCAGATTTCCAGCATACGCAATGTGGGGAATGTGTGTTTTCCACAGCAAACACCTCCAGCTTGGCAGCTGGATGATCCCCATCAGTCCTTATTTAACCTGCTAATCATATCATTAAATCTCATTCCAATGCTAATAACTGCTAATGTTTTGCTTTGCATTGGGCCCTTCCTGTGCTTTGGGGGTGGTGGAGCTGTGTTTATCGCGGTGCCAGCTGAGCTGAAGGGAAAGCTGTGTTCTGGCAGTGCCAAGGAGCTGCTGAAGGATGCTCCTTGTTGGAGTGCTCACCACTCTGCATGCCCTGGACACCGGCAGGACCAGCTGGATGCCAGAGGAAGGCAGAGGTGATGGTTGAGGCCATGAATATTGGTTCATCACCTTATTTTCTCACAGATTTTGGCAGGCCCTGCATGCCTCTGCAGCAGGAATAACCCTGCAGATCCATTGCCCTCTTCCCAAAGCCATGAGGGGCTGCACTGACTAAGGGGCTCAGTCACACTCTTCCAGCAGAGTGCTTTGATCTTCCTGAATTTGAGAAGAAAAATTTCTTCACCTGAGAAGTTGGTCAGGCATTGGAACAGGATGCTCAGGGATGTGGTTGGAAGTGTTCAAGCAACGTGTGAATGTGGTGCTTAGTAAAATGGTTTAGTGCTGGGCTGGCAGTGTCAGCTTAATGGTTGGACTCAGTGATCTCAGAGGGCTTTTCCAACCTTAATATTTCCATGAGTCTCTGATCAGCAACGCCTTTAAAATATTCACTGTCACACAAATATACCACCCCAGCCAGACAGAGCAATGAATCTACGCCAAATCCATAGTGTCTCAATCGAAAAACAAGGACACAACACCTATCCTCCCCTTGCTTATTATTTCTATCTTGTCTTCAACCATATATCTTGTTTAGGGCACACCAAGTCACAGCTAGATTAGATTACAGCAAGGAAACAGGATTATTTTAAGTAGATAATATAAAACATGTCTATGGAAACTCTAGGCTAATTGCATTATCTATGGTACATTGTGAGAGAATTATCTATATGGTATTATGGGGTGGAAACCTGCCAGAATGCTCTTTAAAATGTGAGCGGGTTGTAACGACAAGTCACTTATCGGCTGCAAATGAATTAAAAGGCAGAAGACTTTGGGGCTGATCATTTCTGCCTCTCATTTTGTCTCCCTGCTCCCAAGGCTGTGGCTGGGGAGAGCAACCACACATTGATGGTTAAATGATGGAATCATGGAATGGTTTGGGTTGGGAGGGACCCTGAAGTTCATCCCATTCCACCCCCTGCCATGGGACACCTTCCACTATCCCAGGTTGCTCCAAGCTCCATCCCATCTGGCCTTGGACACTTCCAGGGATGGGGCAGCCACAGCTTCTGCCACAGCTGTGTCATGGCCACCCCACCCTCCCAGGGAACCATTCCTTCCCAATATATAATCTAAATCTCTCTTCTTTTAGTTTAAATCCAGTCTCCCATGGGAGCCCCCATAGCCACTGAAGGTCCTGTGATCAGGTTTGCCAGCACACAGCCCTTCCAACTCCAATCCTTGCTGCTCACAAACAACTCAGAGATGGCTCTAGAGAGCACAGAGAGGAAGAGCCTGCAAAGGCCACTTACAGTCAATGGCTCTGTTTTGATGAGACATTAAAGTTTCCATCATAGTTTGTCCAATCTGGACCAAATGACAGTGACAAAATTTGCAATGATTTCTCTTCTCCTGCTGACAGCTGGCTGGGAATAGCACAGGCAGCCACCGGCAGTGTTGTGGTCTGCTTGGACCTGGAGCCCAACCAAGTGTCATCAGTGAGATCAGAGATAATTTATCTGACAGGCTACTAATGAACCTAAATATGACAACAAAAATGACTTTCTAATCTACCTGAGAATTTAGGAACTGAAAAACCTGATTAGACTCTGGGTCTGGGGATCACACTGCCCTCAGCCCCACGGCTCACAATTGCTGGAGGTTCAGAAGGAAACGGAAAATAAAATTACTGAGTCACCAGCAGTTTGGCCGAGAGAGACGAGAGTCTGCCTGGGGAGCTGACAGCCCATGTCCCTCATCTGCTGCTGTCCCTGCTAAGCCTCACCGTGCAGCCCTGGACGACTGACCTCCATTTTCTCCTGAAGGTGGAAAGTAGCTATTTCCTCCTTTAAAAAGCTCTGTTTGAACACAAAATCATATTATTGTCTCAGCAGGAGACTGTACCCTGCAGTGGGAGTGCTGGGGGAGGGAAGGTCGCACCTGGGTTTTGTAGGTAACAACGTCTTGCTCAAAAAATTGCATTTTTTTTGGTCTCTGCTGTAATCTCCTTTTCTGTTACAATTTCCCAGTTCTTCAGAGAAGAAACCTCAAATAATCAGCCTTGCTCTGAGTTTTGATGCCCATCTGAAGCAGGGCATACTTCACAAAGTGGCTCGAGGATGTTGGGAAAAACTGGTGCCACCCAGGAATATTCGTCACAGTCAGTTACAGAGGAATTTGGAACCACATCCCCAGACTAACCACAGAATGTTATTTCCTCCCTGGATGATGTGTCTGCCTCCAGGTTGCCAGCACAGTTGGTGCCCTCTGTCCTGGTCTTCCCCTCCCAGTCTGAGCTTTGGAGCCTGAGCCAAGCACCAGCACGGTGCCAGCCCGGCCGATGGAGATGCCTTGAGTGGGAATTCCGATGTGCCAATTCTTGTGATGCTTTAGGAACAGGCAGTGGTGGGGCTGGAGCAGCTGGAGGATCCAGCACTGGCAGGACCCAGCACTGGGAGATGAGTGTTAACTCTGCCCTGTGCTACTGGAGGGTTTCCACACTGAGGTTTCTCATTATCCAGGAGTTTAATTAAAGACTTGGGGGGGAGCTTCTGCTTTTCCTCTGGGATCAGAGGGAAATGCAGCTCCTGCAGTGCCTCCTGCCAGTGCTCACACAGCCGTGGAGCTGCTGCTGCATTCGCTCACACCCAACCACTGCTTCATCCTGAGTTTAAGCTGCAACCCTGCACCGTGGCCTTAAAAGCTGCTCTGTTATTGGGAACAGGTTCCTGCCTGGAAATTCAGGACCATTTGCTCTTAAAATGTCTTCTGGGAGCTGATTTCTGTTCCAGCAGAACTGCAGAGAGTTTATGAAACACAAGGATTGAAAGGGGAGCAAAGAAAATGGTGCAAAGAAAAACGGTATGTGCCGCACAACAAGCTCCCGGCCTCCTTCTTCCCTTTCATGATTTAAATGCTCCAGAGACTTACAGAATTTGCAGGGCAAATGCAGAGTGGGCAGGGCAATGGGAGATGCCTTCCCAAGGGCTCTGATAGCACAGTCTGAAGGGACTATTAGGGCAGGTGGAGGGCAATCTGTAGTTTTGACAGGTCATAATTTTAATAAAATATCATGTCAGCGATGGCATAACTATCAGAAGGCAATAATTTTTGCTCATTTGTTTTCTTCCTACAGGTTTGCCTCGAGTCAGGAGAGTTTTGAAGGTGAGTTTATTCATCACAAAATACAGATCAGAGGACTGATGTTGGTGAATCTCATTTGAGCGCATCCAGTAACTGACTCGTAGAAAGGGAGATGGGGAATTTTGTATTTTTTGAAGGAGTTCAAAACCTTCTAGATTTTCATCAACAAAAAAAAAAGCACTGCTCTACAGAAAAACGATCCTGTTTAGTTTTCAAAAAGACTGCAGAGAACAACGTCAGCTTTTTGGTCTAAGCCTGTGGAAAGACTTTGGGTCATTCTTTTCTTTGTGCTTTAAAGCTTTGTGCTGCTCTGGGTTCAGGGCACATGGATGCTTCCCCAGCATCTCGTCCAGGTTTTCATCTCAGACACTGAGGCAGAGAAGCTCTGTGGCTCCCCAACAGAGGGAAACCCATCAATTAGATCAGATACCAGCAAGAAATTCCTCCCTGTGACAGTGGGGAGGCCCTGGCACAGCTTGCCCAGAGAAGCTGTGGCTGTCCCTGGATCCCTGGAAGTGTCCAAGGCCAGGTTGGACAGGGCTTGGAGCACCCTGGGATAGTGGAAGGTGTTCCTGCCCATGGCAGGGGGTGGAAGGAGATGAGCTTTGAGGTCCCTCCCAACCCAAACCATCCTGTGATTCTATGAAATGCCCTCCAGGGCAGCCTGAGCAAGCCCAGAACATCAAAGCTGCTGAGCAAATGGTCCCCTTTTTCCTCCAAAGCACTTGGTGTGGCAGCAGTTTGCTGGAAGGGAGCTGGCAGGCACAATTAAACCTGGCTTTCAATGAAATTTCTGCAGTTGCTACCCAGGCTGCTCTCAGGCCTCATGTATTAATTATTCCTCTTCCCAGGCTGTTCAGTGGGCCTGTTACAAGGAGGAAAAAAAAGCAAATTAAAAGCACATTGCCCTGATTAAATCTCTGCTCTGGCCCTTCTGGCTGCAATCACCTCTGTGTGGCTGAAAATCCTCATTTTACTCAATTCTGCTGCCGAGCCTGCCTCCCCCCCCAGGGAGGGAAAGGATGGGCTGGTGGGATTTGGGTTTGCATCAGCCCTGTTAAGAAACTGCTCAAGCAGCATCTCCAGCATCCAGCACACCAGGATGGTCCAGCAAGAGAAAATCTGAGAGAGAAACATTTTAAGAAACCAGTATTGCCTGGAAATGTATTTTAAGGAAAAAAAAAAAAAAAAAAAAAAGGATTTCTTTGTAATTTTTCTACTATTTTCCCGTTCTGCTCACATGGAAGTTCACCTGCCTCTGCTTAACGGGACAGGACACTGCTGCTGTGGCTTGACTGGAGATTGTATGGGTTTTCCTGAGTTTCCAGGCACATTTCCCCGGGGCACAGGAGCCAGCAGGGATGGGCGGGAGCTGTGTGTAGGTTGCTCCAGGGAATGAGCCAATAAAATATTCACAGCACATGAGGCACTTGCCGGGAGGATATGGGAATTCAACTGTGGAGAAGGGATTTGAGAGAGGCTCCTGCCAGTTTCAAACTTTTTTGGCAAGTGAGGGTTTTGGACTCTGCCACCTTTAAAAGAGGCATCTCGGGAGCGGTGGGTTGGCGGGGACGGGCTCTGTGGGAGACACAGATCACAGCTGAGCTGTTTGCATTCTCAGATCCTACATTGTTATTTATGCAGCCAATTAAAGAGCCATGTGCTCAGTTGTGTGCCTGATGCTCCTCTGACCACCAGAGCAGCACGTAGCCCAGCACTCTCAGCTCCCTCCCCAGCTCCCTCCCCTCTGGTGATTTGCAAAGACACTTTTCACAGAAATGTGCCCTTCTTCCCACCTAAAAAAGCAAAATTTCTATCAAAATTCCATGTTGTTGAAATCCAGCTTGGGCCATGTTCTGCCTGAGGCCATCATCAGGTTTCAGGGCTCATTAGATGTAGGAGTAGGAACCTCCCATTTGATACAGAAATGTTGTCATGGAGGGCCATAAAGATTTCACCTAGGTTTTGGTGACAATAGAATGTGAGATTTGATAATAAGGACATGTTGTGACAGCTGCTTGAAGACATTTTCTGAGCTGCAGTGTCAATCTGCATCTCTTGTCAACACTCCATTCAGCAGAATTTGCTGAGATGCCCTTGCCTCCTTGGAGAAATGATGAAGGAAATAGCCCTTAGCTCAGCAAAACCTTTCTGAGCAAGAGATTTTTGGTAGGATAACTGTCTGCAAACTAACCAATATGTTTTTTTTCTTGTATAAAATGCCTGTTGTTCCAAGATAAACTTTCAAATAAATTTTTCCATTAAAGCCTGCATGAAAGAGTGCCTCCATTTTCCCTGTTGTTATTAATAACACTGCTCTATGAACAGCGGAACTAAGATATTAATCAAAACCCTTAATATCTATATATTAAATATCCAGCTTCAAATCCGATGTGGAAATGAATTTTTTAAAACATTGGTTTTCAATATGAAGGTATCATTCTTGGTAAATGAGGATGAAGCCCATTATTTTACTTAAGCAGCACATGTGACATAAAACATTAAAGAACTTTCAAAATGTTATTGATTTTCCCATAAATGTGACACTTCCAGAGGATTATACCTTCAGAATATACATTACAATATAAATACCATTACAGCCATTCTGGGGAGTGACCCTATTAAAAAACCTCTTGCCAGCATGCATAAAAAGCAATATCAAGCCCATATTCCCCCCAAACATTTTATGGGCCAGGAATATGCATCCACTCAGCCAGAAAGCCTCTGGCCTTCTTCCATGGCGCTCAGTGGAGTTGGATGATGCAGATTTTGTCTTGCCAAGCTGCAGTTTCAGCCACCTGGTTAAAGGGCACGCTTGCAAGGGTGCCCTGAGTCCTGCCCACAGCCCCAGCCCTGCTGAAACATCCACCCCCCAACCTTGCCAGGCTTCCCTGTGCCTCCTCCAGCTCCCCAAATTATTTCCCTGGTTCCAGCCCCCTGCCCTGGCTGTCAGTGCTGTTGCAAGTTGTGAGGAAGAGAAAGAAATCTCTGTATTTATGAAGATCTCTTGTTTTTCAGTGAGGAGGAGGGAGCTCCTGGCCTGTGTTATCCTGCTCCCTTTGGGACCCCAACCTCTGCTGCCTCAAATGCTGCTCTGCAGCACCCAGACGTGCTGGGCACCCACCAACACCCTCATCTCAGTGTCACCCACTGCTCTCTAAGGCAAATTGCTGCAAACAATCCATACAGCAGCTTTAGATTGGATTTTGGGAAGAGATTTTTCCCTGTGAGGGTGGTGAGGCTCTGGCACAGGGTGCCCAGAGAAGCTGTGGCTGCCCCTGGATCCCTGGAAGTGTCCAAGGCCAGGTTGGAGAGGGTTGGAGAGACCTGGGATAGCAGAAGGTGTCCCTGCCCATAGGGTAAAACAAGATGATCTTTAAGGTCCCTTCCAACCCCAACCCATTCTGTCATTCTGTAATCTTAAATCATAAGCACATTAAAAATTGCAGCATGGCTGCAATCAAGCCGTGTTGCAAAAAACCTTCCAGTTGTCTGCACCAGCTCTTTCTCTTTGCCTGTCTCAGCAGCACACAGCTCTTCCAGCCACCCTCAGGGTTTCTGTCGGTGATTAATGCACAGCAGGAGCATCTGGAAAGCCTCAGCTGAAACAGACTGCGGTAAATGGATCGCTTTGGTAAACGACAGTGAAAATGCCATTTTTTGCCATTGTGGATACCCCAGCAGGCTCTGGACCCATCCTGGCACAGGTAAAAGGGAGACATCTTTTATTTGAGGGCCACATTCACTACAGATATTTGGGGCTTTCAGAGGACACAGCTGCACCCAACACCCAGGGTACCCTGTGAGTGACTTCTCATGTTGTGCCAGGAGATCTTGCACATGTGACATGGAGTCATCCTCTTTTCTCTGCCTTGCTGCACTTGCAGTGCTTTATTGCAATTCCTTGGGCTGCAGCTGGACTCATCTACAGAGAGCAGGAGGCTGGGAGAGTAAAGATAAAGGATGTGCTTTACAGTCAGCTTTAAAGCAGGAGCGATAACTCCGTGCATTTCAAAGGAGTCTACCAAGAACTTGGGCTGCTACGGTTGTTTAATTAACTTGAAAAATGGGGTTTTGCTTTTCTGTTCTTCTTATTTTTTTAATATCACTCTGCCTTTTCCCAGCTAAGTAGATGTCAAAAGCTGCAGTTATTTTGCTTGGAGCAAAAACTCTGTTTCCTTCCCTGTTCCTGTTGTTGTCCTCTATATAGTATTGAGAACATAAGACAACATGAAAACATGGTGCTGTGTTTACTGTGCATTTTAGCAGGCCCAAGTGCACATTTATACCTCTGTGTGTGTGTACACATCTACACTGTTGTAACACTGAGGTTGGGTGGCTTTTGCAACCTACACCCCACAGACCCTCTGTGATCCCAACCTCTTTAGGCTGATGCTTCCCAATCCCTGTCCATGGAAGAGAGCAATCTCCATGCAGAGCAAGGTAGTAAGTCAGAAACAGCTAATAATATAATTTATCTCCTCCAGAGCCTACTTTGTATTACTTCAAACTGTGCACAGGAGACAGGATTCACAGCAGGCAGGAAAGTGTTCTCCTGCCAGTCCTGAGCAGTTTCCAGCTACTCTGATCCTCAGCCCTGTCTCCTGACAACCTTTTGGCTCGAGAGCACACATCCTCTCCCGAGCTCTCAGAACACCCCATGCCTCATTTACACTGACATCTCTTGCCATCCTTTGCAGTGTCTTGTTCTTATACCAAAATCATGACAGGTTTCATTTAGGGAGCTGCTCTCCCCTTAAAGGGTGAGAAACCCTGATTTAGGGGAAGTTTCTGTTCTTCCTGGTGCCATTTGCATTTTGTCTTCACTGACATTATCCACGATGTAATAAGAATGAAATAGGAAATAAATCCTTCTTTCTTTTTACCAGTGAACCAGTGTTTTCCTTCCTTCACTTTACAACTCCACAGCCTTTATGCTTTTAATTCCTCTGAGTATTTTAGGTTGTAGCTTGCATTCCATGTGCTGTACAAGCAAGAGCCCAGATGTAGCAGAAGATTCCTAAAAGCACAAAGGCTGGATGCTGCCAGGATGAAATGAACACTTGAACACTTCCCCATCCCTGGAAGTGTTCAAGGCCAGGTTGGATGGAGTTCTGAGCAACCTGGTCTAGTGGAAGGTGACCCTGCCTGTGGCAGAGGATTTGGAAGTAGATGATCTTTCAGGTGTCTTCCAACCCAAACCATTCTATGAAAACCAGGGTGCTTTGTGACCTTTATCTAAATTTGGGCTAGCAGGACATTGTGCTCTAGATTCACACTAGGGGTGGATGAATATACAGATACATATATATATATATCTATATATACACCTACATGTGTACAGAACCACTGAGAATTTTTTAATCTCGTCGTATGAGTGAAATGCAACTGCAGAGGAAGAGATCCTCCACTTCGGAAATGCAGGTAATATCAGCACCCTCTGCTCTGCCAAGCCCAGAGCCTCGGAGATGTATCAGATCCAGTGAAATTCAGAGATGGGATCTAAATTCAGAATTTTTCCTGCTTCTTTCTGTTCCAGGTTTACTACATGGGAAGAAGTTTTCCAGGTTGCAGTAAAAATCATTGGTCTGACTTCCAACACCTTCCACCTGCTCTAGTGGAAGGTGTCCCTGCAGTGGGGATGGAATGAGGTGAGATTTATGGTCCCTTCCAACCCAAAACATTCTGGGATTCTCTGACGTTGTCACAATGTCTGTCACCGCCTTCTCCCCAGGGCCCAGGGATGACACTGATACGATAATGATGCCTTTACACCCCAGCTGATTCCATGTGACAATGACTGATGACTCCTGTATCATTAAGGATTTCCTTTCCCTCCCCATTTGGGAACATCAGGAGATCTGTTTGCTAAACAAGAAGTAGTGTCCTGCCTTTTCCTCACCAAAAACTCCCCCCCAAAAAAGGGAGGATCAGAATTTGCAATTCATATATGACGAGCTGGTGCCACACGAGTGGTACCATAACTCCCCACCCCTCAAGGCAAGGAGCCTGCCAGGAGAACGTGCCAGAACCAAACACCCACCACTTGTCACTCTCCTGCTGCACACAAAGCTCTGCAACCAAGATGCTCCTCTCCCATTTCCTTCGGGGGTTACGCTGACATATTTTATGTCCCTTAATAGCACCTGCTGTTAAATACGAAATGACAGCGATATATTGTAGAGTTTATAAAAACTCATGGAGGGCTTTCAGATCAGGAGGCAGCTCTGGAGCTGCCTGTGAGTTTTACACACGCATGGGAAATGCATACGAAGACAAACTTTTTTTTTTTTTTTAAACCGAACTTTGTTATTAAGACACACTCAAAAAAGAGGAAAAAAGAGTTTCGAATTCCAACAGCTAATGCAGAATCAAAGATGTGATGAACAATCACATCATTATATGTCAGAAGGGAAGTTAATTTTAAAGGGGTGAAACTTCACATTAAAAGCTAAAAATATATAAGGATGACATCCATTTAAAGTGTGCTCTTATGAAAAAAGCCGAGCTGTGTGTATCTGCTTGTCTTCTGACTTGGCACTGCTGCATCCAGAGCCAAAATGTTCACTCAGGCTGATCTCCGTGACTTTTTTGATAATCTATGTTCATTTTGGATTGTTCTCCAACGTGCTGTAAAGTCAATGGGCATAAGACTCTCCTGAGGGGTTGGTGACTTTTCTGTGCCACTTTGGAAGAGGCGGTGAGCCTTGAAAATTCAAAGAGCACTTGATTTGTGGCATAGAAACAGCACTTCTTTGGAGGGAATATCCAAGTTCCAGACGTCTTTTCTCTCTCCTTCTCCCCCACTGCACATCCTGAGTGCTCAGTAGCCTCTGGACTAGTCTGAGACAGCCTGTGCTGAATGAAAGGTCGGAGAAGCTCAGAGCAGCACAGCAGAAACACTTCCAAAATTAAAAGCAGGCAGGTTTAGTGGGCAGTAATACTGACACATGCCTTTTGGGACTATTCTTATTTCCACATCCAATTTTACACAGTGCTCCCCACCACATCTGATGCTAAGGACGAGGCACAATAAGGGCTCACCATGCACCCAAGACATTGCTGCTGGCTCCTTGGCCACAAACCAGGCCCAGAGAACACTGTGTGTGAAGCCAAATGGTGCTCCAAGAGGAGAAGCTGCCTGCCACAGCATCCATGCCTCACATCAATGCATCTAAAAAAGGGGAATAATTTCCCCAGTTGGTGGCAAGGGACTTGGGCTTGGAAAGGGTGATATTTAGTGGGGGAGTGAAGCTGTCACAGCACTATTTAGGTCTTAAATTAAAGCCACCAACTTTCATTGCCATGGTAGGCTGGGATGGGAGGGGTCACCAGAGGGCACCTTGATCAGGTCACTGCTGTCAGCCCTGGTCAACCTGCCTGGGTGACCTCCAGTCTGTAAAGGGACTTGGAGAGCTGAAACAGGATTGAAAGCTGACATACCAATGCTGAAATACCAGTTTGTATGTGATACTCCTTCACCAGAGCCTTCCTGGCTAAATTTGAAGTGCCTCTGCAGTAGAGAAGACCTTGGGAGAGCAAATGCTCCTGACAAAGCTCAGCAGGAGCCTGCATTTTGCCCATCCCAGGACTGGGACCACTTTGGCATCAGCGAATGTTTCACATGCTCCCCAAGATGCTGGGGGCTGAAATAAACATCAAAAACAAAGATTCAGCTTTTTCCTGGCTGCAGGGAGCAGAAGCTGCCAGGGCAGAGCAGCAGCTGCTCTTCCCACTGCTCCGAAGGACCAGGTAACGTGAGCGTTAAAATGACTGAGCACAATTAATTCATTCTTGATTCAGTCTTTCATTTCAATGTTCTCCAAGGGGAATCTTTTAGAGACTCGAGACTCAAAAGCACAATGCAGGCAAAGGAGAACATGTTCAGTATAACTAAGGGTGCAGACGTCTTCCTCCCACAGAAATTATATTGTGTATGGGAGATTATTCCATCTCTCACTCTGCATTTTTACATTCTGTTTACTAGAGCAGCCTGAGACAAAACCCTTGTGTTTCCTAACATGGAGAAACCTTGCAGATCCCTCGCATTTTTCACAGCTCTTCTTCACCAGCTCACTTTCCTGTGTGTTTTTAGTAGTACCACAGTGAGAGTAAGAAGAGTAAGAAGTGCTGGACTCCAAGAAGTCCCAATATAAACTTGCCTCAGTGGGAAAAAAATTACCATCTCGCCTCATTTTATTTCCTATACAGAACTAAATGAATCATATAAGAGGAATCACAGGCTGAAGGAGGCAGTGATTTGCAGGAAGATTTGTTTCCACTCCTTTTGAGCAGCATGGAAAAAATGGATCAGATCAGAAACACGAGCCCAGAAAGGACCAGGATAGATTTGACTCTTTAGGATTAATTTTCTTTTAAGATGCCTATTGTAAGAAATGTGATTGTGTAAAAGGTGACACAGTTACAGATTAGGAATGATAGGCTAGAGGAAATAGCACATAAAAGAAAAAAAGAATAAAAGCAAAAGATGAAATGGGTCAATTAATTATCTTTAAAAATGATTTTTTTTTTTTTTTGAGGAAATCATGCCTTTCTGAAATGGTGCCAACCTTTGGTCACAGCTCCCTGGTTGTACTGAAAGCATCCTCTAATGCATGCTAAGGAAATTCGAGGTGGGAGTGTGTCTGTGTGTGTGTCTCTTTCTCTGCTCCCCAAATCCAGCTCCCAGCCCTGCACTGGCTTTGCTGCTTCCATGGAGAGAGTGACAAAAATTGTCCCTGCAAGTTAACTTTGACCTGAGCTGGGTGAAGGCTTGAAAAAACAGGAGGTTTCTGCTTTCTCTTGCTGTTCAGGTGTGGATGGTGACTGACTGCACTGGAACAGGTTTTGTGTTCAAAGGCTGAGCTAAAGCTGAGTGTGGCTCAGGGATTAAGGCGAGAGCATCTCCCCTGAAGCTCTCCCCTACAGCGCCCAGCACTGCTGGAAACACTTCCCAGGGAGCAGGTTTGGTCCTGGGTCCCTGCAGGAGCTCTGGGGCCACCGAGCACTTCTGATATTCTAGGACAGAGAAGGTTTGATCTGCCCAAGATGGTTAAAAGCTGTCTTTTCCTTCTCTTTTCCTTCTTCTCCAGTAATTGCCTCCACAAAGCAATAAAAACAGCAAAACCATCTCAATCAGACTCATTACTCTGTTTGTCAGAGGGAAACTAGCTCAAGCTGAGGGTCTCTGGGATTGGTGGGAGCCCTGAGCATGTTCCCCACCTTTGGCAGGAATAACTATCCAAAATTTCCCTAAGGGGTCCTTGGGAGCTTATTCTCACTCACTCTTTTTTGGGAACCATCCACTTAGATGCCACGTTGAGTTTCTCTCTAGGTACAGAGTTGTCTGGAAGGTATTTAAAACACTCCCATTACAAATTCTAATTGTATTTTCAACTTAAATTGGTTTCATACCACAGGAGGTGTGACAGTCTGTGCTGGCAGGGAGAGCTGGTGCTGATCTGCAGGAAGGGTCTCATCTCCATGTATTCCTCATGCTCATCTTTCAGACAAGTGGCTACAGGGGAAGACCCCACAGACAACACATCTGCAGAGAAAAATGGTTACAGCAGCAGCTTCCTGAAAGATCTTTGGGTGGACTGAGGCAAACGGAGGCAAATAAATCATGGGGAGAAGGGAGATGGGGACGTGCACTCTCTCCAGGGCTCACAAGCAGCAGGATTTCATCCAGCTTGTTTTTATGACATTATTTTCACTTGGGTTGACAGAACTGGTTATGCTGTACACACGAGATGTGTTTGCTGAGGCAGGAGTAACTGCTGGTCCTCCAGCAGAGCGTGTTTTGTGCTTACAGGCACCACGGGACACTCTCCATCCTGAGCCTAGGCTGGGGCTGCAGAAAACAGACCTGAACTGCTCTGTGCATGTAAACATCATGTGATTTCTAAACACACACTGATGGAGAGACACATCTGATCCAGTGGAAAGGCTGGGACAGGAAAACAGGGTGTCTTCACAAGGCTTGGTCAGGTCTCGTCCCATCCCTGAGCTCCCAAGGTCCTTTAGATATGGGAAGGCCCTGTGAGAATAGGGAAGAGTTGATAATGTCTGTTAGGCCAAATATAGAGATGTTTTAGAAGATTTAAGCTCTCTGCAGACAGCCAGGGTCGCACCATCTTCTGGGTTATTAGAGCAGCTCTGTGAATACTGGCCAAACTAGGCTAAACTGTCTCCTTGTTTCCATAGTGACATTTCTGCCTGTGTGAGTAATTTTGGGCTCTTCCTTGTTGCACTCAAAAACACAAAGCAAAACAGAGGCTTAGCAGGCAATGTAACTATTGTGCATCAAGGGGATCTCCCAATGGAGCTGCATCCACAGGGACAGCACGGTACAGATGTGCCTTCCCAGGGCAGGGCAGCCACACAGATTTCTCTCCCCCATTTACTGGTGTATAAATCCCCAAAAAAGCACATCGTCTTCAGCTCTATTTCCCAGTTACTAACAGTGTCTGCCCAAGGACTATGCTCTGTTTTGAGAGCATCACATATCCAAAATAACCTCAGAGTGCAGTGCCTGGTAGCTGGGATGTGGACCAGCATGAGGGCAGTGGTGGTGCCCTGGTGTCCATCCAGATGTGACTCTGAACCTCAATTCCCAACCCTTTAAATGGGAATAATCTACTCTTCAGAGAAAACCACTGTGACTCTTCTGATCTCTGCTGGTTAGTTAGGACCTAACCCTGAACTAAACCCTGCTACTAAACCTAAACTGGGGTTACCAGTGGGGGTAGTTCAGTCTCCAGCACTGGTCTTTGTGGTGTTCAGTATCACCAGTGTGGTCAGTGCTGTGCTCTCCCCAGTTCAGTGGGAGCTGCAGCCACATCATTCCTCTAACCTTATGCAACCTAGTGAAAAAAACCAAGCTGTGTTTCCATGTGTTTTACCAAATTCACATTCTCTGATTGCAAAAGAGATGCCCCAGACTGGAGAACAAACGGCCAGGGTCTGGTGATCAACATGATGAATTTGGCCATGTGTGCTGTGTTTGTTCAGTGAAGTACAGTTGTCAAATAATATGCTTCCAGGCTCTGTGAAGCAAATTAATTTTGTATCCTTTAATCAAAAAACCCTTATATTTTTCAAAACAATACCCTCTTCTCATCCCCTGAGGGCCCTGCAGAGCATAAAGCAATGCACAGAAATGAGAGAAATAGATGGAGAAAATAAACGTAGTGACAACATGACAAATCTTTATAATCTGGGAGAAATTTCTGTCGTTTTTTATTGCTGCATGGATCTGAGCCCGGAGTTCTGTTATCTGCTGTGGTAAATAAGGATGAATTAATGCGAAAAAAAGTGTATTTATAGCATGAATATACTGCTGAGTAATATAGTGTGTTTTTGCTGCTTGGGAACACAGAGACCAAGTCTTATTCCAATGGAGCTCTTCTGCAGCCCTGACAAGTCCATCCTGCTGGCACATCCTAAAGCCAGGAACATCCAGGGTCGTGTTATTGTCAGTGTGGGAGTCAATCGACTTCAGGAATGAAAGACAACAAGCAGATAATCAGTTAAAAACAGAGTTTTTAAGAGAATATGTGAATTAACATTGGAACTCCTCGCCACAGGGTGCTGTGGGTGCTAGAAGATTACAAAGCTCAAAAACAAGAGGGGAAAAATTATAGAAGGAAACATCATTGTGGGATCTCAAATACCAGGACAGAACCTCCAGACTGGGAAGTGCCAGTGCTGCATGTGGGAGGCTGGGAGCATTTCCTAGGAAAGTGTTGCTGTCTGCTTGCCCCCTTTCAGTCTCTCCTGGCTGCTAGAATGACGTCCAGCATGATCCAGCATGGACATGTCCAACTCCTGAGTGAAGGGTTTATCCACAGCCTCCCTCACTCGTGCTGCACATAACCAATATGGACTTAAAATGGCAAGAAATTACAGGATTTATGGTCTCTAAGTGTTTTGGCTTTTCTGTTTCAGGGACACAAAGAACAAGGGAATTTGGGTTAAACTGATAAGACCCCTGATGTAGATTAGTCTTTAGTATCATGCCACAGAAACCAGGGGTGAGCAGGATTTGACTACAAGCACTGAGGCCTTGGAGGTGCCCCTCTTGAGTAGTGACTTAAGAGTGATCTTCAAAAAGGCACAGACCCAGCACCTCAGTGTTTCTTAACACAGATGAGCTCAGTTTTTAACCAAAAAATCTTCCCCCAGGTCAGTTTTCCACACAAGCTGTACTGTAACTGTCTTTATATTCACTGTCTGTGATTAAGCTTTCCTAGGGCTCAGCCAGGTACAAGTTTTGGGTTTTATGGCCCTGCTGTCTCAGCAATCTCACCTGGATGAATAAGAAAACTGAACATATCTCTTCTCTTGTCTTATTCTGGAGTGTCAGAAGAGAATGAAAATGAGCTGAATGGCCTCTCTACCTGTTCCAAACAAATTCCTGTTCTCTCATGCGAGTGTGGTTGAAGGAAGCTGTTGTTCAGACTAGTGCCTACCCCAAAGAACAAGCTAACAGGTCGGGTTAAGAGGGGGGAAAATGGTTACTTTTCCAAATCACCAGTTTTGTGTACTGCAAATTCATCGCTAAGACTGGGAAATCTCCCCTTGTCCCAGTGGGAGCAGAGTTGTCATTCCTGTCTGTGCCATCAGCCGTCCCAGCCACTTCTATCTCATGGCATAAACAGAGTTCATGGCCTCAAGGGACACTCACAGCATCATTTTGGCTTCCCTGCTCCCTCAGACCTGATCCCTGCTCCAGATTAGGGGAGGCACTTCAGTAAACACCTGATTTTCAGCAAGTGCAGTAACTCCAGTGGAACTTCTCCTGTGCCAAGCACCAGGCACGCACCTGAGCATCTCAGTGATTCGAGCTCTGCAACTCCCTCTTTGTGCAGTGAACGTGTGCCCAGGGATGGACCACGTGCAGTCAGTGGTGGCCCAGAATTTCCCATACACCTGAACTGGCCATTGGCATGTTGCCAGGAATGATGGCCATCCCTGCATGATACCTGTAAGGGATATATTTATCAGCAGAGTGTGTGAGCCTACATTTCAAGCAGTCAGCAAGCCTCGTGTGTTGCCACTAAAGAACACCCAGTAAAGAGCAGCCACAATAATCCTGGCAGAAACACCAGCCTTGGCTGTGGATGTCTGGAGATGAATCTTTGGGCCTTTGCCAAAAGAAAGGTCAGACTCTGCTGGCTCAGATCCCTGTGCCCCCAGGCATTGGGTCAGGTCTGGGAAGGAGGTCTGAGAGCCCTGGCTGGTGCCAGCCCATTTCCTGCTGACAAAATCACCTTAGCACAGAGAGAGTTTTGTTTTGAGAGCAGTGAGGGAAGGACTTGCTACTAGAGAGCAAGGAAGATGTTGGAGCACCATGTTATTACTCACTACAGTTACACTTATGTTTAAAATTATGGATTAAAACCTAACCACGAAGTCTACGAAGAGTAACAGATAAATTCAGCCTATGCTCTGCTTTAATTTTTTCAGATGAATGTTTCTTTTTATACCAAGCATATGGTGCACTAGATTTCAAGTCTCATTGATAAAGACTCCAATCTCTGTCGTGTCTTTATTATATTTTTCCATTTTCTGCTGAGTAGGAAAATGGCATTGCATACCATCTGTCAGCACGATCACAGTGCAATTTGCAGAGGTTTCAGGCCAGTACAGTGCTAGTGGCAGCTCACTCCTCTCCTCCAGACTTGGGTTCTTGTGGAACCAATATAGCCCCATGAAACAGTCCCTTCCCAAACACAAACTCGTTTGTGCAGCATGCTAATGATAATAATGCAAATGAATCTGTCATGTTCTGTAGCTACTATCCCTAACCACCCTATTCATGAATATATGGTAATTAAGCTATTGCTGCAAATGTAACTGTGTCAGCACTACTAAATTAAGGGCTGTACTGTAAATAAAAATGGGGTCATAAAAAGGAAAGAAGGCAGTAAAATATAATGGGTAGAAATACTAAGAGCAAAGTAGTAGAGGCTTTGCACAAGCAAAGGAAATTACTTTAAAGGCTCCTACTAAAGGACCAATTTTGATACCATAGTTTGAAATTGCAGATAGATGCTGATTCCTTACAAAAATACTTCTTTTTGTCCTTCAATGCAATATTAAATCCCATGACACCTGAAGGTTTGCAATGAAATCAATAAGGGATCATTAGTGTGTTAGCCTTCTACTGTGTCTCCATCCCTGAGCTCATTAATAACTGTGTAAGGTATGACAACATGACTGAATGGACTCCTTTTGTACAAGTCTGCCACAGGAAAATGAGAGGTTCCTATTACCAAAGAATAATTTGTAGTCTGGACTATGCAAAGTCAGGAGTTTTTTTACTTGGAAAAGTCAGTCCCCAGTGCAGCCAGTTTTAAAAGCCAAACAGAATTATTCCCACATGATGAATCATATTTCCATTAAATTGGAGGGAAAATGGATATTTGCAGCACAAACAATTTTGTTACACAAATGTAAATCATGAGAAACACCACTGAAATCAATATTTTGCTTAGGTTCCATGCATAAATGATATCAGAGTCTGGCTGTAGGTGAGAACTGCAGGGGCACACCAGGCTTACTGGTGGGACCTGGATAACCACGATGCTGCTTAGGTATGAAAGACTTGAGAGTTGAAGTGATGAAAAGACAAAATCCTGAATTAAAAGACATGTCCTTGCTGAGGGGGAGAGAGAAAAGATGGGAATGATTCAGTTTGGGGGAGGGGAGAAACAGATGCACAGAAAGAAGGATGGACACTCATGAGCCATTTATTGCATATTCTGCATGTGCAGACTTCTCCTGAGTCCCTGATTTTCGTGGCACATAAAAACCAAGAGCACAATGCTCAGAACTGCAGGACACTGCACACAAAGAAAGCCACTGCCTGTAATTAGCCTGGGAGATGCATAGAGGATAAACAGCCCTGAAGATGGCACACAGGGAGATTTATCTGTAAAGTGAGAGTTTTCTCCAGCAAGCCAGACAGAAGTTTATCTTTCTCTGAGGGATCTAATCCCTTCTGCTCCAGCACAGAAACCGATTGTCAGCAGAGATAGGAAGATTTTCTCCAGGATTTTTATTCCTCTTGCATCCAGTGTGGTTTTCTGCCTTTTTGTCTCAGCCAGAACAGAGCCCTGAGAAGGACAGGGCACAGGATTTGATGTCCCCAATATGCAAATCCTAATTGAATACAGATGAGTGTAGGCTGCATCCAGGTGCAGCATAAATATATATACATATATAAATATATAAAAATTATATTGGGACATGCATAGTGTAGAACTGTGTGGTTCCATAGCATTTTGAGATACTGACTGGGAAGTTCTGGCTGAACTCTCCAATCCCTATCACCTGGCAGCCACTCCCCACAGCAGATCCCCTTCAAAATACCTTTGCTTTGACAGTGCTGAGTGCCTGAAGTGGAGCCACTGTGGATTTTGCAATGACCCCCCTATTCCTAAAGCAGTGGGCACAGACCATCCAGCGCAGAAGGGAACACCTTCCTTCTTGGCATTTCAAGCAGTTTGCACCCCAAATCCCCACTCCTGTCTTGCCTCTGGGGTCTCCCCTCGGCTCACCCTGAGGCTGAGGATGGGGAATATGGTGCTGGGGAAAACAAACACTGCAGCTCTGCAGGTATAGCTGACAGCAAGCCCTTCTCACTGCCCGCTCAGACACGCATTGGACAGCATTTGCTTTTGCCCAGATGGCATGGGGTGAAAGTAATGACAGTGAGTTTCCAGTTCTATGCAGAGATTTCAGTGGTTTTCTTGAAATGGAGGGTGGCTTGGAGTTGCTGGGGAAAGGAAGTCTGTGAACCAAGGACTAAACATAGCAAAAAATAATATGAGGCAGTGATGGAATGTAAAATAGTTCCAGCCACTTAATACAAAGTAACCATGCCCAGCTCCAGAGTAATTATAGATAGAATCACAGAATCATGGAATGGTTTGGGTTGGAAGAGGCCTTAAAGATCAGCCCATTCCACCCCCTGCCATGGGCAGGGACACCTTCCACTATCCCAGGGCGCTCCAAGCCACATCCAACCTTCCTGGGACACTTCCAGGGATCCAGGGGCAGCCACAGCTTCTCTGGGCACCCTGTGCCAGGGCCTCCCCACCCTCATAGTTAAAGAATTTTTTTCTAATACCCAAAACTCTGCTTTAAAAAGAATTAATAATTGCACACTAAGGAAGAGACCAGGTTTGAAGACAGATATCCAGGGCAAGAGAGCATAAAGGCGACACTTCAAAGGTATTCATCCTAAAGGCTAAAATTAGAGGTGAACTATGGGAAGATAGGAATTAAACTCCTTTGGCCTCATACAAATATTCTCACATGCCTGAGTGCTCCTGGCTGCCAAGCTCTCTGCAGTTCCCTGGCACTGTGTGCCATTACACCATGCTCTTCCCAGGAGATTTATTGCCAGGTCAAGGTCTTTGCCTCCTTTCTGACAATTCCAACATGCACCGAACCCACGTGTGTGTCTGGTGGGGGGATTTGCTGGGGTGTTTCTGAGGACTCACACTGGGTTCAGGCATCCATGCCAGGATCAGTGTGTCCTGCAGAGCTCCACGCAGGGACCACGAGCACAGGGAGGGGTCAGCAGATCCATCACCCCCCTGTGTGTGCACAGAGGGAGAGGGGCACACTTCCAGAAGGAGCAAATGGCAGTAAGGAGCAGGGATCTATGAAGGAGCCATCCCCTCCTGGCTCCTGCAGGAGCCAGCACTTGTGAGATGGTGCAGCTCAGTGTCAGCCCTGCCAGGAAATACCCGGCTTGGTGTGGGCAGCCAAACAGCCCGGGGTTCTCCTGTGTCCATCTGCAGGAGGGAGGCAGAGATGTGAATGCTCTACTAGCAAAAGGGAAAAAGGACATGGAAACAAACTCCTTGGGCAACGGGTCTGGAGCCCCAGGAGCAGCTGAGGGAGCTGGGGGGGCTCAGCCTGGAGAAAAGGAGGCTCGGGGGGAACCTTGTGGTTCTGCACAACTCCCTGACAGGAGGGGGCAGCCAGGGGGGTTCAGGCTCTGCTCCCGCTTAACAAGCAACAGGACAAGAGGAAATGGCCTCAAGTTGCACCAGGACAGGTTTGGGTTGTATATTAGGAAAAATTCCTTCACCAGAAGGGTGGTCAAGCACTGGAATGGGCTGCCCAGGGAAGTGCTGGAATCACCATCCCTGGAAGACTTCAAAAGGTGTTGTGGATGTGGCACTAATTAGTGGTGAACATGGTGCTGGTTTAAATGTTGGACTCGATGATCTCAGAGATTTTCTCCAACCGTGCTGATTCTGTGACTCTGTGATCCATTGCAGGATGGAAGGAACATTGTGACATCAGGGATTAAACTAATTTTCCTGTCCACTTTAGTGGGAGCAGCAGGTGTAAGTCCTGGAGCCTGATCTTCCCCTGACATGAATCAAGGCTCTGCCACTGTCATGGGCCGAGCTGTCCCTTGTGCCACCAGCAGAGCCTGGGGTGTTTGCTCCGTGTGTGTCCAGTGGAGCAAAACAGATAGAATCTAAAATAATGCTAATAAAGGTAATCCAGAGAAAAATTAAAACTACTGAAGAGGAGGCATAGAAATCTCCTGCTCGTGTCTGCACCACCAGCTGGAGCTCCAAACATCTTGTCAAGCTGTATTTCATCAAGCTGCAGCGCTTCTTGCAAATCCAAGTGGAATGGCAGCCCTGCAGGGATTACCCGCTGCCCAGTTAGCAGCAAAAAGATTCTGAAAAGAGCCAGAAAGTTGAAAAGAAAAAGATTTCCAGTTTCCTACTTGAATTTCCACGTTCTGATGACCTGAAGTCATCTAAGGCAGCGATGATTAAAAAAAGAAGAAAGAAAGAAAAAAAAGATCGGTGGCATTTTCTTAAGGGATGGATTATTTTTAGCCATGGAGATTTAAAGTTCCCTCCAAGTTCCTGAACTTTCAGAACTTTTCTTCACTAAGGAGCTTGACAGCAAAGCAGGTTCTCTTTTTTCTCTTTTTCCTGCATTTTCAACTGATCTAATTAAAATATGCAAAATCTGCCTTTCTGCACAATGAAGGAAAACACACTTTTTTCAGTGAGATAAAAGGCATTTTTCCAGAGGATAAATTTCTAAGGATAACTGCTCCCCTTTCCATTTTTAGGGCTCAGCAACTGTCCCCTTTCTGGTAAAGAAATGGGAAATAAATAATCATGCCCATTTTACTTGTTATTTTTCTTGAGATTACTGGCACCGGACAGCTTTTGGGACACAAAATGGGTTCTCAGTGCCCTGCTGGGCCTGATTCTGATTGGCACCAGTGCCACCATGCACTGCCAGAGCTTGGTGTACATGGAAATCTGGTCCTTGATGGTTAATTGAGTTCAGGTGGCTCCAGAGGGATGAATTCCCAAATGGGATAGACATATATAGCCTTTTAAAATGGACTTTGGGTTGTGTTACGGTGTTTCAAAAATGACACTGCTTTTTAATCACCTGCATTTGTGGGATTTTTGGGGGTCTTTTTCATTGCTATTTGAGTGAAGTTTCCCTGCTGCAGCTTTGCCCTGTTCCCCTGCTAACAGGGTGGCATCAGCTTTTCCTGTCACCCCCTGGGATGGCATGGCACCCTTTTACATGTGCAGAAATCAACCTTTTGCTCTTCCAGACTGTGGACACTGTGTAAGAGTCTCTGCTTGGGCAGAACCCAGGGCCAGGATCTGCAGTAAAAGGCAGCAGAATAAAAACCCTACAGAGAACATAGGAGAGGACACTGATGGCACCACTCAGAAGGGAAGGCTGGAGAAACCCCCTCCTATGTTGTCTCTACACAGTAACGAGAGGCTTTTGCTTTAATTTTTTGTCTCACTAGAACTATTTTCTGTCTGTAATCTGAACCTAATCTTGGCTGCTAAATGGACTCTCTCCTTGGGCTCAAGGCTGTTCCCTGGCAGTAAATTCAGCTCATCCCACTGGAACGGGGACAAATGGATGTCATTTACAAAGCCAACTGCACCCACTCAGCATGTACACGTAGAGACGGCACAGTGAAACCCCTGCAGCAGCCCCTCATGTGTCCCAGCCCTCGGAACTCAAACCCAAACCCTAAAACACAGGTTGGCTGAACCTGAACGGGAAGAACATAATTTTGTGTTCTTGGACTGACACAAAACACAGGCAGAAGTTTTGAATAAATGATTTGCTGTGAATTATTTACTCAGTGCTGCTCAGAACCTCAGAGGATAGGGAGGGCAGCTCAACATTTGCACAATAAAATATTGAGTGGACTCCAGTGCTGTTTGCAGGGGAAGAAGAGTTTGTCCCGATGCTGTGACCGATTTAGGTGGTGCATTCCTGGCAGAGCTGCTGGCGGGCTCTGGAACTTTGAGCTGTGGAGCCCAGTGTTGTCCGTGTTATGTTTTTGTGCCCCATTAAAGCTGTGGTTCCATTTCTCCTCATAGGTGGCTGCATCTCTGTCACACACAAAGTGGTCCCTATGCACAGGCTGGAGCAAGTAAACTCTTTCCTCAAGGGAAGCATGAGTGAGGTACAGCAAATTCAGAGTGTGAGCACGTACTATTAATCTTTTAACTCTATCACAGCAAAATTTAGGGGAGTTTGGCAATGATTTTGATCATTAAAGGGGCAGGACATGGGTTTGATGTGTCTATAAGGCCAATTACAGGCTCTTCTTGAGCGCCAAGACTCAGGGCATGAAGCGTAAGAAAGGCTCATTGTAACAGTTACGGTGCTTACAAAGGACAAATAATTTAACGCTGTGATGTCGTGTCCGTGACAGAACCGCACGGGACAGAACTCCCACATGGGTGTGGTCCTGCCCACAATGGGTCTGGCTGTGGGAATGTCACAGTGGAGGCAGGATCAGTGTGATCTCCCTCCTGGTTAGCTCCTTTCAGAGGTCAGTTCCTCTCTTCTGGTCTAAGGAAAGTCTTAGAAATTCAGCTTGAGGTGCAGAAAGGGGAGAAGTGAACCCCAGTATAACCTGGTGGGGTCAGTGGGAAGGGGAAGGAGGAAAAGTTCCTTTGGTTGGCTATTGGCAAGCTATCCTGGCCAGGGGAAAGGTGAAAGCTGGAATTCCCTGGATTCAGTCTGTCTTTAAAGGAGTTAGAAGCCTTGATCAGTTGTCTAAAGGACTTTGACATCCATGAGACAAGGTGGCTGGGAAATGAGGAGGAGATAAGGACTCAAAGCCTTGAGATGGCTGGAGAGTTCAGGTCGAGAGCTGCTCCCTGGACAAGGTGTCACCCGGTGCTGCGCTGGGAGGTGCTGATGGCTCTGGGACACTCATGGTTTGACCTCCCTGCAGCAGGACCAGGCTGCTGGGGGACCAGGCCAGGCTGTGAGGGATGTGAGGGAACTGTGGGGGTGTGGGTGTGGGTGTAGGTTCATGGGTGTCAGGAGTTAAGCCCAGCCCAGCAGACATTCACTTATACACACTCCACAAGTGGGATGGGGGGGAGGATTGGAAAGAAGGCAAAACCTGTGGGTTTACATAAAACCAGCTTAATAATTGAAATAAAATTAAATATTATCATCATCATCATCCAACTGTAATGAGAAGGGAGATACAAGAGAGAGACAGGAATAAACTCCAAGAAAGGCGAGTGATGCACACAATACAGTCACTGACCACTTGCTGGCAGTTGTTCAGCCTGTCCCCAGCAGTGATCAATGACCCCGGCCAGCTCCCCCAGTTCCCATACTGGGCAGGACACTGTGGCATCCCTTTGGCCAGTTCAGGTTGGCTGTCCTGGCCGTGCTCTGTCCTGGCTCCCTGTGCACCTGCTCGCTGGCAGAGCATGGGACACTGAACAGCCTTGGGGTGAGCCCTGCTCAGCATCAGCTACAGCACTGTGAGCAACACCATCCTCACACCGAACCCAACACACGGCCCTGCACCTGACACTGGGGAGAGAATGAACTCCATCCGACCAAACCAGTGCGTGTGGGTGTGTGCGGGTGTGTGGGTGTGTGAGGTGTGGCTGTACCCGCACTTGAGTGGGGTGTGTAATGGGGGGGCGGGGTGTATGTGTGTGCGGGGCGGGGGTCTCGGGGTGTGTGGGGTGTGTGTCTGTGTGTGGGGTGTGTGTCTCTGTGTGCGGGGTGTGTGTTGCTGTGCGAGGCAGGTGTCTCGACGTGTGGGGTGTGTGTCGGTGTGCGGGGTGTGTTTCTCTCGGCGGGTTGTGGGTCCGTGTGCGGGGTGTGTGTCGGTGTGCGGGGCTGTGTGGGGTGTGTTTCTCTGTGCGGGGTGTGTGTCTCGGTGTGTGCGTGTGCGGGGCGGGTGTCTCTGCGCGAGGGGCGGCGTGTGCCCGTGAGCGGGTGCGGGGGGCGCGGCGTGTGCCCGGGCGCTCCGCTCGCCTTCGCTCCGCTCGCCTCGGCTCCGCTCCGCTCGGCTGGGGCCCGGCTGCCGCCGAGGGACGGGCGGAGGCGGCGGGAGCAGCGCGGGGAGCTCCCGGCGGGGGTTTTTTGGGGAGGCGGTCGCAGCCCTGCCCGCCGGGGCGCGGAGCACGATGCGGCGGCCGCCCTGCCCTGCCCGCCGGCGGCGCGGAGCCGCGGGGCCGCGGGCAGCGGCGTAGGGACCGGCCGGGCAGCGGGCGGGCGGAATGGGGGCGGCCGCGCCCCGCGGCGCTGGGCGCCCGGCGGATCGCGGATGAGCCCCGGGCCCGCGGGCACCCCGGCGGGTACCGCCTGACGGAGCGGCGCGGAGGTGAGCGGGGACGGGGCACCGGGCGGGGGGACGGGGCCGGGAGCCCGGCGGGCACTCTCGGAACTTGGAGCCCCGAGCCCTCGAGCTCCGGGCGCGGGTGGTCGGGGCCGCTCCGTGCCCGCATCCCCCGGAGCCACCGGCACCCGCCTGCCCCGGCGTGGAGCGCTGCTCCCGCTGAAGTTGCCAGCGGCGGGGCCGGGTGGGATGCGGAGCCGGGAGGGATGCGGAGCCGGGAGGGATGCGGAGCCGGGAGGGATGCGGAGCCGGGAGGGATGCGGGACTGGACGGGATGCGGGGCCGCGCTCCCCCACGGGAGTTGCTGGTAGCACCGGGACTCGCATCCCGAGGGACGGTGCTGGATTTTGTCTGCCCTTGCCCTAAACGACAGCACGCACCGACCACCTGCACCCTCGCGGAGCAGGTTAAATGCCGATTTAAATTGTTATTCATTCGGGCAGCCCTTGACCTGGCTGTTAAGTCGTCTGGGTGATCCACGTGCCCTCAGCGTGGGAAAGGCGACAGTGATACCGGAGGGGTGTTCTCTGCTGTGATGCTTGCAGAAGAAAAATGCCTCTTTTATCGACCCCCTTTGAACTACCAGGCATCTCGCAGTTTATAGTGTATCAAATTCTGCAGGAAAAAAAAAAAAAAAAAGAAAAAAGGGCTGATTTTCAAGACTCTTCGTAAGTTCATTTGTTTACTATGGAGCCGTGACTTCAGTGGTCTCTCTGGTATAAAAACATTCTGCTGGTGTGATATTTTTGGTGGCATTGACAACAGATTTGTTAGTCATGGTTATGAATATGGTAATGTGCAAGTCTCCCATTAAATTCTCCATGCTCTAAGGTAACATGGTTGAACAGTCACGTACCAAGTCTTGCATTCTCGAGCAGCATCACTTTGAACTCCCAGTCTGTTTGACCACTTCTTCTTAACTTTCCACTGTACTGTAAAAAATATTTGATCTTTCTGCCGGTCAGATGTAAACCCTAAGTTTTGTGCCCGGTGCATCTCCGTGCAAGCAAGCCAAGCTTATGTAATGCAGTGCCCTGTGCACAATGCAAGAGGTGATCAAGGAGCACAGAATATCCCGAGTAGGAAGAGACCCACCGGGATCAAAGCTGGAAGGAAAGATTTTTTGGGAAAAGGATTGTCTTTATGGTCACAGTGCCTCTGTGTGTTTGTGCCTGTCCCCACGGGAGAGCTGAGAAGGGTTTTTCTGTTCTGAGGACATCCTGCCTGATCCTGGGCAAGGCTCTCAGTCTTCCTCGGTGTTGATTGCCTTCTCCTTAATTACGGCATATCCTGTGTCACTGCTTCTCAGGGCTCCGTGAAGCTGCTCAGAAGCCCTTGAAAACACTTTTCAGCCAGGCAGGTACTGTGTAAATGCAAATTACTGTATTGCTGCTTTAAAAATGCTTTTCAGAAGTTGAAGCGGTATCTTTAGGCAGTTTATTGGAACTGAAGCCAAATGCCTGTTCAGGGAGCTCCAAAGCAGACTAAAGGAACTGGGGTTTTGACTAATACTCCCTCGTAAAGAAATGTAGTGTTGTTTCTCGAGAAAAGGCAGAAAAGCACTCCCCATTTGGGTGTTAGCAGATGTGTCACCCTGTTCAGTCCATGAGTATTCGCTCCCAGTTTCCCTGCATGTAACCTGGCAGTAGTTATCAGCTGAAGAAACACTTCAGCCCCAGAGTCATTAAGATGTGAGTGGTGGATGAAGACATGAAGGTGCTTCCCCTGACCATGACGCCCCCCTGGCCTGCTGTGAGCCCGCTGCTCTCTGTGGTGGAGCTTTGCTGTTCCACCTGGTTTACTTTTATTCTCAGGTACAGCAGGGATCAGTACACTACCAGCTAGGTGCAAGTCTTCCCAGGCAAGAACTATGTCTCAGATACTGTTACAGAGTACATTTCTAGCATTAAAAGTAAAGAAAAAGGTCTAGGTGCTGGTTTTTGGTCTTGGTTTGTTTTTTTTTTCTTGTAAAGCAGTGAAGAGAAGCTGGATGGAAAAGGACTTGAGCTTGAGACTAAGCTGTGATCAGTCTTAATATATCTTGTGAGTGCATAGAACATTAACAGAATTCCTTATTTTTATTACTGGGCTTCTGAGAGAATGATTTCTGTTTTAATGTGCATCGCTTTCACTGTAGTGTATTGATATCTCATTTGTTTTGTAATATATTTTTTAAAAGGTGTTGTTACTTTCCATAACCTCTTTCTGCTTTGGTAGAATCTCTGCATAGCTTCTAGAATTGCGTTAAAGGTAATGCAAAGCTCAAAATTCTTTGATCAGATTGCTTTCTGCAAAGATTTATTTCAGGCAACCTTAAAAAAATCCTTAGAATGTCAATTCTGAGGTCTTTTCATGTTGGGGATTTAATAGACAAGGTACTGTCAGCTGAGCTATGAGTCTTGCTAATAATATGATTACGTTGTTTTTTGAGAGATGTAGTTCTTGGAAACATACCTTGGAGAAGAAAATTCACAATAGCTATGTGCAAATAATTTTTTTTCCCTACAACAGATGGAAGAGCACTCAAGGGTGGCTAAAATTAGTTTGAAACAGAATAGATTATTCCTACAAGTACAGTAGTATAATTTGTACAAAATGAGCCAAATCCTACTAATTGTTACACTGTAACTGGTGTAAATATAGAGTAATTTATTTGCCTGGATATTCTCCTTCTTTCCGAAGAAATGCAGAACACAGGGGATTATGAGGCTGTTGGATTTTGGCATGCTTCTAGCAAAAGTCAGGTCTTCCTGAAACCCAGTGGCAGAATATGGCCCCCCACTCTCATCTTGACAACAGCATAATATTCACTCCCTGAGACTCCAGTTCCAAATTTGCTGTAATATGATTGTGGGTAGAGGGTTGCTGAATGACTCAGATGAATGTAGCTCAGAGTAAACAAACATGTAAATCATTTCTGTCTAGAGACAGAGAAAGAAAAACATGAGGAGAGCAGAAAAAAAGCCAACCTGCAGGATGAGGCATTTATAAAGTCATGTTTAGCGAGGATCGCCAAGTTCAGCACAGGATGCAACCATCAAAAACTGGGGTCTGGATTTGCCACGGTCTTTTATCTCTGGAAGTGAGAGGCACCTGTATGGAGTGAGTGCCTAAATGCAAGGATTGCACACAAGCAGGGTTTTGCAGTTGCTTGGGCTGACAGCCTGGTACAAAGGTGGGCAGGTTCATCTCAGCACCTGCATTTGGCACATTTCAGAGGGTGAGAGCTGGGAACCAGATGTGCTGCCTGTCCCAGAGAGACAAGGTGCTGCCAGGGGTGGATGGTAGTCTCTACTTTCCCAATTTGGGGAAAAAAAAAGCCAGCTAGCAAGTGATTCCTGAAAGTATCTGAACCTGAAATCCTGGAGAGCAATGTGGAATTGGTATGAATAACTGCAGAAGGGTCCAGACCCAGCTTGTGGTTCAGATTAAGAAATACCAGAGCAGGTCAGTGGCTTTTAAACAGCTGTGGGTTTCTTAGCTGGACAAGCACTAAATCAGAGCAAGGCAAAGGCTGCTCTCAGCTGATTTTCCTGCCAAGGGAGATGGCCAGTAAGCACAAATCACTGCAACAGAGCATCTTGCCAGCCAGCTCCTCTTGCATGCCCAGGCCCAGTGCAGTTAGGACTCAGGGGAGGATGGAGCTGTCCCTGTGTGAGGGAGCTGCAGTGGCTGCAAAGCTGGAGCAGGATTGTTATTCCTTTCAGCTGTCGGAGCGATTCCGCTTCAGTGTGTTTTCAGGGTAAGTTAGGTTAAGTTCCCTCTTGGGGAAGCAAGAAATGTGCTGGCATCCAGAGTTGAAATGAGGACAGCTGGGGCTGGTCCCCTCCCGCTGCTGCATGAGGATCAGTTCCCTGGAGCTCTGCCTCCCTGCTGGATAACCTGCCTCTTGTTTTGGCCACTTTTACCATCATGGTAACGAGGATGCTGTGGTGTTGTGTGGAGTTCTTCAACACAAAAGTTGTGCTCTTGCTGAGATTTCCTGCCTTGGAAAGCAGTGAGTAGTGTGGCTGTAGGTATGGCATCCTTGCAGTGTTTTCTGTGAGGTGATGGCTGGGAAGGGGAGGAACTGGAGAGATGAGGAATATTTCTCTCTGTGTATGAGTAGCAGGTAGACTTGGGTCCTCATTTTCTCCTTTTTTTACTTTCTTTAGAGCACAGGCTTTATATCGTGTTGGTCACAGTGGCCATGATAGGAGACTTGACTTAGGCAGCAGGATGGTTTCTGCTAATGGGAATTATGGGTGTTTCTGTCAGCTCATTAGACACGTATTATTATTTATTCTCAGCTCAGTCTCTGGATTCAAGCCAGGAAGCTGCTCTGTCCTTATTCCCTTCTCCTTTCTCTCCCTCCCTCTTCCTCTTCACGTTCAGTGAACATGTTCCAGTGAGAACTGAAGCAATTTCCTGGCCCCTCTCACGTGTCCTGCATCCCTTTTTGCATCCTTAGAGAGCAGTCTGATTCACTGTTTGGGCAAGACTGGCTTAAGCACCTGAATAGAGTCAGATAGGTTCCCTATCATGTCTGCTAATTAAATTGTAATGCTCATTACCGCAGGATACTGTGGAGGGCAAAAGCATAAGCAGGTTGAAAAACATGAGGTGAGTTCACAACGCACAGAGAGAGGATAGGAAAGATGCAGGTCTGGGTGTAACCTCTGGCTCCCTGGAACTGCCAGATGCAGGGAGAGTGCAGAAGGGCACCCAGACTGCTGCCCATCACCACAGATGGCATCCTGGGATAGAAGGACCATGGATTTAATCCACTCCTGTGTTTCCCCAGCTTGCTAAAACAGCAATTCACTTTCTGCTCAGGAAAATAGAGAGGGAAGGATAGAGCTTATGGAAAAGTGTTTGTTGGGCATTTTGGTTCCAGAATGATAACCAGGGTAGAGATTTCAGCCTGCTCTCAGAGGCATTAATGGATTAACATAGGAAGCTGCAAGAATTTTATTGTGTGAAGCCTTACTGACAAAAGCAGTGAGAGGATGAAGCCATTTGGGGCTCAGGGCTCTGCCTGGGACAACAAGATGAAATAATTCCTCTCTCTCATCCAGTCTTTGTGTCCTGTTCATTCTGGTTTGTGCTGCATTATGAAACGGAGGTGCTGATCTCTTACTTAGCCTGGAGCTGCAGTTAATGGAAATCTCTGTGTTATGTGTATTGGGGTATTTGAAAGTTTCCAGGTGGAAAGACCTCCAGGTTTATAAAATTGTCCTAATGCCCTAAAATTGTTCATAATAGGAACAAGAGGAAGAAGGATTGCTAGGATGCCAGTGCCTTGTCACCCATTTCTCCTGTGAGGTCAAGCTGGAAGCAGGGACGTGGTCAGTGACTGAATGGACAGGGGGCTGTGAGGTGGGTCCCTGAGGAACTGCTGGGAAGGCTGATTCAAAGAGAAGCATCTGCTGCAAGAGAGGGATTTTCTAACTGAAAAGAAGAGGTTATGTGGACAAAGGAAGCAAAATCTGATCTATGGAAGAGGGCAGGAGAGCACAGAGAATGTTTGAACAAAAGATGCAAAGTCCCTGCAGGGACTATAGTGAAAATTCTTTACCCAGGTCTTTCTGTCCTGTATAATACCATCAGGGGATCCTCATCTGGGAAGAGCAGACTGAGCCTCCGAAGAATCTTTAAAAAATTTGCTTCTCCTGCGATATCCCATTTCTTCAGCAAGAAAACAAAGACTTAACCTTCCTCTTGGGAGAGTCTGTGAGGGCCACACTGGAGCTGACTGTGCCCAGTGGCTCCACAGGGCCTGCTGGAGGGAACAGGGCTGCCCAGATACAGCCCTGTGCTCCAGCAGCCTCCTGGTTCCTCAGCAGGGAGAGCAGCTCCTATGGGGTCCTGGCTGATCCCCCATGGCCAGCTTGGATGCACGAGAGGAGAGAGGCACCACGTCCCTGTCCCAAACAGACCCTGAGTCCCTCCTGTCTGCCATGGATTTAAGGGGCACAAGCTGAACCCAGACCAGGGCAGGGAGGTGCTCTGTAGCTGGGAAAAGGGCTCCAGGCTTCTCAGATTTAAGGTCTAAACCAAGGTCTAAACTTCTGCCTTAAAATGCACATCTTTGTTTAAGCCTGGAGCTCTGTGTTTATGGGGTGTTAGGGCAAATGCTCCGACATTTGTCTGTGGGTTTCTCTGGATCTTGAACTGATGCCAGGTTGGAGTGGTACCCTCCCAGCTCTCCTGAGTTCTTCCCCACCCGTGGGGCTTGGTGCTGGTGTGCATAGGAGCTCCCTGCTGGGATCACTCTGGGAATTGGGAGAGGTTTGTTGTGGTCCTGCAAAGCCGCGCCTGCGCACAGCCGGAGCATCTTCACTTCCACATTATCTCCTGCAGCTTTCCCTGCACCCTGTCTGTAACCTAATCAAACAGGCTGAGCAGCTGGTGAGTGGGAGCCTTGCCTGTCAAAGACAGGAGTATGAATATCAGCAGTCAACAAGCCATCACTTCAGCTACTGGCACGAAATGGAATCGGGAAGGGTAGGCACCCCTCCCAAAAATAAACCCATTGCTGTCCACAGGAGCCACATGAACCCCTGGCTGACTGAAATAGTTTGGGAAAAGGAAGGATGAAGAATAGCTTGGCTGAAAAGAAATGCAGGATGCTGCAGTGGATGAAAGGAAGAGGTGTTTTAGAAGTCTTTTATATACAAAGGTTTCTGGACAATCTCCAGACAAAAATAGTTCATTTACACTGGCTGTACACCTATGGAGTGGGTCAGGGAGCACAAAGATGAGCAGATCTTTCTGAGTTGTCTTCTGATTTTGCTTTTGATTTGAATGTACTCATGAATGGTTAAAACGGGTGGTTTCGTCCTACAAAAATCTTAGAGATTCCTGGTATGTCACTCCAGTCTTCAAGCACAACAGTCAGCAAGCTCCCAAAGTTTTTAATTATTTATGCAAAGAGGAGCATCTAGAGAATCCAAGAGCCTGGCAGTTAAATCTCTCAGCAGAGAGCTGGAGAAAGACAAGGAGAGGCTGAGATTCAGGCCACCAACACTGCTCTTTCTGTAGGGAATAAAGATCAGATTTGTCAGAGTTATTAGCTCTACCTGGTTCCTGCTCAGGGACATTTCCAGTCCAAGGCTGAGTTAAATTCTCAGAATTTCCAGTTCTTGCCAGGCTGAAGGGAATCATGACTCTAATCAGCCTCTTCTCTCTCACCAGTCCTGGGACTGGCTATGGGTTGAATTGCTGGTGGAAACTGAAGGGCCCCTCTGGAAGCACAGAAGCAGCAGTGGGAAATGAAAAAATTCCCACTGACTTTAGCAAGATTTAGATCTGGGCATGAAGAATAATGTTTTATTTCAGATGTTCTCACTGTCCTCTGAAGTGTTTATTTTTATTCTTTCTTAGGGCATGGTAGGTGATAGCATCAAAATTCAGGGTGAAGCATTTGGGGTGTAATAAAAGAGCGATGTTGCTGCCATGACCTTCCCATACATTTTGGGATTAATCTTTCTCTCCTGCAAAAATCAGCTGGAGACAAGGCTCCCTCTCCTGTGTCACTGACCTGTGCAGAGCAGTCCAGTTCAGGGCTGTTCTGTGGCTTTGCTTTTTTAGCATCAGAGGTGCTTTTTCCTGCTTCTGCACTCAGAGCTTCCCCTCAGTGACCAGAGGTGTGTGTGCAGGGCAGGGACACCTGACTCGTGCCAGTGACCTCTTCAGAAGCATCCTTCTGTCCCTCCCAGAATGGGGGCTGACTCAGCCCAGAAGTTTGGGCAGGAGTTCAGGCTCAGCCCCTGGGAAGCACAGAGTTAGAGATGGGTGGATAAAAGCTGAGTGTGTTGTTTTGCACGGTGACAGGCTGAGCTGAAGGGAACTAAGGAGTTGCTCAGAGTCACAGAGGTGTGATTCCTGCAGTCCTGCTGCAGAGCCCCTCTCAGAGTCCTTTAATCTGGTTATTAGGCTGTGAGAGGATCCTGTGCCTGATTGTTCCAACATTTAAACCGGGATAAGACCACAAACACCTGTCAAACCTCTGCTGTCAGATTATTCACAGCAACAACAATGTTACATGGGGGTTTTTTTCTTGTTTATGGGCATTTCAGACCCTGATTCAGGTTCTGCAAATGGCTCAGGCGTTCCTGGATGTTTGGCCAAACATGCTTTTGCCAGCTCGTAGATTGGTCTCTCATTTTCCGTGATGCCTGTAGGAAATTTTGGGCAGCCACAGGATGCTGTTCTGTTTGATCCAGACACTGATGCTTGAGCCTGAGAGCCTTTTCAGATGTCCTCTGGTCATACTGGCAAGGTGAGAGCTGTTACACACATTAAGGGTGGGCTTTTCTCCCTTTTCAAGGGATCACCAGGCTTGAGTGGGCACAGCTGGGGCACGCAGAGAGAGCATCCACACAGCACTGAGTGCTGCTCCAGAGCACGTTCCTGTGCTTAAATATTGAAGCATTATGAAGAGAATGCAGAGTTAAAAAAAAAAAATTAAGAAATCGAATTAGGCTTTCAGTTCTTGTTCACTTCCGGAAAATCTGAAGTATGTTAATGGCATTATTACTGTGCCCATATTGCAGCTTAAATCGGCTTTATGGATTGAGCCTCGTAGTGAGGAGTTAGGATAGATTAGCAGCATTTCCACCCATTTTATAGGCAGGGAAAGAGAAACACAGCAGCACACCCGTGATCGTGCAAGATTGAGAAGTCCAAGCCAGGTTTGTGCCTTCCTTGAGGCTGTGCCACACAAAGCTGTCACTGAGTTCAGTTTATTAGCTCAGAAGCAAACGAACAGTGTGCTGCTAAAAATGTGGATACACGAGGGGCACCATCCCGCTGTGTAGATTTTGTGATGGATGGATTCCCATTTTATTCATCTTTTATAATCTCAGCATACAGAATATGCCTTTGTGAGTACCAAATGGGGAATCGAGTCATAAAGAACTGAGATTTCAGATATAAAAAGGGAAGAGTATGGGCAGTTCTTCAGTGGAAGGGAAGTCTTTTATAGGAAAGATCATTTGTAAGTATCGTGGATAACTGATGCTGCTCAAAAGTACTGATTTGTTTCCAAATTAACCAACACATAAGGAGACCTACTCATGCCTCATTTAAATTCATTCTTTTTTTATCTTGGTTTGGAACCAGAGGCCCAATCTAATGTTTTCCATCCAACACTCTTGTTCAATCCAATCATATGGATCAATTATCATTATCAAGAGCTGCTACTAAAGAGAATGTCCTGCACCTGAAAAATGAACTCTGGAAACAGCCTCCTCAGTCAGACTGCGGAATTTTCCTATCCCAGATGGACCAGCTCAGTGCAGTGGAGATGCTGGAGACACAAGGGGTGTTTGAATACCAGGTTTTTTAGTTGGAGCATCTCTGTTTTTGTAGGTGTTTGGAGCAAGTCTGCACTTCGCATGAGTGCTTGAATCCCTGGGAACTGATGGATGCTACGAAGTAGTGGACTGTTCCTAGTGGAAACCCATCATCTGCTGGCATTAGACCAGCCAGGATGTGTTAGGAGCACTGCTGACAGTGCCTTTCATGTCTGGGCAGCTGGGGAGACCTTATGGGACAGAAAAGCACAGCTTTTTGTTCAAAGGAAATATTAAAACCCAGCAGTGTGTGATTGTGGCAAGAGTGAATCCTGTTTGTATTTGTTACAGCCCAAGAACAGGCCATGACCTGAGCATCTCCACCCTCCAGGGTAATGTCAAAACAGTCCTTGCAGAGCCCCCTCAGTGTTTCCTGCTACCCCACACCCAATTTCTGCACACAAATATATAAGGCACCAGAAGATGGTCCTGTTTTGGTCCATATTTGTGCTTTACTTGGTTCTAAAGCTCCCCCTAAGGCTGCACACACTCCCAAGGCCAGCACAGCACTGGTGATGCATGGATAGAGACATACTCCTCATTGCTCTCTTTTCCTGTTTTTTGGGGTGCTGAGGAGGGGAGATAGAGCTCAAAAGTGAGAGTGACAACAGACTTAACTCAAAGCTTAGCAGGCATTGGGGCTGAGAAGTGAAGAAGTTCAGTAGCAGCAGGTGACAGACCACATTGGTGGGACATGAAATGGGCAGCAGTGCACAGAGATGCTTTGATGTGCTCCCAAGCTTTGCAATACCTTCCCTGCTGAGCTGGAGGAGAGTTTTAATTTGGAGAGTCTAGTCAATGGCATCACAAGTGCAACGAAGCAGGAAGGAGTCCAGGATAGTGACTTCTCTTTTCAGTTTTAGCCATGCAATTAGGAGTTCTGTCACTGGAGTCCCTAAGACAAGTGGATCTGCATAAGCAAAGTGAAATTCAGAGTGCACAAAATGCATTCGAAAGAATTTGGCTCTGCTCTGACTGAAGCAATGTGAAGGAAGAGCATAGTAAATTAATAACTAACACTAGAAAAGAAAATAGGAAAGGAAGTTAAAAGAATGGATTGGTCTAAGTGTTTTCTTGCTCTGAGATGCCATATAAATTTATACAGACTTAATTAGGAGAGGGTTATTTGAAATCTCAAAGCCAACTATCAGCCTCTCACTTTCTCACAATATTTTGTTACAGCCTACTATAAAAAAGGCAGTTAATTAAAACAGATTTATTCATCCAATCATGCAGGTGTTACAATGAGACACTGTTTCCAGAACCTGGGTATTTTTGTTCAATTTAATGGAAAGTAATAATATCATGTAGGAGGTATCTCTAACAGGCAATATTCATGCCTCGTTCCCTCGGTGTGTTCGGTGCCTCTGCCCTGAGCCCAGCAGGCTGCAAACACTCCCTGGTGATGTGGTCCCGCATTCCTTGTGTGAGGAGGGAGGATTTTCCCAGTGGTTTCGTTGGTTGCAGGGCTGCAGTTGCTGATATTGCTTGCTCAGGCTTCACCGTGTGCCCTCAGGATTTGCAGCCCGATGCTAATGGAATCCACGAAGTGGAGTCACCTTGACTTTGCATTTATCAGCTTAAGCAAGTGCAAACCTCCTGCTGCACTGCAACAGAGGTGTCATTGCTGCTCTGAACCAGCCCCATTGTCAGGAACAGATCTGGGAGCTGGATGGCTCTGTGGCTGGTGCTGTGTCCAGCACTGCACAAACCAGAGTGGACAATCCCAGGAAGGGATGAAGGGGGTGTGTGTGTGTGTGTTTGTTTAAGTGCTGTCACCTTTTCCAGGCTTTAAGGACATTCCTGAGGTGTGCTGAAACTTCCCCTCGCTGTCTGTGGCATTGTCAGGTGCAGTGTTGGCGTGTGTTTGTGAGCAGATCAGGCTGTGGGATCTTTGGCACGAGTGCAGCATCCCCAGAGCTGTCTCTGCCCCTCGTTTTCTTTTGTAGAAAGTTGAAGTCCAGAAAGGAACATGGGAAACGCACGGACAGCATTTGATTTTTTTCCCACCTGAAATGTCAGCCAAGTGACATTTGTTGTCAGTCACAGTGTGACAGTCTGTACTGCCCTGCTAAGGGTTTACAAGGGGCCTCAGGAGCTCTCCTGAAATACAGGGGAATTCTTGGAGGAGCCCAGCTTCTTTCACCCAGACCCCTCGCTCCTGTAGCTCCCCTGGAAGGTTTCTTGGCTAAGTCAGCAGAGATTTGGGCCTGGCAGGATGATTTGCTGAGCAGGTTTTTTGGCTTCAGAGGGCATCTCACAAGTGGGACACTGTTTGCTTTACCTGACCCAGCACACTCAGAGTGAGTTTGAGTGCTGCTGTCATTAAAAACAGAAAACTCAAAGCACAAATAAAGGGAAACTGGTTAATAATCCTCATATAAAAAAAAAGTCCCACCAAAACCTATTTCAAGGTGCAGAATATACCCTTAGCAAAATACTTTGATTTTGCTAAGGAAAATAAATCATCCATGACTGAGCGAGGGTGGACTGTTCTGAGAGACCTCAGGGATGAAACAAAATCCAGAGTACCAGGAGGAAAAACAAAGACTCGAGGTAGAGAAGCATCTGCAACTTGGAATCCCTCCAAATTGCATGCTGTGAATAGATGGCACTTGGAGCCTCAAGGCCTGGCCTTGGGGATGGGACAAGGACTGCAGTGCCACCTTCCCACTGCAGGACCGAGGGGGCAAAACCAGCAGTGACTGGTGCAGGGTGTGATGCCCAGCAGTTGCCAGGGTCAGTCGGGTCAGCAGCAAGCAGCACCTTTAATTATTTTAAGGTAGAGCTTGGAGCAGAAGCAGGACAGAGGGGAGAGCTGTAGTTACCATGATAATATGGGTAGAGCCCATATGGCTTCTAGCCCTCCTCCTCTTCATCGTGGAAATCCAGGGGAAACCAGTGGAGGAAAAAAGCAAATTTGTCTGTTCAAGTAACAATTTACTAACAAACACAAAATGCTTGGATTTGTCCATAGAAGATCCTTACTAAGCTGACAGGGAAAGAGTTAATTGCAGGAGACTCTGAGTGTGTCTTTTAGGAGAAATTCCTCAGTGCACAGGATTGAACTGAGACATTTAAGAGCTGCACCAATTCTCTCTCCAGCTGGAACACCCCCTCTTGCAAGGAGAAGGGCTGACAGAGGAGTGGATGAATTCCTTGCCCTGGGATCTGTAGGATGGGCAGTGGCAGCCGCATCCCTGGCTCACTGTGGGGAGAAAGAAAGTACTTGTGCTCACACAGAGCCAAAGAGGTGAGCAGCTGACTTTGCAGTACCTAAAATCAGGGCATGGCTGCTGTCTGTAGTTTTCCGTGCTTGCCTGGGTAGAGCGTGGCTGTTTGGCTCTGTTCTGCAGAGAGCAGTGCTTGTGCTTGTCAGAGGTGCTTGCTGGTGGTAAAATCCACTCCACTGCGGTTTGATCAGAAATCAGTAAAGACTGAGTCGAGCTGCAGCTCTGGGAGGAAGGATCAGACCTGGGCCAAAGGCAGGTGAAGAAAGCAAGTAGCAAATTTGGTCTAACACATCGTAGACAGAATTGAAAAGAGGTCGTCACTGGCAGCAAGATCCAGCTAAGAAAACACAATGCAAGGGCTCCTCAGAGTGCTGGAGAGGACAGGAAAGTTGGTGCTGAATCTGGCTTCCCACTGGAGAGCTGTGCTAGCAAAGGTAATTGATGAGCAGGGCAGGGAAATCTCAGAGAAACAGGCTGAAGAAGCTGGGGAAAGATAGGCTGCAACTACTGTAACACTAAACAAAAAACCAGGTCCTTCATGGCACTTCAAAACACAGGACCCAGGGAACATAACCTCAGTATGTTGAGAAGAATTTGGCTTTAATTCATCAGAGTGAAAAATTCGTTTTGGCTTAGTTAGGTTTTTTTCATGCATATACTAGAGGTAGCTAGCTACTAAATACAAACCCATTCCTTTAGTGGAGTTACAGAAAGAGACCTGAAAAATAAGGTTTTGAGGAAATTGTGAACCTGAACACTTTTGGTGAGTCCAAATTAAGTCCTGCATGTAATTAAGCTAGCAGGGATGCAGGGTAATCCTAAAGAGTCAAAGAATTAATTTTAGATTTGTGACAGAAGCAAGATCAGACTCAGTATTTTAATCAATCGTGCAGTCTGTCTAGGAACAGCTCGGAATTTGAGGAAAGTCCCAATTTTCCCTTGTGATGATGCATGTAACATGTCTTTCATGGATATTATTTTCGTGGTAATTTTTGCTGTTCTTCTATGAAAACTAGATTGTGGGTAATAAAATTTAATGGACAATGTTCAAGAAAGCTAACAGCTAATTACATGAACAAGGAAATGTGTAAAACTACCCACAGAGCTTGAAATTACAGAGCTGTAGATGGTCATGATGCCAATGCCCATTGAAAGAGTAAGGGGAAAAAATCCCCAGGTCTTCATTTAATATCTCTGCCATTTGCTCATTGTACAAGCTGGGTTTAGCCCTTTGTAGCTGTTTTTAATCAGACATTTTATCTGCTCTTCTGTATCTGGAAAGAAGAGTGCTGACAGTATATTGAAGAGGAGAGCTGTGCAGTGACATTTATTGAATAGGGGAAGAAGCAAAAAATGAATTCTAGGAACAGAACAGGTTTCTGTCACAGCAACCAAGAGCAGGGCCTCTGGTTGTGCTTGCTTGTAGGCACCTGTGGTGCCACACACCCTGAAACCAAATGAGAGGAGCAAACAGAAGTGCAGGTATGAAAAGCTGCTCGCCCAGAAAGGCAGTGGGACAATCCCCAGTTGGCCACGTCACTGGGACGGGACTGTCAGATGGATCAAATGCTGCTGCTGCTGAAAGTCCCAGTTAGAGTCCTGATGACTTTTCAACCCCAGAGAAGCTCTCAGGCACCTCAGGGATGTCACCCACAGTTTATTTTGCCACGTGTGATGGGGTGTGCTTTCTAAGAGACCCCATTCTGTTGCAGGCTCCATTCTGGTGGGAACACCGGGCCCTTCACTTCACTGACATGAGAAGCCAAAGTCAGGGCAGAGCTGGGCACTAATCTCATTTCCCACACATTAATTCTGCTTGTTTTGCCACGGACCTAATGATCTGTGAGGAACTGGATGTGGTTAGGCTGCTTTCCCCAGCCCCCCCGAGAGCTGTGGAGGAGTGCAGGAATCCTCAGGTGGTTGTGCAGGGGGATCTTAGCCTGGCACTCCTGCCTCCAGTCAGTGCTGAGAGCTGCTACTCTGGAAATAGCCCTGGGAAGGGAGGATTACACTTTGAACACTGTGTTCACAGCAGGACGAGGTTCAGAGTCCAGGAGTGGGGTCAGCCTGAGCAAACAAAAGCTGGAAAAGTAACACGTGCCAGGTGAAACCATGTCCAAGTGATGTCTGACAGCTGTAGTGGTCCCTCCAGCAGTTTGCAGAGTTACTTAAATTCTCTGTTTCCCATGTTTCAGTGAACACCTTAATCATTGCTCACTTCTTGTACAAGTTTTATTCACGTAGCTCCTTTTAGGAGGGGCAAAATAGGTGGGGGTGTCTTCAAACATCACCCAGGCATGGAAGTAAAAAGGATAATAAGGATATTAAAAAGGAAAATAATGGGAACTGGTAACTTTCCATCTCCTCTCCTATGTAAGGATTGGAATTGTCACCAGCAGTGATCGTGCCCCAGGATTAAACCCCTCACTGAGATGGATGGGACTGTTCAAACCTCTCTAAGCCCTTTGTTCCTTTCCAGACTGTCTGCTAACTCCTGTAGCTGTCTAAGCATCAGACACCTGAATTTTCAGACCCTTCAGAGCCATCGAGGACGGAAGCTTTTGGATGAAAAAGCAAGAGGAAACCAAAGGAAAATGAGGATTTGAAAGAACAGTGCTTGTCAGAAGAGACCAGCAGTGCATCATCACTGTACATCTGCTGCTCCGGTGCCTTGTTTGAGGGAGAACATCAGGAGGGAAAACATCAGCAGGGAGGTCTTACTCTCCTCTGCAGTCTTCCACAAGGAGTTCAGCTGTCAGTCAGTGGTTAAGGTGTAGAGTGGAACGAGGTTCTTTACTGCCCTGGATATTCTCTCAAAAGTTGGAAGCGTCTCCTTCTGCTTTCCTTAAAAAACGGGGGTGATGGTACTTCCTATTTTTCAGGGCTCCCTAACCAGCTGTGTCAGGAAGCAGGGATTTGCAGGAGGAGGGCCCCTTGAAAATAGTGCCTGTCTGGTGATATCCCCTCTGTTTGCATTTCTGTCTGTAGCCACAGTTATGACTGTGCTTAAATAAAGTTCTCTAGTGTGTAACATATTTTCTCAGCTGATTTTAAGCTCAGCGTGGCAGTAATAGAGGTGTCTTGCAGCAGAGAAGCTTCAGCAGGCCTTGGCTGTTAAGTAGGCATGTACAGAAATGCATTTCTCCTCTGCCAAAAGTGGTGTTAAACTGGTGGCTGCTTTATTGGATTGAGTCAGAGGGATGCTCTGTGGCTCCGTGTGAACAAGGGTGGATGATATCTAGCTGGAATGATTTAATGGACTTACAAAACTGCCTTCATGGAGAACACAAGTGATGCTTCTGCGCTGTGCTGGCTGAGTGATAACTCCCTTTTAGCTTTATAAATAGCAGAGCAGGCAGTCCTTGGAATGTGTGGGCTTGAGTCAGGGTACAAAATGCCACTGTCGCCCTGACCTGCTACCAGAGCAGAGCACAGACACATCCCTTGCTGCACGGATCATGCTGGAGTTTTATCCAGCCAGGAAAGGACTTAGAGAAGGAGGTCAGTGGCCTGCAGAGAAGATCTGGAATCCCCAAATGGAGCAGCTCCCCAGGGAATGAGCATGGCCTCAAGCCTGACAGAGCTCAAGAAGTGTTTGGACAACGCTCTCAGGCACAGGGTGGGATTGTTGGGGTGTCTGTGCAGGGCCAGGAGTTGGACTGGATGATCCTTGTGGGTCCCTTCCAGCTCAGGATGTTCTATGATTCTGTGATTCTCTGATTTTAGTACTGCCAAGTCCATGGGCTCCAAGGCCCATTTCTCCTATCTCTGTCCCACATCTCAAATCTGCAAACTTTGGCTTAAAGTTAGGAGATTTTTAAACCCAGAGAATTTGGGACACTTTCTGTCTGGTTTCTGCATCAATGAAGTTCACTCTGTGACTCACACTCTTTACTTCACACCCCAGAGGCTAGAAACTTTTTTTTTTTTTCTTTTTCCCCAGAACACATTCTCATATAATTATTGAACTCCCAAAGCTTAGGGCTGAAAATAAACCCCGGCAAGTGTGGCTAGACTCCCAGGGAAGTGACAAGCATGGCATGACTGTAATCTAGTCTAGTCGTGCAGACTGTGAGCAGCTAGGGGGGCACACAACCCTGGGGAAAGCTGCTCTCCTGGGGTGAAACAGCTCCTTGATACGCTGCTGAGAGTGATGCTTCTTACACGGCCTGCTCCTCGGTGTGGTTTATCCTCAGTCTCAATCTTAATGCCAAAACAGTTGCTTTCAGAGTCACTTTAGAGCCACTTTGCAGACAGTGCGGTGCTGCTCCCTTGGCAGAGATCAGTATCTTGTAAGCCATCTGTCCTGTAAGAAACAATGCTGCCTTGTCAGGGAGATGGTGAGAACGATATCCTACACGTTGTAATCTGTGATTTAGCAGCTCCACGCAGACATTCAGGAAAGACTGGCAGCATAAAAAGCACAGCTTTTATCAGGAGTGCACAGATAGGAAGAAACCCCAAGCAGCCAGGGACGATCTGCAGGTAGCTGTTGTTTGGGTAAATGAAGCAACTCGACACCTTTCTTCTTTGCAGGCTCAGCGCTCACCATCCCTTTCATGCGCAGCCCGTCACAGTTTTGGTGCACGTCTGCCATGATCTGACCTATGCTTTATGTAGAAGCCAGGAAAACAGGTGTGCAAAGTGATTTTCGGGGAGAGCAGAGGAGAATTTGGTGAAATTGTGGGTGCACGAGGAGGAGAGCTCAGCTCCTGCCTCGTAGGGAGCACACGTTGGCTCCTGCCTCATTCCTTTGCCAGATTTGTAACTCTCCTGCCTGACAGAGGTATCTGAGGGATGCACAGAGGACAGGAGGGGGACAGAGAGAGGTCTGTGGCACCCCAGGAACTCCCAGCAGGTTCCAGACACTGCTTGTGAGGGATGGCTGGAAGGAGCAGGGCAAGGAGCCTTTACAGAGCCTTGGAGGGGAGAGGAGATCAACACCAAGAGAGGAAAAGAAAACGGGTGGAGACATCTGTGGTAATTACCACTTTGGGGGCGATTTTCATTTAACTTCGAGATCCTCCTCCCAACAGAGGTCAGATAGAAATGGAGAAAGTGAGGCTGTTATCAGAAGAGACCTGAGAGGGAGGAGAAAGGAGAAAGGGAGGACAGGACATCTCCTCAAGAGAAAAAGTAATCACTTGGACTGGTCTGTGAATCCAACAGTTAAGACAGACCTCAGGGGCAAGGTATTTGTTAACTGTTTGCTTTTAAAGGTTTGCAAAACATTAATATTTTAAGTAGTTTATTCTTCATTAGCATAATTAAGAATACATAAGTCTAAACTCAGTGAAAACAGAATTAACAAATTAGCAGGTGCAGGAATGTGGAAGCAAGAGGTTTGGGAAAACAGAGCTTGCAAATGTCGGCATTAAGTAGAGCAGGGAAATCGTGCCAAGCCTTATTTATGGATTTGTGCATTTTCTTTGCATAGGCCCACTCCTGCAGCCAAAGGAATGCAGCTCAATTTAAACATGAACCCCCTGCAGTTATTCTGTAGCTGAGGCTGAACCCCAGAGCATACAAAATAAAATTCTGCTGAAGAAAAAAGCTCGTGAGCCTCACCTCAGATGTCTCTTGAAAGCTGAGGTGTCGTGAATCAACACTTAACAGGGAAGCAAACTGCAAAATTAAATCCAGAAGAAAATGGGAGAAAATTTTAGAATAGTGTCTTGGTGAAAGGAAATACAGAAAGAAAGAAGCAGTGACATTAAGGTATACTGCAGCCAAGGGCTTGGGGTGGGGGGGGGAGGCATCCTATGCCCATGTGAGAAGTTCCCTTTAGGAAGATCAAGAACTGAGTTCCAAGATAATGTCCTGCAGATTTTTCAGTGTGTGACAGAGCAGCCCTGCGGGATATTTAAAATAAGGTTTTTCCCTGGTAATATGGGACATAATCTAGTTTTTATCATCACTTTCATGGGATGAAACTACTACACTCCAGATGGCTCTGGCACTGGGCTTGTCTCAACAGGCACCACAGATCTGTCACACCTATTAAGCTATAGGTATACAATATATATGTGTATCTGTATTTACAGGGTATCCTGCCCTGTTATCACTTGCTGTCACAAGGATGAAACAAATAACTTCTGTTTTGCTGCACACTTCCAGTCCATACATGAGGAAGAAAGCCATCTGTCCTTTTAAAAGGACTTTTAGATCTGTGGCTCAAAAGATCAGGGTGCTATTATTTTTGGTAGCCAAAGTGCACCATGTAAGTATGGCAAAGATTAAGAAGTAACGTGGTTACTCCTACAGATCTCTGACCCAAATACCTGACTTTATTGGAATGATGTGGAGGTTGAATAAGCAAGTTTTATACTGCAGTTATTATTCAGGAACCTTTTAGGGCATTAATGGAAGGCAAAACCTGATTGTATGCATTCCTTCACTCAGAAGAAGTATAACAGAGTTACTCCCCTCCCAAGCTGCTTTATGGCTGGGCAGGATTTTTGGTGTCTTTTCGATTTGCCTGCTTAGTACTCCTGAGAACAACATTTTTCCACTTAAAATGAATGTTTTTCTACTGCCTGCAGCCTTTCAGTGGGTCCTCAAAAACTGTCCAGTCTGCAGTTCTAGGCTCTTTCCTGAGCTATGTTAATGAACTAGGATTTGGCTTTGCTTCTTTATTTTATCTGCAGACTATTCTGTTTGTTATCACTGTCAGGAGGAGCTCCCTCCCACTTTCTTTCGATGAAGATTTCTCTTTCCTGGATGGCATTTCCACCTCCCCATAAACCACCCTGCTTTACTGGCCAGCCGAGGCAGTTGTTTTGTCCAGGGACTGTCTCAGCAGAAGTGGCAGTGAAGGATGTGATGACCAGGGCTGACTTGTGCAGAACCACGACTGAGACAAACCGTGACTGCCCTGCAATCTGTAATGCTCAGTCTCCATCATAATATACATTCAGAGAGACCTTTTACTTGTGGAAATGTTTCTCTTTCTCAGCTCTACAACCATCTGGGTGGCTTAGACTGCAGGATTTGGTGGTGAGGTGTGCCTGAACTAGGCAGGATCCAACGTGATGAGGAAGCTGCATGGAAAGGGACTGTGAGCTGCATTGTCTGGAGCTGGTGAAGGAGATGTAATCTCCCCACAGCAAGCTGTGCTGTATTTAAATCAGTCACCTGCTCTAGGTACTTCAGATATTTGGATTTTTCAGATCTTTTCTTCCTCTGTCTGGAAGCCCCTAAAAAAAAAATCTTTTTTTTTTTCTCCTGTGAAGGTTTTAGAAAGGGGAGATGTCTGGAAGTTTGTTCCATTTCCACAGAGTCTTGGTGGCTGCCAGGCACCAGCACGCTCATGGGAGCAGGGTGGCTGCTCCTTGCCCACCCAGTGCTCTCTGTTTGGCCCCATTTGTTCAGACAGCTGTGAAATGCAAGTGGTGTGCTTGCTCTCCAAGGGGCACAGACTCCTTGTCTTCCTGTCCCTGGTGTTCTACAGATGCAATGAATTTGGCTTTTAGTCCCTCCATATTTACCACGGTTTGGAATTTAGCTCAGGGGAAGAGAATTCATGGGTCTTGCACTTTTTCATATGCAAAAGGTGCTGCAGGTGAACATAGTATTGTCTAAAATAGCCCTGTTTTTGCAACTAGGGAACACTCATTTGAGAGTTGAGCACATGAGTTTGCTTCTTCCTTCCAAGAATCTCCAGTCAGGTTTGAATGACAGAATTAGGAATAAACCCAAAATGGAGCAGAGGTAGAGTTACTGCAGCACAGTAACCCTGGAGGCTCAGAGCAGGGGCTGCAGGTGATGGGTGCTGCATCTGCTGGGTCTGACTCTATTTTTACTCAGGTGCCAATGAAAACAGCCCAGCAGAGCTTGTTCAGAAGTGGGAACTGATAACCACTGATAAATCCACTCATTGCTAGATGAGAAAAAGAGCCTAAACTGTTGCTGTTGGTAGTTCAGAGCTTGCTGCCAGTGCCTTTTCCTCTCCCTGGCCACTCTGCCATCATCTTGTCTTTTCCTCCTAACTGGGTGGTTCACCTGCACTTCCAGGCTGAGGCAGGTCTGACAGTCCACCCAGCTCTCCCCGAGATGATGCTCCCGGATTATTTTGCTGATTGAAGAAGTGATGAGCCAGAGTGGGAACAGGCAAAAAAAAAAATTTAGAAAATCTCTTGCTCAATAGCTACAGCAGCCAGGGATTACAAGCAGCAGGGGCAGCAGCGGTGGACACAGAGCCTGGAGATGATAACGATGCCATGCTACATTAGTGCTGCATTAGCAGATAAGACAACAGGGCAGCGTGCTTGACAGTATTTCTCAGTTCAGTTGACATCTCTTTTGTGGAAAATGAGTACATAGCCCATCTCAAGCAAGTAGGGGACAGAGCAATGACGTCAGACAGACAAAATGAGCTTTCTGCTCTGCCTGCATTTGCAAAGATAGGTACTATGAATATATTCCAGGGCTTTTTTTTTTTTTTTTTTTTTAAATCTCCTCACAATGGTACATTTTTATTTATTACCACCTGCGTGATGGCTGTGTGGAAAGAAGTGGAAGAATTGCAGACTGTAAATACTTTATTACAATAGTAGCTAAAAGCATGTTCTGCAGCCATTCCATCACTAGGAAGTAATTTTAATCATTTTAGTAGCCCAGACTGATTTCTGTTGAGGTAATACTGAAATATTCCATGGCTGGGTCAGTACTTCCCCCTCCCACTGTCTCCCAAAGAGGAGCTTTGCATCTGGCTCTATACCAGAGGCTTCTTCTGTCCTCCTTCCCGAAGTTGTGTCTTGCTTTGCAGGTCCTGCACCTCTGCTTCCTTCCCCCAGGTGCAAGGACAACTCCTCTGGCTGTGCTGCGAGGAAATCTGGTTTGCAGCTGGTTTTTATTGCAGAGCTGCTCTCCCCGTTCCCAGCCCAGCGTGGCTGAGGAGCTCGGCTGAAATTTTAGCATCGTTAGCACCCCATCAACGCCGTGCGAAACATGCGCTGGGGAAGTGTCCGCTGCAGTCCATCCCTGGGGTGCGTCAAAAGCACACGGAGCCTGTCCCTGGGCGTGCAGGAAGCTCTGCTGCGGGGAGAGGAGACTTGAAGGAGTCCTAAGCATTTGAGACTTCTGACCAGGCCTGGCTGTCTGCAGCCCGAATTCTCTGTCCATGAATTACGCTCTGCCTGGCAGAGGAGATGTAGAGGAGAATATCCTGTTGCAAAGGGAGCGTGCTCATCTTTGAACAGAACGAGCCAGGTGAATCCTCAGTGCTTTGCAAGAGGAAACAAAGCTGAAGCTTCCAGCAAGGAGCATATATTTTATATAGATATGTATCTAAAAAAGCACATACACACATATAAAAATACGTATCTATCTCCCCATATGCAGTTGGTCATGACTCATCAATTGATTATGCAGCGGAAGAGACTTCTACCAAAGAGTTGTCCTTTCCAAATCAAACATATATATCTTTGATAATTGTCACCCTCCCCAGGAAGTTAAGAACTGCAGCTGGGACTTGAGTCAAATTGTGACATTTTGCGTTACTGGCAAAGAATTTTCTTCTGGCGTCTGTAGACTTCATAATCTGAAGATTGAGGTTGTCTTCCTTTACAAACACTTCCTGGGTTAGAAGGTTCTGTGCTGTACCCCAGGGAATTTATGTGTTCTTAGCTAGACCTGGACTGATGATGAGTGAAAAACATTTTATAGGGAGTTTTTCCCTGTGTCTTTTAAGGACATATTTCCACTGTGAATCATGGACCACTGCAGCCTTGCATTTTTATCCCATATGCTAGTAGTGCTCTTGCTTTCTCTCATGTTGGGCAGTGAAAGTAGATTACTCATCCCCAATTTTATTAGCTGTTGGGTCTCATTTTTGTGTTGTACTGTGGCCCTGCAAGTTTTGGACGCACTTACTCCAGTCAGTGATATATCTTATATAACTTATGAGCTGGATATAAACTTTCTGAGATCATGGGGCTTTAGCTAAAAGGAATTTACACGGCTGTAGACACCGGAAGGTTACAGCAATTTTATAATATTAAAATATGTCTGAGGTCATACATTTATTCAGTCATGGCTCTCTCTGCCTTTAAAGGCATCGGGAAAAAAATTCTGCTTCTGATGGTGAGTGTGATGCAGAGACATCATGAGAAGCAGTGAGACTTAGGGCTGTAATCTGGTTCCCACTGAACTCCATGGAAAAAGCAATTTTCTGGAACAAGAGGGTATCTTTGCAGAAGGAAGGGAATTGCAGAACGTTACAAAGTCGATTTTATTTCCTCATACTGTGCTCAGCCAGGCATTGTTAGTAAATAAGATCTAGAGCACTTAAAAGAAGGATCCAATCACAAATTCAATTGGTCCATTAACTACATGTAATATTATTTACCTAAGTGGCCCTTCTGGACTATTTCATAGCTCAGGTTTATAACCTTTTTTAAAAAGATCAATAGTACTGAGCAGGTGGTGTGTGAGCATGATGAAAGTCAGGCCATTTTCACAGTTATGGGCTGTGATTTCCAGACCTGGAGTCCAGACTAGAACTGCAAAATGAGGAAAATGCTCTCCCTGAAACACTAAAAAGAAGAAACAGCCTTGGCAAGAAGGATGGGGGGAAGCAGTGAAGCGAGATGTGTTGTAAGGGATCAGTTCCTTGATGGGGCTGATACAACTGGAAAATGCAGGTGGCTTTTCCAGCCCATAAACCCTTCTCAGGTCTGAGAGAGAAGGTGTAGTGTCATTTAAAGCCACACACGGAGCTTCACCAGCCTGTGTTGGTGGGAGGGAACACCCTTCATGACGATGATCAAAGCAAATAAAGTCCTGGAAGGTCCTGTTTCATAATGGGCCTAGTGATACATGGCTGTAAACTGAATCTAGCTCCCTCCCTTTCAAAAGTTCCACTCATCCCATTTCATCCAGGTCATTCTGGCTCCCCTGAGGCAGGGGTGTGTGGGAGCGTGTGGTGTCTGTAAAGTGGGAGCTGAGGGATGGCTCAACTCCTAACAGACCCTGAAAACTTCTTGGAGAGACAGCTCATGGAATTTTTAGTGGCAAAAGGCCAGAAACTTTCCTTCCCCAAACCTGACCAGCTGCTTTTCAGGGGATAAAACTCCGATTTCTTGTGCCAGGCACCACAGAAGTGGTGTCAGGATGAAAGGGCTTGGAGATTTGGACTAATAATTCAGGGAGAAGGGCATCTCTGCTGGGGAGAGGTGATAGAGTCCAAACTGAGTGCTAAGTCCTCCTGCCTGCAGTAGTTTGTTATGTTTCTCTTGTTATGTTTCTCTTGTTTCTCTCCACCTGTTTGTGGTGCAGGTATCACCACTGCATTAGCCACTCACTGGATATTGTCTGAGGCATCTGCCGTCAGGCATAGGCTGGAAAGAATTTTCCTTGCCCCAGATATTAACTCAAGTAGCAGAAAATGCCTCTCTGTGAGGAGAATTCATATGGAAAACATGTGTTTTCAGGCTCTGTGCACCGATTCCAAGATTTTAGTGTGACCGTGTTTCTATTTTTGCTACCTTTCAGGGATGTCATTGCTGCTTCTCTCTAGGCAGCACCTGTGCATTGCCTTCTCCTTCTCTTACCTGGATTTCATCAATATTTTTGTAATTTTTTAGCTGTTAAGCAGGAGACAGGACCAGTCTGGGAAATAAAAAGTGTTCTAGGGCCTACCAGCATTGTCTGCTTCACCAAGAGATGCTGCCCCTGGGAGACTGGTGGTGCTGAGGGGTGACAGCTCAAGCAGGGATCTTGTGCTCATTCATTCCATCCACAGGTTTGACTGATGCTCTGTTAAATAATTTTGGTAGAGAAAGACATCAGGTTTTGAAGGTCTGTCTGTAACTGTGCAGGATGTATGGCTGAGGGGCAGCTTGACAGATAAAGGCTTTGCTGAAATCTTCCATGAACTCCAGGCAGACATTTTTATTTATTTATTTTTAATACTGCTTGCTATTATATCCAAACCCAGTCAGCAGCATGTGTTGGTCAGGCTATGCAGCTGTTGGCATGAAAGGAATTCAGGAAGATCATTAACTTTGTGAGTCTTTCCTGTTTGGTTTTATTGCAGCTTCTTAAGTGCTTGAGGTATTAACATTACTAGCTTTCTTTGGACTGGAGTTGTACTGGGAGATGAGATCTCACTGAGGAGTTAAGATATCTGAAGCTTTCTTTTCTTTCTACAAAACTGTTGGGAGGGAAAGGGATCCAACGCTGGCATGATGTTTCATAAGGTGACATTTGTTATAGCTCATTGCAAATGTTACTCACCATCTACAAAACATCCAATTAAACTAAAGAGCAGTGAAAAATATCCAATTCCACTTTAGCAGCTGCACTTGTTGCCAGAATCCCTCAGGTTTTTTTGGAGCCAACAGATTCCCCCAGGAGACCTTTACATGGTGACTACTGTCCTCGGTTGGTGTTCCCTGCTCCCATCAGCCAGACTGTCACACAAGGGCAAAATTTCCCTTCCCATTTGGGTTTATCCTTACTTTCCCAAAGATCTCTTTAGTCCTTGGCTGTTACCAGGCCTGTGCTGCATCCTTTTGTCTCCTGTCAGAGTTTCAGTGAGAATTAGCTGGATCACAGAGGGAAACGTTTTCAAAAACAAAATTTGAAAATGACCTGTGATCCTCGGTCTTTTTCAAAACCAGAACAGTTGGTTCCATGTGTAGTTCATTGAAACTTGAAGCTTCTCAGTCACTGAGATTGTTCCTTAGGTCTAAAAGCTTTAGTGGAATCGTGTTCCCATAGAAAATAAGCCAGTATATTTATGGTTTCTATTCAGATTATGGGTCCCTTTGCCTCCAGTGCCTTTGTAATGTGTCTTGAGGTTGAAACACTGGATTCTGTGGCTCTGTCTGTGCAGAGAGACACACGTGAGCGATGTGACAGCATCTCTGGGTATGTAACAAACACAAACTTCTGTCACACCTCAGGAGAGCGGGATCCTGAGCGAGCACATTCCCCGAGGTGCCAAACTGGCTGGTGCAGCTCCCTGGCTCCCCAGGAAGTTCACAGATGCAGCTTTGCTGTCTGCTACAGCCACCCACTGTTCTGCAGTGTCAGCTGGGCTGGAGCTCAGATCCACCCACTCTGGAAAGGCAGAAATGCAGCCGGGCTCTGCGGCTCCTTGGGCACGCAGGGGGTGGTACCTGCAGAGCCCTGGGTCTGCTCTGCAGCCACCACTGCCTCCTCCTCGTTATCTTTTATCAGCACCTCCTTTTCCTCCTGGAAAGGGCACTAAAATGGACCAACGCTCCGGCTAATTTGCTGCAGGAAGCCGTTGAGCTTTGGGCAGGGAGATGGAATAAGTCACCCAATTAATTATTATAGCTGCTGGTGGCTCCTGGTGCTGACCTGGTGTCGTTTGTCAATGCCAAGCAAAGGTAGACAAGCCTGGTTTCTTTTTTCCTTACCTGTAAATACCCAGCCCCTGTTTCCTATGACTCCAGTCACCTGCTGGGATCTTTGAGGCATGGGAAGGAACCCCAATTCATTCTGTTCGCTGCACTTGTTCCAGGGCAGGATTTACTTCTTGTTTTCCTAGGCCACAAAACAACATTGCTGCCTTTGGAGAGCAAGGGTGGAGGCTTTCTACATCAGCCTGTCTTTAGGTCCTATTTATAAATGAGGAGAGTGAGAAAGTATGTTTAAAAACATGCAAGCTTTAAAAATAAAACCGTGACCTAGTCAAAGAGTAAACATTAAGGAAAAATAAAAGACTGTTTTAAGAGACAGAAGCAGAGAAGAAGCAGTAAAAATGTTCAAAATGAATCTATTACTGTAAAGAGGAGGGTGTAAATCAGCAGCTCGCATCACTGACAGTTCAGAGATGCTGAGGACCTGGCTTAGCAGTGGAAAAGGAGGAAATAAAAAGAAGTTTGAGTGGGAAATAAAGCAGAGATGAGAAATCCACTGATTTGCATGTGATAGATTACCCATGAGCATCAAGACCGTGCTTCTGACCAGACAAAAGACATCAATGCCATAGTGTTTGAGCAAGATAAAAAATTATACTGAGTGTCATCGTGAGTGCCTCTCCTGAGCAGTGGTGTCACCTTTATGCTTTCAGATAACTCTTTGATGGGGGCTGCTCAGGGGCTGTTGAGAATACATCTTAAAAAGGGATGGGGAGCTGTTCCTGTGATGGTCCTTGGGAAGTTTGTCCCCTGTGTGGCTGTGTTGTCACTGATGCGTGGTTCTCCTCCCTCACAGGTTGCCTGGTCACTATGAACAATGGCCCAGCTATACTACAAAAAGGTCAACTTCTCCCCATACCGAGACCGGATCCCACTCCAGATCGTGCGAGCGGAGGCAGAGCTCTCGTCGGAAGAGAAAGCCTACCTCAGTGCTGTGGAGAAGGGGGACTATGCCAGTGTGAAACATGCCTTGCAGGAGGCAGAGATCTACTACAACATCAACATTAACTGTATGGATCCTCTCGGTCGCAGTGCCCTTCTAATAGCCATAGAGAACGAGAACCTGGAGATCATGGAGCTGCTGCTGAGCCACAGCATCTACGTGGGGGACGCTCTGCTCTACGCGATACGGAAGGAGGTGGTGGGAGCTGTGGAGCTGCTGCTGAATTACAGGAAACCCAGTGGTGAAAAACAGGTCGGTCGAGTGTTCCCGTTCAGTTTGAGCCATTATCCTGCCTTAGGAAACTGCTGCTGCTCAGAGCGAAGTCCTTGATGTAGGTCCATGGCTTTAAATGCCCAGAGCAGACCGGGGCAGTCCTGTGTGGATGGTAATTCTCCAGCCTAAGCAAACATGTCTGCCTGACTTAAACTCTCAGTTTTTTCTCTTTCCCTCGGCGTTCTTTCCAGCCCCACAGTGTTTGCGCACACACTGATTTATAGGTTGATTTATAGACAAGCACTTTCTAAAGGAATTTGTGGCTCTCTGAAATTATATTACAATCTGTAAATGTGAACTATTGCCATGCTGTTGTGCTGATATTAAGTGGAATTGCTTTTCATAAGTAAATCCTGAAAGCACACGAGCTTATTTATAACTGCAAGCAAACAGTCTGCTGGGTTTCAGTCCTTCACTGGAGTGCAGACAGATCATCTTGGTCTCCCTCTCCAGAGAGCTCCAGGGCAGAAATGCTGAGGCAGGACATAACTTACAGCAGTGAGCAGCTATGACTTGTAGGAAGGATCCTTAGCTGCAAAGCCATCCCTAAGTTACATAAGGATCTTTGTGGAAAAACCTCCGAGTCTGAATGCTGTCACTTCAAGTGTCACATATTGCACTACCCCAACCGATTTTTTCTGGTTTTCTTCTTTTCATTTGTGAGCACTACTGCCAATAATGAGAATAATTTCTATACATTGCTGACCACTGATAATTTTTGTATATTTGCTGCTTGGAAAGGAGCATCCAAAACTTGGATAAGCCTCATATATCAAACCTCCTTTTGAAGGGAACACATCCCTCTGCGTGTGAAAGATTAATACCAGTCAATCATAGAAGAAAATGTTTTCAATGCATAGGCCCTTTAGTACATGGTTTTTCAGTAGTAATTTTATGTAGCCAAAGCAAACAATAAGGATCAACCCTGACAGAATTCAAGAGTGCTAAGCTTATTATTTAGAAATGGCAGCATTGTGCATGCTGTAGCAGTGTGACTCCAATGTGTGGTTTAAAAACTAGAGAAATAATGAAACTCCTCTATCTGACCTAAAAATTGAAATGTTAGTACTGGGTTTTAGTCTGGCAAAATACAAGTAGCAAAATACAGACCATTTGTGAAGAATGAGCCATTTTTTCCTTGGTCTTCTAGAAATTTGAGCATCCTGCAGCTCAACAGGACAGAGAGCAGAATAGGAGAAAAGTTTTTTTCAGTAGCATGAGGAATCGCCACTGATTATTGCAGGTTAATGACAAGTTTCTCCCGAAATGTCATGGAAAGCAAGTGATGGGATTCGTGTGGATTTCTGTAACATCCCTTGAATACCAAAACTGTGTCCACTCAAATCCACAGCCCTGCTGGCTTAACTGGACAGACACAGAGGTCTGTGAAATGAGGTTGATTTATTGCAGCTGAAATTCAGCTCCAGTGTCTCTAGTTCAGTGATCCATTTCATAGTAGGCCTGTTCCATTTTCCCTTAGCTCTGTGCCAGCTCTCCTTCTGTAGCTAGAATTGTATCTGCTGCAGGGTTTACAACTTGGAGGAGAGCAAGCATGTGTGGGGGAGAAGAGACACGGTGCCAGTTTCAGCTTTATTTACAAGGTTTATTACAAGACCAGGTTTTGTCAGTGTATTTTAAACTAGCACTGGCTTGGTGCAAGATTCTATGAACAAACTGGGATTAACTTCCCTGGCTGGAGCTCAGGCTCTTCTGTAGACTGCAGGAAGTGTTTGCTGGTAGAGGGCTGCAGGACTGGACTTCCCTTTCAGCTGTTTCCCTGGCTGCTCATGGTGATGGTGATGAACATTTATTTCATGTGTAGTGGTAGAACAAGTTGGGCCAAAGTTGGTTAGTCTGTCAAATCACAAAGCTGTTACAGGAGGGGCTTCTGAACACAAGCTCCTGATGCTAATTCCACAGCAGTACCAATATGCATTCATTAATTGTCCTTGCTGGACCCTTTCTCAGAAAGTCCTTTGGGAACCCCACACCTAATTGCTTTCACAAAAAGCACCTGATAAAGCAGAGTAGCACAGCTTTGTCCTCATCAGCTCCTTCGATGTTCTAAAACATGTAGAAACCCTGCTTTTTTGTTCGAGTAGTAACAAAAAACCCGCACCTCATAGGAAGGTTTCTGTCTGGCTGTGAAATTTGTAAGATGCTATCACTGCACTTCTTATATATTAAGTTTAGTATAATCTATTAATTAAATGTAAGGATGGTTCAGTTTGCCTAAACAAGCCTGTGCGGGGAAGGCTTCTTGGCTCGTGTGTGGAGCCTGTTTGCCATCAGGGGCTGGCTGCCTTTGCTGCACTCTGGGCAGAGGCTCAGGAGCAGTGTCCTCTGATTGCTCTGTATTAAATGTTCATCCACCTGAGCCTGGGGTCTGGGAGGACCTGTTGGTTCCATTTTCCTGCTGCCTGCCTCTGAGCAGGTTGTTATTTGCCTCTCTCCCAAAGCCTGGTGTGTCTCTGGCTGCCGGGCATGAAGAGCTGTTCCTATTTGCGTCTGTTCACATCAGCTCAGTTAATTGTTGTCTTTGCATCTCAAAAGCAGCCGAGTAGCATCATTCAGCATAATCCATTTCATGGGTGTGTATCTCCAGCCTTATCACCGTACCACAATCCTGGCAGCAATTCTTACAGGCTCATTCCAGCCTCTTGAGGAGTTACACTGACTGCATCTAGTTAGGAAAAGGGACACCCAAAACAAGGTAGAAAACCTTGGTCCCTCGCAGACTGGACCTGCAAAAGCAGGTTCAGGTTCACTCACCAGCCACAGAGTCTCCAAGAGGAGAGGTCCATACCCGCCTCTGAGAGCTGCCCAAGGGGAAGAGCTCTGCTTTCCACCTGTACGATGACCTTTCCAGGGAGCAGAAGTTAAAAACCTTTCAAATACAAGTAGTGACCTTTGCTGTGCTCCTTATGTAAGAGAATCAGGGTCCCATTGATGATGTAAGGGCCGGGGGGAAATGGATGAAGGGGTTGGGCGGCACAGAGGCTTGGATCCTGTTATTAAGTGAATTTTTATGAGTCATTATTCTGCGAACCTTTGCTAGACTGCTGTTTAAGCGCCATTTACTGCGAATGCCGTGACAATGGCAGGGGTAAGTCATAGCCAGTAACTATAACAACCCGCTGCTCCCGCACTGCAGCCTGGCTTGGGAGAGCAGCAAATTGCTCTGTTTACATGTGCAGCCTGTGAGAGCCGGCAGCATGAACCACCTCGCTCCAGAGCTGCTGCAGAGCACATGAGAGATTAGTGTTCTGAGCAGCGATGTGCTCGAGTAGATGTGTTTCTTTTTAGGTTTATCTCCGAGCAAGGTTTGTGGGTTATTTTAAGATCTTAGCATTTCTCCTCAAATCCGTGCTGCCCGGTCCAGACGACTCAGAGCCGTGGTTTTGTGTGCTGTGCCGTGAGTCTGCTGGTAAAGCTGGGGAGAAGGCTTCACCAGTTACAGGCAGGGTAATGGCTAATGAACTTATGGCTAATGAAAGATACTCTTGGCTATGGGAGATTTTGGGGTCAGTGAGAGAATTGTCATGGTGCAGCCATGGGAAGAGTGTAGAGGTGTTCTGGTGTGCTTCACTCCCAGCAGAGAGTAAAGCCCAGGCTTGAAATGACCCATCCTCCTCTTCAGTAGCCAGAGCTTTTCTAATTCTGTCATTTTTACAGGTTAACTTGTTATTTCCAAATGTTACATAATTTACTCCAGTTACTCATCCAAGCTTTTTATAAACCATGGTTCACTTTGACCAGTCACATAGTTGGTCACTTAAATCATAGCATAGCTTGTTTTTCCTCAAACACTTGACAGGCATTTGGAAATCAAGCAACCTCTTCATGCATATTAAGAGGAGCAACAAAACAAACTAATATTTGTGGAACCTGGAGGGTGTGCAAGTGTCGCTTTTCCTGCAGAGGTTTGTAGTCAGATATCATGTATTTCCCAGGAAACAAAAGTGAGCCCAATCTGGTGCTGTGATAGTTATTGTTTGATTTTCTGGGCAGTGCAGAGGCTGCTGTTGTACTGCACAGTGGCAGAGGAGTAGTACAGGTGTACTTGGCATGGCAGTCCATCCTCAGTGATGAGTATAAATAAGTGTTCTTTAGATAAGACAACAGACCACTGAATAAAGAGCAGGGATAGGTCTGAAAGAGCAGGGATAGGTCTGAAATAGCAAAAATCAGCACCTGCAGATGCAGTATTGACTTTGGCCCAGGCTTAGTGAACCAGGTGGATCTTCTCTTTGGGGGTGGAAATGTTAAAATGCAAAGTTGTCTGTGCATGGGACAGGTCCAGTACGTGCAATGGCAAAACAAGGCAGTAGGCACACATCAAAATCTGGCTGGGGTCCTATGGGGTTGAAATTAACAGGGAACTTGAAATTATTATTTTTTTTCTTAATTCAGAATTACTGTAGGAGCAAGGGAATGTATATGTGAATTCTCCTTTCCTGTAAAATCTTCTGTCTCTCAACCTGTTTGAGTTTTGCTTGATTTTTTTCTAAAAGTGCAATCAGATTTTTTTTTTTACTATACAAACATCAATACAGTGGGTTATGTTTTCAGCCAAGCTGGAGATTGCACCTAACCTTCGCCAGCAAAGAGCAGGAAATTCATGTCTGAAAACTCCCATTTCCCCCCCATATTTGATTCACTCTCAGTTTATCAGTAATAGCTGTATTTCCTGACACTTTGAAACCTGTTGAAATCAGTACAAATTTTCCAGTTGAGGTGTTCAGGGGCACATTTTTTCAAGCTGTTTGGGTGAGTTGTGTGGAGTGGTGGCAGCAGCCCCCTAAAGGTGCATCACAGCTCTCAGATCTCGCCTGCTTCTCTGCCTCCCCGCAGGTCTGTGCTGCCTGCTGAGCCCTCCTTCCTTCTTTAAGGAGCTCTGATCAGTCATCTGAATTACTCCAAGTTGGTAAGCACCTTCACGGTGGCTGTTTTCTTCACAACAATCAGAGCTGACATCAGCTGTTTACATAAGGCGGGTAGGAGCATCTCTGTGGTATCTGCCAAACTTAGCGATTTGCTCGTGGCAGATGGCTCCAAATTAAGCTGGTTCACAGATGGGACTACAAATGCAATCCCTCAATAATGAGAATAAAAAGAAGAGGGATCTTAGGATTTCTGGCTGCGATTCGGTTTGTTGTGATGGTCCAAAGGCCTTCTGAAGCAATGTGATCCATATGTATTGCAAAAGAAGGAGCTTTGCAGGTACAGCCTCTGGAAGAGTGTGGTTGTGAAGAGGAAACTACAGAGAATAAAAGGCAAGTTTTCAGTCTTAGTTGCTAATCATCAGATTGGTAGAAGATTGCTGTACTGGATAGTATTAGTGAACCTAAAATTTGACCTCAAAAATCCTCTTTTAGGTGAATGAAAATCCACCTTAATCTTTGTTCAGATCCCATAGATCAACAGCCTAGAGAGAGCCTTTTGTGAAACAGAAAATATAGATTGCATTAAACCATTTTATTCTTGCCCAAATCCAGTAACTTTCTTGAGACAACCTGGTTTAGCTTAATTTCCCTACTCACACAGGGTTCTTGTCGGGTGTGCAGAAACCAGTGCAAAGTTTAGCTCTTAACCACTGACAACCCTTGATTTTAGACTTGCTTATGAGATGTACAAGCTCACTGCCAGCCCTGTGCTACCACTGATGGGACTGTTTTAAGTCAAAAGAAACAGTTCAGTTCTCATAAACCTCACGATATGAAATCTAGGTTCTGCAGGCAGTTGGAAAGAGGAGAGCTTTAGGAACAGGCATCTGTATCAAGGAATTCTGTGGCAGTTCTGCATTGTGGCCGTGGAGCACTGTAACACAGAGGGGAACAGGCTGATGGGTGGGACTCAAGCCAGTCATTTCCATGTTAATAGGGTCCAAAGTGAAAAGGAAAGGCTGAACCTGGTTAGAAACCAGGAGCAGGTTCTGAAGAACAGAAGCAGTTGAGAAAAATACAGCCACAAGTTCTCAGCATGGAAATATTTGAAAGGCACAATAAGGAAGAAAGATCATGTCTGAAAACAGAGAAGCAGCTTCAAAGCCTAATGGCTCCATTAGCACCCAAGCTTTTCATTATTTTTATTGATGCAGTAATAATTCACAGTTATAGTTAACATGCCTTTGACACTGGCGGCTGCCTTCAAAATGAATTCCATCTAATTAAACTAAACAACAGAGAAATCAAAGATCACTTCAGCTAATGATTACATTTAACTGTGAAATTCCTCCCTCCCTCCCTCCCCATTGCCTTGGTCCCCAAGTAATCTTAACTCTAGGTGAAGAAGAACTGGAGTGAAACATCTCCTGGACCCAGTGAGCAGCATCAAGGTTAAGGCAGTGTCAGATACCAAATTTCTGACAGTGGCTATAAGGCACTGGCTCCTTCTCCTGGGTCAATATAAAGTCTGTTACTATTTCCTAGGGTGCTGGTGGGGGTCAAGCCAAGAACTGCATCACAGCATGCACAAACATGGCATGCTTGTAATTTAGCATATAGACAGGTGAGAAGTCAGGAATTATCCAAGAAGCTTCCCAGAGAATTGTCTTTACTGATCTGTAGGAGTGATCTTAGCGCTTGCCTGCTCTGGGCACACTGTACAGTGTATTTTCAGTCAGATGTGATGGGTTCTCAGGATTCAGCTGGGTGGATGAATTATTGTAGGGGAACTGTCTGTAGGGGGAAAAAAAATCCCGTTTGTGCTGCTACACAAGTAAACTTCTGGGCTCTCTGTAGATCTGATGATTAAGGAGTTTACTTTCAAAAAACCAGTATTATCTACCCAGCATCCACGAATGTGCCTACTGTACCCACCTCCCTTTGCTCCTAAGCCCCAATTACAGCATCCCCTGTCATCACCCAACATGTATTTGCCTCTGGTCTGTGTGAGTCCCCAAATCCAGAAGTCTGACATGGCTGTTTAGATTCCCTGATACAGATTTGTGGGAGACTTTTCCTGGTGCAGTAGTTGTAACACATTTTTTCCAAGGGAAGCTTCTCTCTGTGGGAAAAGTGAATGTTACAAATTGCAGACTCCTCCAAAACAAAGCTCTGGGATCTATAAAGATCTGTGAAGAACTGCAGGGCATCTTAGCAGGAGTCCCTTAGCCCTCACCTGGCTGTTGAATAGAGCTGTGCTGGGTTGGCAAAGTCACATTTACGGCTTGTTTATCCCTGTATGAGCAGTATTTTGCTATCCCATGGCAAAAAACTGCCTGATGGGGCAGCATTTTGGTGGCAGTGGTGGTGGAATATCAAAAAGGCAGTACTGGGAGCAGTATTGCTTGTCTCTGAACTGCTGTAGCAAGGGAACGCTGTGATCCAAGGTCTTTGATCTGTCATTGCCTTGGGAGGATGCTGGAAAACTGCTCGAGAGGCTCAGGGCCGTGTGAATCGTTGGTGCTTAATTCATGGCAGTGAGAGAGGGCTGGTGTGCTCCAAGTGCTCCCCAGGCAGGAGATGATGAGGCAGTGCCAGGCTCTGCAGCATCAGGGGCACATCTTTACCTAGAGGCTTTCAACTTCCTAGCGCTGGGAATATCAGAGGAAGTCACTGCCTGAGTGGGAATAAAGGAAGATCACAGCCACACAGATTTTTTTTCTCATGCAAGCCCCTGCCACCTGCCTAGATTGTAATTTCTTTGTTGTTGCAAACTCTGGGGTCTTTTCAGAAGCCGCAGTGTCTTCTTGGTTGGTAAAACAACAGTGCCAAAAGCACAGCTTAATATTCAAAATGGGGAATAATGAACCTCCTGGTTTGTGAGCATCAGGATGTGTTTTGTGCACCATCAGGCAGTGCTGGGCTGGCGCCAGATGCAGTAACTCACTCCTCTCTCTGACACTGTCTCATGATCCAATCTGATTTCACTTTTTTTTTCTAAAGGAATGTGATTGAATATGAATACAACCCAAGGAAAAAGCCCTCCCTTTTCAAGCCCTGTTAGCAACATATTACCTCTCCTAAACTTAATGAAACATGTCTCATCCTTACAAGGTGGTAAATGACAGGAAGAAGGGATGTTTTATGTACAAAGATGATACAAGAGGCTGTAGATAGCATGATTATTAACCTATATTAGCACATCTTGTCCTTGTTACCACTAAGAATAGATAATACAGAGACCAAGAAAAATGAATCAAAAAGCTGGACAACTCTCCCTCCCAGAATAAAGCCTGAAGAATATTAGAAAAATAGTAACCATAATAAAATAAAGATTACCTTGAAGACAGAGACTGCACATTTCCAGATAACCATGGGCTGTCTTTGTTTCAGTTGTGTTTGGGGTCAGGGGAAAGCTTATCCATAAAATGAAAAAATATCTAAGATGCAGCAATGATCCTAGGTCCTTAGAGTAGTTAAGAAATTTATAGGACTGGATTAAGCAAGCTCTTTAATAAAATTCATTTCCAACCTTAAAAACAGCATTAAAAATAAAGAATAAACCCTAATAACTTTTACTCAAAACAGCTGCTCCTATCGCAGAGTAACTCTTAAAATGGTAATAAAGAAAGGTGAAAAAACCCAAACAAACAGCATTTTATGTTTCCAAATGAGGGGGAAAAACTCCAGTCATCAGGAATATGTGAACTAGTCTGCCTATGCAATCTTGAGGAGATAATTCAGTTCACTCTCACATCAGTAATTCTGGACTTAAACCTGTGCTGGTGGCACAGTCTCAGGAGACAGCTCCAGCAAGCAGCCAGGGGATCTCTGCCTTTTGGGAATATCCATAATATTGCATTTTTGGGAGACCTGTAACATGCTGTGAGCCATGTCACTTAGGCCACTTCAGCAACTTCATTTTTGTCCAGATTTGTGATGGTCCTGAGCTTTAGTGCCACGTTTGCTGCAACTGGAGAAGTGTCCCCGTTCAGCGAGCCCCAGACCATGCAGGTGTACGATGGAGCCCAGGTTCCCTGGATGTGGCTGATGTGATAACATCACATATGTGATAAGATCACGTAATATGTGATAAGCTGGGGCTACAGTGGGCTTGTAAAACATTCCTGCACAGAGGATGATGCCTTTCCGTGCTGGGTCCTAAAGTCCTGGTCACAGTCTTAGATTGCTGCTCCGGCCCCTCTGTAATTTGCCGGCAAAGAGAGGGGCAAAGCAAGATGTGTTCCAACCCAAGACTGTGAGTTTCAAGATCTTTAGGGTCCTTTCGTGGTCGCCAGAAACTGATGCCTTTTCCTGGTCTTAAAATCAAAGAGTCAAACACGGTTAGAAGGGGAAAAGGGATTTTTACCTCGGTATTTATTTTAAGGATCCTTAGGTGCACACGTCCAGGTCATATGCATCGAGATGCACCCCACCAAGTCTGCTCCCAAAGATCGGGTATAACATTATAGGTTTTACTAATTAGCAGATCTATCAAAGATTCCCCAATGAAAGGCTCAAGTGAGCCCCCCTCCCCAAGGAGCCTTCCCCTGCATGGTTCTATCTTGGTTTACAGAATGTGTTCTGGAGAGGACCTTGGGCTCTGGGGCACACTGATCCCTAGCTACGAAGCTTCTAAAATGTTGAGTCTCTCAGCTTGACAAACAAGTCCAAGAGTGTTGGCAAAAAGCACTAGGAATACAGAAGTTGTAAAAAGGTATAACAGGGGTATAAAAGAAAAGGCAAAAAATCTTCATGGCATCAAGGAGAAGGGGCAGCCAGGAGAGGCTGCAGTTCCTCGTGGCACAACACTGCCCTGGTTCCTCTAAATAGGGGAAGGCACTCAGTAGCTCATCTCCCTGCTGGATTCAGTGGCTCTGAACGGCAGCAAGACACGGCAGTTCAGGGCAAAGGGAGCTCAGGTTGTGCTCCAGCTCAGTACAAGAGGTTCAAACACAGGTAACTCTTTGACAGCATCCCTCTGTGACTTGCAGAGTCAGCCACAGTGACTGCACTCTTTCTTCATTTCATCAAGTGCCTCATCTCCTCCACATGCATGGGGAGGAGAGGGCTCAGGAGAGAGAGAGACACAGAGAGAGAGAGGGCTCTGACTGCAGGAACTTGCCACAGGCCATTGAAATGCATATTTGCAAAATCCTTTCCTCCTGAAGGCTCCTCCCCGAATCCCTCCGTTTTAATCCCCAACAGATGAAGTTATTATGTAGCATCAGCCACAAATGGTGACATCTTTTGACAATCTTCCTGGCTGTGCTGCATTTCCTAAACACATGGCTGAACACAAGCTCTGATGCAGCTCTGCCACTGTCAAGTGCACTAGGTTTCAGTTTAGTTCTGAGAACTAATCCCCTGGGCCTACCTCCATTTCTAAACACATGGATGAGAAGCCAAATTAAAACTGGAAGAATCTAGAGCAGATCTATCCGTATTTTGCTTTTGCTTAGTGGTTGTAGAGAAGGATATTTGGTTATACAGATAGAACAGATTGACTTTTTCACATTCTTTCAGTAGCAATGTATTAGATTGTTAATTAATTAACAACTATTAGGAGTTCTATGATTCTAAAGCATGCTCTTTTTTATTCAAAGGTACCTATTTTAGTGTTAATGTGCACCATCTGGTAACCTTGTATCAGCATTTGGCTTGCTACAAGGCACTAAAAGGTACTAATTTTCACTGTTTTGCAGTATCAATCTGAGGGGCAGAGGTTTTATTTGGCTTTACAGGCACATTTGTAAGTCACAGAGGAGATTTTAGACGAGAAAGAGCCTTTTCTTCAGCTGGATATTTTGGGACTGCTGTATTGGAATCAGTGGAAAGCTCTGGTAACAGCAGAGCTTGCCCATAAGTACATCTACAACAACGTGTGCCTTACGCCAAAGCTTGTTCATAACCAGTATAAAAGCCCTTAAACGACTTTACTTTTAGATAGCAGTTTGTGTTGTTCATTATATTTCATTAACCAAATTGCATCATTTCAGTCAATGAATTGCTCTTGAGAGAAAAACACCAACTCCCTGTTAATATAAATACTGGCATCACTCTGATACCAGACGTCTCCCAAGGCATCTCTGCTTAAGATACTGAGTTAGTGAAACCCACACCAGTGTATCACCTAAAATAACTGCTGAAATTTATACAGCCATGTACCGTTCTCCCAGGGTCTCACATAAGGTTCCTTCCAGTGCCTAAAGGGAGCTTACAAGAAAGCTGGAGAGGGACTTTCCGTAAGAGCATGTGGTGATAGGATAAGGGAGAATGGCCTTGAGCTGAAGGAGGGCGGGGGTAGATGGGATATTGGGAAGGAATTGTTCCCTGTGAGGGTGGGCAGGCCCTGGCACAGGGTGCCCAGAGCAGCTGGGGCTGCCCCTGGATCCCTGGCAGTGTCCAAGGCCAGGTTGGACGGAACTTGGAGCAGCCTGGGACAGTGGGAGGTGTCCCTGCCCATGGCAGGGGTGGCACTGGATGGGCTTTAAGCTCCCTTCCCACCCAACCCATTCTGTGATTCCATGAGAAGGGAACAAAGGCCCATGGGGTTCTGTCAATGAAGGAATTTATTCAGGGTTCAGGCAAGGAGCAGGATTCAGTTGGCTGTGCCAGTCACCAGATGTGCATTTCTCAAGACACATTTTCCTGTTGCTGGTACCAGGACTGACCTGCAGCCTGGCAGCACTGACTCTGTCCCTCGTGCTCTACTCACAGAGCTGCAGCCAGAGGCACCCCAGGACTGTGATTCTGAACAAAACCCCTGCTAAAGCTCCTTCTGACCACTGAGCCCAAACTGATGCAGTACAAAATCATCTTTATAGAATGACAGGAAGTGGCTGTGCCTGTGGCCACACCTGTGGATGGCATGTGTGCTTCCCTCATGGGGCTGCTTGCAGAAAACAAAGTAGAAGCAGGAAATCCTTGATCAATAAACTACTCAAGCTTCCATTTCTGTAAGAATTATATTTGTAGCTTTCCAGTGAGGCTTGCACAAGTTTGTGTTGGCAGTTAGAAAAACCTTCTCTAACAGGAAGCTGAGACAAAAAGTTACACAAGCTGAAAACAATGCAGATTAATGCAGTTACAGCTTATCATGGTTATACTTACAATCCATTGCACTGATCCAGGGGAGGTGATAGTTTATGAAATGGAGATGGCTTGAAAACAGGGCAATTCCAAATGTAACAGGTAAAAGCACTATGAGTTATTTTCAGACAAAACATTATTATCCATAAAAGGCAAAAGGTGCATTTCCATTAGGCTGTTAGTTTGGTCGAGGAGAATGTTTTTGAGCTGAATCTCCTTAGTTTTCCCGTTTATTGCAGTGTGGTTCACATTGCTGAGCAGTCTTGGAGCTCTTGAGCTGGGTTGCTTTTATACAACACTAAACCAGAGGAGCTGCTCCAGGGACAGATACCAAACTAGATTAAATTCAAAGTAAAATTCTTAAAAGACCTACAACAAGGCCACCAGATCTTCAGTGCCAGCTTTTTTCTTTTTTCTTTCTCTGTAGTTTAATTCCTCTTACACTGTACTCATGACTAACAGCAGAGATTCCTGCTCTCTAGCCAGAGCTCCTTTCCAGACGTGCACTATTTTTCTGGAAAACTTATTTTCCCATTCAGAGGAGAGCTTAGCTGCATTGAACAGCGCTTTTATGTGAGCTAATCCTTCTCCTTTAATGAATTAAGCTTGTTTCTTCAGCCTCCTTTTCAAATAAAGGGGATTTTTCACTCGCTGCAGCATCCTTCAGAGCAGCAGTAGTACAGGGGTAAGCAGGCACCTTATGAGGATTAAATCTAGGCAGATGATAACAAGCATTCAGTCACTAGTTGTTAGTGGTAGCATTAATTTCTCAAATGAAAAGAACCAAGATGAAATACAGACAAGGTATTTGCTCCTGTGCAAGTAGTGACATAAGGTTCTGAAGGACTCAGGTTAACAGCTGGTGTCAGGTGATGCGCTTAATGGAAGAGAGTTCTGTTTTTCAGGTCACTTGAAGAAAATAATCTTGGAAGAGCTTAGCAGAGCCCTTGGGGTAGAATAAATTATTCCTCTTCTGCTTCCATCACTGCAAGTTAACCTAAGACACAGGAGAAGCTGATCTGAACATGAACTCAGCTGAGTGGAGCATCACAGGAGGAACATCAGCGTTGTTGTAATCTCTGCTGCCCCTCCAGCGAGAGAACGCAGCCCTTGAGCAAAAGCTTTGCATGGCCAGAGCTTTAAAATAGACAGTTTAGGATGCAGGTTATCAAAAAACACTGTGTGAGAAGACAACAAAAATACTTATCATGAGATAGGCAATTTTGGGCCAATTCATGGCCTTTGGGTCAGGCAGACACCGAAAAGAGGCCTCAGCTGCCCCCCGTCACACTGTCCCTGTTCTGTGCTTTGCTGGTTTGCATTGCTGCTCAGAAATAGCTCCAGCTCCTGTGATTGGAGGCCTTGCACTGATCTGCTCCCCGGGAGCCTGTGTGGCTCTGCACCACCATTTCCCTCTTTATCCCTTAATTAAAAGTGCTGCCCAGGAAAACACACCTTCCTCACCACTGCTCGAGTCCTCATGAAGCAGCGCTCTGTTTTGCGGGAAAGGGCTTGTGATATGAGCCAGAATAAGGGATGAGAGATCACTGCATTCGTTCCCAAACCTTGGGAAAGCCATTTTGGCATCCCCTAGATCCAGATTTAGAAAGCCTCTGGAGCAGACAGGATTAGCACTATCCCCACCTGTAGCATCACTGCCTTCTCCTCGAGTGCCCATTTCATATTCCAAGCAACATGAATACCTCATCTGTGTAAAGCTGAAAATGCCTTTTTTTACAGCCCTGGGTACAATAACTTCCATGTAGAAAAACAAGATTAAACTCGACAGTAATAGAAGTGATAGAGGAGGGAAAGTGTTCTTCCTTTGAGGCACAGGCTCTGAATACAGCAGCCAGTCACTGACTGCAAAAGGACAGGAAGAAAGATAAATGCAGTTGTATTCAAGCATCAGGTCTTTAAAAAAAAAAAAAAAGAGCTTCTAAGAAAGAGAAAAAAAGAAAAACTCACACCTTTCTCTTGACATTTAACAAACTACCTAAACGAGCTAAGCAAAGGGAAAGGAAGAAAGTGCAAGACCTTACGCAGAGAGCTGCTTTCAGCCTTTTGTTACTGGGTATCTTAAAATACATTTGTCCAACCTTGCTAAGAGACACCAAGCCCTCCATGACCCACAGCAAATCCTCAGGACTGTTTTCTCTCCCTCCTGCCTCTGTGGGCACCAGCCTGCTTAGCAAAGCCTCTCCACACTCATGTGTCTGCAGGTTGCCCGGGATTTAACTCCTCATGTGGCGTATCCAGGGGAGCAGATTTATTCCCCAAAATGCCTGCAGCCCCCCAGTGAGCCCTGCTGCTGTAACTGAGCCTGTACCTCAGCGTGGTGACCACCTTTGGGTGGTGGTGAACCGTCCCTGTCACCTGTTACGTGTATTGATCAGCTTTGGCTCTTTAGTGCTCTAGGGGCTCTTACCTCCCAGGGAACTGAGATTCCAAGACTGGAGGTCTCATCACCAGCCTTAGGTGTATCCTACAGCAGGATTTCTTAGCTCGTGCTCCTTCATCACTGCTTTGTTTTTTGGGTTTAGGCAGACTGAGAAGTGTTCCCTGCCATTAGGACTTTTTGGCAACAGTTTCTCCAAGACACCTTTGATATTTTCAAAGGGAAGCAGCCTCACTGTTCCCCCAACCCAGCCATGCCCCCTGGAGCAGCGGGATGTGCCAGGGCAGGAGTGGTGGGCACGGGGAGAACAGAGTGTTTGAGTAGTGATTAACACACAACAAAGAGAGCTGCCTGCCTGCAAGTGGAAACACACTGGGTGCTTGGGATGTAAGAGCATTCCCATCTAATTTTGTGCTCTGCATATAGTAATAAGACACAACAGGATGTGCATTAAGCTCATCTTTTGAGAAGTGCAGCAGTAGCTGAATAATGCACACCCTGGAGGGGCTTATTTGTAGTGGACTATGGCTCATTAATTTTACATTTAATTTTTTTTCAAATCTGTTTTAAAAAAAACCCCACCAGTCTATTCTGAGGGCAGTTATGTAAAGTATCCTTACACTGAAAAATATTTTCAAATAGAAACAGTAGGAAAAAGTGAGGAAGAGTTTTGCCCAACTTCAGGCCAGGGTTTGGTGTGTGCAGGACTGGCTACGAGCAGGTTCTTGGCCTGCTGGTGCAGATATATGGTGCAAATAATGGTAGTTATGGAAATCTATTCAGTGTTCACTCTTTTCTAGGCCTTTCTTTCCTTTTGTGTAATTACCTGGGCCTTCTTTCTTCTTTTTTTTCCCCATTTTGTATCTGAGCCAATATCCATTTCAGACCAGATTCATGTGTAAATCATTTGAATGGGGATGGGACTGACTTTTACACCAGACTGGCAGGATTTGGGGGGAAATGGTTTTGCCAGAATAGCAGTGTGTGGATAAGCCTGCCAACAACAGGATGTAAAGCACAGAGGGTGTTATAAAACCCCTGTTTTGTTATCAAAAAGTGTTTTGACATCACTCCAGAGGTATGAAGGAGGGACTTCTGAATTCTGCTGCTCCACATGAGATACGCCTTCAACCCCTTGTGGTTTATCCCTTCATGCAGGTTCCAACCTTGATGATGGACACCCAGTTTTCGGAGTTCACTCCGGATATCACCCCGATCATGCTGGCGGCTCACACCAACAACTACGAGATCATCAAACTGCTTGTCCAAAGACGGGTGACAATCCCACGCCCGCACCAGATCAGGTGCAACTGTGTGGAATGTGTCTCCAGCTCGGAGGTGGACAGCCTGAGGCATTCCAGGTCGAGGCTGAACATCTACAAAGCCTTAGCCAGCCCTTCATTGATTGCCTTATCGAGCGAGGATCCCATCCTGACTGCATTCCGGCTGGGCTGGGAGCTGAAGGAGCTGAGCAAGGTGGAAAATGAGTTCAAGGCTGAGTATGAAGAGCTTTCACAGCAGTGCAAGCGTTTTGCTAAGGACCTTTTGGATCAAGCACGGAGTTCCCGGGAGCTGGAGATCATTCTCAATCACAGGGATGATCAAAGTGAAGAGCTGGATCCCCAAAAATGTCACGATTTGGCAAAGCTAAAGGTAGCAATAAAGTATCACCAGAAAGAGGTAAGAGTCGCCTAAATGTGAAGGTATCGGGTAAAATAGTTCATTTCTCGAGGTGCTATGGGTTTGTTCAGTGCTGGCTCCCAGGTGGGATTTTTTGATGTGCCCATGGATTAGTCACAAACTAGGAGGCTCAGGGCACCTTGGTGACAGTGTGAATCTGATGACAATTGAGGGCAACAGGACTGGGACTTGCTGCAGTGGGTTGTGGCTTCTACAGCACCAATAATTTCTGTCTCAAAGCTGCTTGAATCCCATCTCATTGTAACCCATCCCCCTGCAAAGAACAGCCTTCAGGCATTTCCAGGTCTGCTAGCTCCGAAAGCTTTTCCCAGTGGCTGTTTTTGTACAGGAAGCCAGAGCTAGAAGGGGTCGTGTGGCTCCTGAAGGCTGACTCACTGGATTTCTCATGGAGTGCAGGAAATAATACAATCCACAATTCACTTCCTGCAGCCACCAAGCACTTCCAAGCACCCACTCAGCACTAACTTGAAAGGGCCAGGGAAGTGACAGCAGCTAAAAGAGCAGGAGAGGTTGGGAGCACTCCCAGAGTCCCAAGTCTCCAAGTTACCAGCAGTTTTGTGAAAATACTCATGTGGTGCAAATATTTCTTCACATCCGTGACACCTCTTGATCCTTAGTCCTTGATCCATCTCTGTTTTCAGAGCCGAGAAGCAATTCCCAGAAATTCCAAATCCTGCCTGTAGTTCCAGAGAGGGAAGCCATTACTTCAGCTAAAGGGCACAGAGCCTTTCAGAAGCCCTGCAAATCCACAGTTTTATAAGTTGATTCAGTAAAGGCCAGGAACCCCAGGAGAATGCTGACAACAGTTTCATTAGTTGGCTCTGGATTTCCTTTCTCTTTCCAAACGCAGACAGAATTTAGGAGATGATATATTGCTGTTGGGCAGTGATGCTCCAGGTTATCTGAAGGAGGAGTTTGATTGCTTGGTTGAGGAACTGAATTTCAATGTGTATTACATTCTTCTGTGTCTGGATGGTCACGTGAGTGGCAGAAGATCCTGTCACACTCCTCTTTGCACTGTCTTCCCCACATCCAACACTGACCCAGTATGGTGTGATCCATCCCACCTCCCTGAAGGGCTGCATCCGAGGTACAGATAGCCAAGAGGTGAAAGATGCAGATTTCCTTTCATCCCTTTGGGCTGTTGTGCCTCCCCAGTGCCAGCCCCTCGATGCAATGAGCTGGAGCCAAAGCCTCAAACTCCCTGGGATCCAGCACTTGGCCACTTCCTGCTCTTACTGGGCTGCTCTAGGGAAATGTCAGCAAGGCTCACTGGTGTCATGTCAGGTTGTGTTTTTTGCTCTGAGACGGGGTTAGGTAACACCACAGGTGCTTTAAGGACACGGACGAGTAGTGAAGAGTTACTCTGGAGAAGGGCAGCGCAGGTAATCAGGTCAATGTTCATTGAATCTGAGAAGGAGCAGAGATTCTACTTCTGTTTTTCCACGGGCCTGGCAGGACCAGACTCTGCAGCCACAAGCTCCAGGTTACCCCAGCACTGCTGTGTGCAGATCACTGCAGTCCCACTGTGTCACTGGTGGCATCCAGGTGTAAATCTGTGGCTGCTCTTGTGTTCACACTCAGAAGCTGCAAGTCTGAAGCAGCTCACTGTGTTTGAAATGTGGTGCTGAACAGTCCTGAAGCTCTTTTATTTTAAAATTTTTAATCGTTGCCTGCTTTCTTGACAGTTTTTATCTTTTTTTTTTTCAGGCGTATTTGACTGAATTCCAAGCATATGGACAAATTCCATGTTTTGTGACATATTCATGACAGTTCCAGCCTAAAAATGATAGCAAATATGCTCTGCGTTGCCAGCTAAAGTCAGTGCTGTTTTCAGGTGGAATACTGGTGGGCAGGGGCAGAATGAATGAGGTTGGGAAACCAGCTACTGAACCCTGTCATCCCACGTGGTTATTCACAAAAACCCTGAAGCATCCTGCAGGGCGGCTGGGGTTTTCTTATCATGATAATTAGGCCATCTTATCATGGTAATTAGCACAACACAAAACATCAAGGAAGATACAAACATCCTTGCCAGCTTCTGAAAAAATGAGTAGGAACATTTGCCAGGGAGACACTGAGAAATGTTTTTCAATCCTGACTGAAGAGTATCAGACTGAGAGGATTTTTGTGGGGACAGGAAGGAAAACAGAAGCAAGTTTGGTTTTCATGAAAGACAGTTCTGCAGAGAAAACCAGCAGACTTTTAAAAGTAGATCATCTTGTTCTGCTGAAGCTTTTTATGTCTCGACGTTAAATGGGATTGGGTTGGATGGAGAAGCTTTTTACATCTTAACGTTGACAAAGAGAAAAGTCAAATCTCTGGTAGCCTAAGAGGAGAATCCAGTGTGAACTTTGGTTATTTTCTGGGGTGTCAGTTGTTACTGCAGTTGTTAGTTCTGTGTAATTTCACACTGATTTCAGACGAATTTCCTGAAGCTTTTTTCGAGTGAAATAAGCCTGAATTTTTTTCCCCAAATATGAAATTATTCCATTTCAGCTTAATCAGGGAGATAAGGTCAACTTCAAGATTCTTTTCAGGGAAGCTGTTAAGGGGAAATGGGTGAAGAGATCGTGGAGTTTGTCTCTACAAAGGCTGGAAAAATCTCCCATTCTGTTTTTTTTCCCCCAAAAAAACCCTTTGGGAGGTACCAGATTTTATTATTCCCAAACATGACACATGCTAAGCATTTTATAAACTGAGGAATGTGTTGCTCATGAGGAAGAAGACTGTTCTTCTTTGGAGGAGGGCCAAAACAATGGAGAATGAATTTGTTGCTTTTCCTGTTTGTTTTTAATAAGCCCCTAAATCCTAGAAGGTAAATTACTGTTTACACAGAAGGTAAAGAAAAAAAAATCAATTACACAGGAAAGATTAAAATGTGCCCTTAGGTAGCTTTGTAGTATATTTTATGGCAGCAAATGGTAAAAACATGCTGTGAGATGTTCTTAAGCTCCCTCTCCCTTCTCATCTGAAGTGTAGAATGGTTGTCCTCAGTTTCAACTTTCTCCAGAAGGTGGGAAGGACTTAATAGCTGTGAGCCCTGTTTGCATGGCAGTCACAAAATACTAGGGAAAAATGAGGACAGCACTAGTACAGTGTGGAACATGATGAGTTAGACCCAGCACGGACACATCAGTTCTCTCAGTCCTCTGTTAAAGAAATTATTTTCCAAGGATCACAGTAATTAAGGTCTAAGAGACCAGCAGGCTTTTCATAAATGCTCTGTAGTATGTGGCATTTGTCTTCATGTTACTACTCTTCTAGTTCTTTTATTCATGACTAATTTTGGAAGGAGAAAGGGTGCTGAGGGCCTAATAGGAAAAGGCACAGCTCAGCTGTTGAGGATCAGTCTTCGCTGTGCTCTCCTGGCACCACATTAGCTCTGCATTTGTTAATTTGTTTGCATTTCTAAGAAAAGATGGGGAAAAGTCATTTCTTAGGATCTTGCCAGTCTCGTAAAGCACAGTTGTGTGTACAGGGTGTATGGCGGGGTTAGGGAATCAGAGCAGGGGCAGCACGCAGAGAGAATTTTTATGTCCCTTTAAGTTTTTTTTTGCTTTGCCAGTAATGTAAAACAACCACAGCATAGCACTGAGGTCAAAAAGGGCAGATTTCTCCTCGTATTTAACATTCTGCTGAGCCACAAGGATAGCAAGGCACATTCCGCTTATTCCTGCTTTCCCGCTTGCCATCACAGGTTGTTCACATCTCCAAAATGAAATGAAACATCACAGTAGTGGGGGTTCTAATGTGTTTTTCTGGTGCTGGCAAATAGCTGTGCAGGTTTAGTTTATGTGTCTGTAAGAAGGTCTACACAATGCAAGGCGCTCAGCAAAACCCCATTATTTTATCTATGACTCTATTGCTTAGCACTTCCACAGAATTAGATCAAAGGAGTGCACAGAGAAATTCCCTCTCAGAAACCCTTAACCTCCATCTCTCTTCCTCACCGTGCTCTAATCAAATGGCAGGAGAGGACAGAAGCAGAATTGTTTGCTTTTCTGATTTAAAAACAGTGCTCTTTGCCGTTTTTTTCTTCAGGATGAAGCTTCAACAGTTTCAGTCCTTTTTTTTTCCTTCTTTTTTTTTTCCAGGACATTTACATAGACAAGCACCTCCTGAGATGCAGTTCTGGAGTGAATGAATAATCATTCCTGCCATGCCGCATATTTTTCCGCTGTGTCTTGACTCTTGTCAACTGTGTGGCTGCAGTCAGGAGCACAGCATCCCTCTCCAGGGAGCATGCATAAACCTGGGAAATTTCTAAGGGCACTTCACTTAGTGTATAAAAAGAGCTTATAAAAATATCAGAGAAGCATGAAAAATGAAGTGCGAGGTCGGTGAAAATCAAAGCTCGTCGCCTGCGCCTTGTTTACCCGTTTTGAAAGCCATTCAGGTATCTTGATGGATGGCCACAGATCTTTCTTTGCTCGCAGGCAAAGCTAAGTTATTCTCCTGTGGGTTTGTCTGTTTTCTTGCCATACTGCCTGGAGGAATAATGATACCGGGCTGAATATTGTATTGTGCTCTTTAAAGGCACAATGGAAAGTCTTGCTTGAGCCTGCACAGCTCAGAAGAGTAATAAAGAGGCTTTTACTTCCAGATTTCTTGAAGGAAATCAGCAAGTCGTGAAAAGGTCTTTATTAGGACTAGCTGAGGGAAGCAGAGCTGCTCCTCGTGGAAGCTTTCCTTGGTTTCTAGGGAACTGGAACGTCCGTATTTCTTAGTGTGTTCCATGGTGAGGATGGCCTCACCTCCTGTGCCACAAACCTGAACGTAAGTTTAGGGATTTCAAAAGCAGTGAGTGTCCAGATGTGACCTTCCCTTTTCCAACAGCCATCCTTTCATTTGTTCGTTGTTGTCTGCAGCAACATTCCCATCTGGTGTGTGAGCAGTGGCCTGTGCTAAATGAAGCTGTTTTGTCTCAAACTCCATCCCAGCAGCAGCTGACCACCTTAGAAAATCTTCTGTGAGCGTGGCACTAACTGAGCTGTTATCAGCAGCCTCAGAGGATGGAATTTGGGTTGGCAGGTGGGGAGATTTATCTGTGTTTGCACCCTTAAAAGAGCCATCCCTGCTGATCACTGGTGGTGCATGACTCAGAGCCCTCCTCTACGGGCTTCTGCAGTTGCCAGATCTATTTGTTCAGTTCGGAAAATTGTCACGGAAATTTAACCTGTACAGCTGCATCATCGTGTTACAAAAATTAGGACAAGTGGCACTTAAATCTTAACTCCTCTCCAAACTTGGAAGAAGAAATAATATTCTGAGGGCTGATGGTTCACCGGTTTGACAAAGTGGACTGGAATGTTTATTTGAGGGAACAGCGTTATTTGGTACATCGTTCACGTAACGCCGAAATGTTCTCCCTTGATGAAGGTTAGCCACATATTGCAGCTGTCACGGAACAGAACTGCAGAACACTGTCTTTTGACAGCAAAATCATCTCTGACTAATCTTGTAATGCACAAATTTGAAAAAGCACCCTAAGACTGGTATGTAGGTCAAGGACAAGGACTTGGATTGCGTTATGGTGATGTGTAGCGGGCAGAAAATGCCAGGATCATTCTTTAAGTCATTTTTGGTGCCTTGTGCCTCTTACTTAATGATCTCCTGGACGAAGACAGGATATATGTTGAAAGCTAAAGAGGTTGCCACTGTTTTAACAGCATTCAAGGATGATTTAGTGAGTTTGACAGTTCCCTTAACTTCATGTTTGCCATCAGTCTTCTTGCCAGCCAGGGAAGAGGCTTGGGAAGCCAAAGCCAAAGTACAGGACGTGATTGATGGGCTTTCTATAGACAACAGGAACTGGAGAGGAGAAGTGATGCCTTGTGTATTGTAACAGCCAAGTGTTCAGTGTTCCCATATCTGAAGGTCTGAAGTGTGTTTGGAGTCAGCTTTATGTCAGTGGAGAAGAGTAAATCACGTTATTTCATACTTTGAATGACACCCTGAAGTAATAAACTCTGGGGGGAAACTGGGGGTATGGATTCTCTCCTTTGGATATAGAAATGATCATTGTTATTTATCTGATTTCTGGGAATTTCAACTTCACTCCTGTGCCTTAGAGAAGTGAGTTATGAAGCTCCACTCAGAAGAGAGCTGAGATTCCACCCTCCTCACACCTCATGTGTAGATCAGGTCCATCACCATCTGGATGAGGTGACTGAGAACAGTCACCACCTCACAGGTGGCTCTGGGAGAAGTGAGATGAATAGATGGGTTTGTCATGACACCCCCCAAACTGAGCTCTTGTGCAGACTGACATTTAAAAGCTGTGAATGCAGTTTTTGTTCTTATTCTCTCCAAACCCCAGCGGGCTGAGTAAACTTCCTTCAGCAAAGCGTATGTTCTGCCAGGGTGATACAGCCCAGGAGCAGAGGTGGGCTTTGGACATTCCCACGGAGGTGAGAAGTGTTTGTAGTGTGCTAATCTGCTCTTTTGTGGATATTGGAGTAAATTTACTCATTCAGGAGAAGGTAAGGCAGAAAGAAAAAGGAAACCAGAATTACACAGTTTCAGCGTAAATGCGTCTCAGTTCAGAAAGGAAGCAAAGAAAAAGAATTTTGGAACTTTTTATTAACACTAATCGGGTAAAGTAGGTATTTAAAAATACTCCTGAATGGCTTTTAAACTTTTCATGCTTGCTTTACTTATCATTTATTTAATGTAAATGTTAGTAATTCACCAGAGAGAATGAGCCCAGCCTTTTACTTAAGAGTCAATACCTTCCCCACTTCTGCTAAAGCCCCTGAGAGCTCCCAGTATTCGTTTCCAAAATCTGTAACTCCTGAAGTGCTGCCTGAAAGGAGACTTAGGAGATGTTGGTAGATTTGTCTCTAAATGGTTTTTAATGTTTTTCCAGTGCTTCTGTGTCTGATATCCCCTGCTCAGCTCTTGGGACCCAGGTGTGTGTAGGGAATTAACTCATGGTGGGGTGTATTGCTCACACTCAGCACTTGCTCATTCTGCAGCACTCTGCCTTTGGAAACCCAGCCCAGACCTCCTGCATCTTTGTAAGAGAGCTGTGTCCTGGGATGTTTGCTGGGATACATCCCTCAGGAATTTATTTATCAACTGCAGTCAGCTGTCTGCTGGAATAAATACTGAAAAGTTGTGGTTCTGTTGGGCTCTTGCTCGGGGTCTGACCCAGAGGAACCTGTTCTGGTGGGGAGTCTGCTCCAGGAGCAGAGTTCAGCCCTTTGCCTTGATTCAGTGCAGAATTTAATGCACCTAAATCCTGCTGACACAAGCCGTAAACACAAACCTACAGCTAAACACACGCTGAAGCACTCTGGGTAGAGATGGATTTAATTTCAAGCTTAAAGACTTTATAATTGCTTTTTCCATGGGTAGGTATCCAGGATTTGCAAGCGTCTGTCTTTGTCCTAGGATATATGGGACCTTTTAATTTAAATATTTAAGCCAATCCAACTGGAAGGTGTTAAACCCATGAATTTTGATGGAACAGTGGCAGGCTTTTAGAGGTTATTCACTCTTTCCTTTTGCCAGCATTCACCTCACTGCTGAATTTCCAATTGCTACCACTTAAGCTGAGTTCATATCTGCTACCACCAGAGAGATCTATTATGGATAGGAGACCTTTAGTTAAGATTCATGTGTCATCATAATTCAAAATATTTTAAGAACAGATGAAACTAAATTCCCATCTTAATTTGAGGCCATATGTTCATCTGTGGAGGATCTGGAGTTTGTTTTATTCACCAGCTGAGGGTTTGAGCAATTTGGGTAGCACCTGGTTTTCTTGAAGGGCTCGTCCAGCTCAGCCGTGTGATCTCCTTGATGGCAGGAATGCTGGCATTTGGATTTTCATCAGTGCTTCACTGCTGCTACTCACAGGCATGTGAGCAGCAGCTGTGTTTTTGGATAGGATATTCATCCTGCAAAAAACTATTATCTCTTGGAAGTGTCTGATGAGGAATGTTGAGTTGTGTAGTCCCTTTCCCCCATGTTGTACAGCTCCCCCTCCAACTACTTTGTCTCATTTCTCCCTATTTTTTTCCCCCTCTTGGAGAAAGTACTTAATTAACAGGATGAACAGCCATTAGGTGTTTACCCTCTGCAGCTCACACTTCGGCAGCAGAATGTAAATAACTTTGCAGTCATTAACAGGGTTGAACTTTAAAAAGAAATGTGCTACAAAAGAGGGTTTTCTTGTTCATCTTGCTGTTTGCAACACTGCAAACTTGAGGAGGCTGGCATTTCTTATCAGGAATATATGGTCTCACAGGGCTCACTGGCTCTCTGCAGCAGGCATCAAATTAGGCCACACAGAGTTTCTCTCCTGTCTTGGGCTAATTTTGAAATGAGGCTCTTTGACTGTTGCCCACTGGAATTTCCCTTAAGAGCAATCAGCCTGATGCAACCACCTGAATTTCCGTTCTTCCTCAGAGGATCTTGTTCTCGGTAAAAATGGAGGCAGAGGGGTTTGTGTGGCCCTGGAAGTGTGTGGTGCTGCTTGAGTGGAGAATGGCAATGGCATTTCTCCTTTTCGTGGGAGACAGGGATTCACAGGAAATCTACGTTCTTTGCAGACCTCTCTAAAATGTATAGTTATGCTGCTGCATCAGACTCTGCACACAGGCTGCAAAATCTAGCTGTGTTCCTGAGAAAATCTGCCTTTCCAGAGCCAAAATAGCTTCAGTTGTAGAGGGCAACAGCAGACAGTATTATCCAGTAGCCTTGCACATTTGAGATGCTCTGAGGTACAGTGATGTTGGTGAGGTCTGACCTATTGAAATGAGTGTCACGTGGGAACTAAAGGTAATTTCATGGCTCCCATGCCGTGTTTGGCTCTCAGTGGTGACCTCCCTGTGAGCTGCTGGAGCTGACTGATAGAAGAACTCAGTCCTGCTTATTAAGACAGAGCTCTGCAGTTCCAAATTAGTGGTTATTCATCTATGAAGAGCATTCGCCCTCGCCATCCACAGCAAGAGTACAGACAAGAACTCCAGCAAACTCCAAACAAGAGGCTGTTGGCAGTCACGATAATCAGAATAAAGGCAGAGGGATGCTGTGCTCAGCCCCTGTGATGTCTATCAGGGAGCTATTTCAGTTGCTCCCTGAGGCATTCACATCTCAGCCCATCTGTGTCTGATCCTAAATTACTTATGACTGCGAGAGATCAGGGATTTCCCCATAGATGAGGGGAGGGGGGTGAAACATAATTTCTGTGTTTGACAGCATGCAGAAAGCATTTAATTCCCAAGAAGTGGAATTTAGGTGACTTAAAAAATATCAGTAAAGATTAGTTATTAAGGAAGAGACACTCCATCCAGCAGCTGCTTTTTCCCCTTAAAAATTTTCCCCTTGGTACAGGATTAGGTGGCAATGAGCATGATGAACACTGAAAATGAAATTCTCTAATAGCACAATCCACTGGCAAGCCAAATGTTACACAAAGACCCTGGCAAGGCTGAGAGAAGAAAAAGAGAACATAAAAGACTTTGTACTGCAGTAATCTCTAGAGTGCTTCCCAAACATGACTGGAGTTGCTGATCTCATTTCTTGGAAAGGCAAAGTATTTATCCCCATTTTCAAAAGGCAGGGGACTGAGCACCTTGCTCACAGGTAACACAGGGGTGTTGTGCTCACATGGAGGGACTCTGAGTTGCATCTTATCTCCCAACCATTCAGTGAACTGTTATCTTCGGCTAGGGACAGGTTCTGCTCAACAGGTAATGGACAAAGAGATTGTTTTTGGGATTAGCTTCTCCAGAAATGCATCTGCAGGTGGGGACCACCCTGGACAATGTTTTGTACAACCACAGGCTTCAGTGCTTGTGTGGTGATTTAACCCCAGCCAGCAACTCAGCCCCAGGAGCCACTCACCCACTCCTGCCAGTGGGATGAGGGAGAGAACTGGGAGAGAAAAGTGAGAAAACTTGTGGGTTGAGATAAAGACAGTTTAAACAGGTGCAGCAAAGGCCATGTGTGCAAGCAAAGCAAAACAAGGAATTCATTCACCACTTCCCATGTGCAGGCAGGAGCTCAGCCATCCCCAGGGCTCCATCAGGTCTCACAGTGACTTGGGAAGACAAACATCCCCACATCCTCTTTCTCCCCAGCTTCATGTGCTGAGGGTGCTGCTGTATGGTCTGGGATATCCCTGGGCTCAGCTGGGCTCAGCTGTCCTGGCTGTGTCCCCCCCCAGCTCCTTGTGCCCCCCAACCTCCTCACGGGTGAGGGTGAGGAGCAGGAAAGGCCCTGGCTGTGTGTAATCCCTGCTCAGCGATAACTCAAACATCCCTGTGTTATCAGCCCTGTTTCCAGCACAGAGCCAAAACCCAGCTGCTGTGAGGAAAATTAACTCTACCCCAGCAAAACCCTGCACAGCATCATATGTTTAGTTCCTACATTCACTGAATGAGCATAAATGGCACCTCTTGGTGACATTTCCTTTCACTAATGCAGCTGTCAGAACATTCTCCATCCTGTCTGTGGGGTGATGTCTTGTGCTGCTGTTTGTGGTAGAGACTGGAGGCTCCTGTAATGCAGCAGTCCTTGGATAAAATGCTTGTCAAGTGTTGGAGAAACTGCTTGATAGTTGTATGTTCCCTTAGCAGAGCTTCTGGTGCAGTACATCTGCCTCTGACTCTGGACCATCCACAAAACTGGGACAATATGCAGGTTTTTCCCTGCTTTTCGTTGTGCAGAAACTTTAACTGATACCAAATCCTGTCACACAAGATATATTCATGTGGAATGATAAAAGGCTGTGATATACACAGGCACCATTTCAGTCTGTAGCACATGAAAGGCTTTGCAAAAATGTGAAAAAACACATTTGGGGTTATTAACTTTCACTGAGGAAAGGCCTTGGTATAAGTACTGTTGAAGATGTCAAGTTGTTTTCCACTTCGCTGCTCTGCTATTTGTAAAGTAGAAATTTCCTTTACTTTACGGAGAAATTTGAAATTATGGAGGATAACAAAAATTCCAAAATATTATCAGAATTTTCAGGGTACTTCACATCTAAAAGAAGATATTTTTGTATTTTATGTGCATTGATTTACCACCATGACTCCTAGACAATCTGTAATAAGTTGAGCATTCAATGGTTTAGTCTAGTCAATGAATTTGGTGGTTTCGTTTAGTTAGCAGCACCTAGAAGCAAAGTCACCAAAAAACAATAAATTCTTTAGGCAGCACAAAAGTGGCTTGGTTGGCTTCTTCATTATAATTTAGAATTCCAGCGTTTCTGCACACTGGAAATTTTGTTTTTCAGCCAACTGCACTACTGGAGATAAAAGCATCAGTGCTTACTGATTTTAAATCTGTGATTAATAAGTTGAACTAATACAAGTTAGTAAAAGTCTACTTTGGTAAGTGCTTGACCTCACCTTTAATAAACACAGCATTGGTGGTTTATGACATTAGGGAGTCTCTTTGTGTGGTGTTCTTAAACTTCCCTTGGGCAATTTTCATTGAGGTTGCGACCAGCTTGATTGGAAAATTTAATGGCTTTTTCCATTTCCATTCCCTTTTGCCAATCTGCTCTTTAAAGCTGCTCTTTCATGATGTGTGAATTTGTCTCCATTTGAAGAACTAACATCAGATACAACTGAGAAAGCAGATTTTAGAAATGAGCTATTAGGCAGAGAAGAGGCACTTTTAAGATGCTTGCAAGTTGCACAGCAACCAGAGGAACATATAGTCATTTGATTTCTCAAATGACTTTGACTTTGACTCAAGGGAAAAACAGTTTTATTCTCCCCTTAGAGCTTTCTATCATATGTGATAAAGAGAAAATGTGTTTATAGCATTTTCTCCCTCAAAAAAAAAAAAAAATTCAAAAAAAAGAAAAAGTTGTGCCTCATCTCAGAGAAGCAGCAGCATCCCTTGCCCTGTGAGTCACTGCAGAACACATCCAGTAACAGCTCTTGATTGGGATCTTGAGAAAACAGAGCAGTGTAACCTTCTGTTTCTTCCAGGTGTTAAACACAAAGCGCTGACCCTTCTGAAATCAGAGTTAAAACACAGCCAAACACCAATCAGTGCTTGGCAGTTTTTCAGTTTCTGTGGAATTGTTTCTCTCACCTGCCCAGAGAAGCTGTGGCTGCCCCTGGATCCCTGGAAGTGTCCAAGGCCAGGTTGGACAGGGCTTGGAGCAACCTGGGATAGTGAAAGGTGTCCCTGCCCATGGCAGGGGGTTGGAAGGGGATGAGCTTTAAGGTTCCTCCCAACCCAAACCATTCCACGATTCTGTGATTTTATGATCACTGTCCCCAGATACGGAATTTTACAATAATATTTCCTCATTGTTACAAGCAACAGGTCTTGGCTTTTTCTGGAGACCATCACCCCCTGAGCTATTGCCCATTTTCAGCTGCCTGCATGTGCTGGTTGATTCCAGATCACAGCCTCTTCTGATATTCTTTTCCCAAGCTCTCTGGAGCAGGGTGTCATCAGTTATGTGCCAATGCAGAAATCATCAGGAGCTTATTGTTGTAATAATACATAAAGATGCAGCTTCATAAATGCCAGTAGTTCTCTTGGAGATCTTATTTTGGGTCATCGAATATATTTGAACTACCCAGTCCAAGAATGGTGTGATTCTGATATAAACAGCCTGTTAAGACATATAAAATATATTAACGGAATCTAAAAATACTTAGAGAAGTGAATGACTTCATCAGGATGAGCAACTAATTTGTCCTTTTGTTTGACCTTGGTTTAGTCATTTTGAACAAGGCAATGACAGTGCTCTGCTTGTTTAGAGCACTCTGAGAACTCTGCTTATAAGTCCTCCCAGTACTGGCCAGGTTTTGTGGTGAACGAATATTTAAAAGATTTGGGTGTGGGCTAAACATTTTTGAAGAAAAACAGAGTTGTCTTGGTCTTGCAGATATCTCTGGTTAGTTCTGGGTCTGGGAAGCCTTGAAAAAAACCTATGAGGCTGTCTAGGTATAATCAGGAACATGAAGTCTTCTGGCACTGAGCAGAAATAATGTGGCTTGGTTTGAAATCCCAAAGGCTGTTTGGTATGAGAGCAGCCTGGAGGAGCTGGAACCTGAGCCTGTGTGGTGTGGACAGGGTGAGATGCCGTAAATCACCATCACAATGCTATTTTTTACAGAGTGAAAGTGAACTGTCAAATGTCACTTCTGCTGCTGTGATCAAAGGTTCCTTTTGGCCTCTGCTTAATCCCTTACATTTTACAGCTGCTCTCTTCCTGAACAGCGAGAGGCAGGGTTCCAAATGTGCTGCTCTGCTTCCCACCAGATGTCACCTGGCCACACCTCATGCTGCTGTTTGCTGTTTCATGCCAGCCCTGCCCACACACACATATTGCAGCACCCCACACACTCTGGGAGATGCTCTCCCTCTCACACACACTCTCAGAGCTTTGCACCTTTTCCCTCCTGTCTCATCTTTTAGTCACTTTTTAAGGATGCTGACAGTGACTCCTTCGAGGCGCTCGAAACCTGAAACATTCTGAACAGAAACGTGCTCCAACACATGGGGAGAGAAACAGCTCGTAGTAATTTTCGTGGTGCTGCTTTTGCACGAGGCTGTGTGTGTGGTGAGTGGCTGATCCACATAGGGATGCTGCAAATAGAAAAAAATTTCTTCCATGAGAAGGAATCCTAAATCCTACATAGGAAAAAGAAGAGTGAAGTCTCCCTCCTTTTTTCCCCTTTATCTCCAAAATATGCTTTTCCAGCCCATAGCCGGCCCCCAAACATAATCTGAGGGTCTGTGTGGGCTCTAACACATATGTGAGGGGGAGTGCACGTGGAGTACCAGTCAGTAATAATCCTTCTTTCTTTTTTCCTCCCCAGTTTGTTGCTCAGCCGAACTGCCAGCAGCTACTAGCAACACTCTGGTATGACGGCTTTCCAGGATGGAGGCGGAAACACTGGGCAGTGAAACTCTTGACCTGCATCACCATTGGACTGCTTTTCCCTGTGCTATCTGTGGCGTACCTGATTGCACCCAAGAGCAGGCTGGGACTGTTCATTAAAAAGCCATTTATCAAGTTTATCTGCCACACTGGCTCTTACCTGACCTTCCTGTTCATGCTCCTGCTGGCGTCGCAGCACATCGTCAGGACCGACCTCCACATGCAGGGGCCACCTCCCACCATTGTGGAGTGGATGATCCTGCCCTGGGTTCTAGGTAAATCCCACACCCCATCCTGCCCTGGGTTCTAGGTAAATCCCACACCCCATCCTGCCCTGGGTTCTAGGTAAATCCCACACCCCATCCTGCCCTGGGTTCTAGGTAAATCCCACACCCCATCCTGCCCTGGGTTCTAGGTAAATCCCACACCCCATCCTGCCCTGGGTTCTAGGTAAATCCCACTCTCATCCTGCCCTGGGTTCTAGGTAAATCCCACACCCCATCCTGCCCTGGGTTCTAGGTAAATCCCACACCCCATCCTGCCCTGGGTTCTAGGTAAATCCCACGTCCCATCCTGCCCTGGGTTCTAGGTAAATCCCACACCCCATCCTGCCCTGGGTTCTAGGTAAATCCCACACCCCATCCTGCCCTGGGTTCTAGGTGAATCCCACACCCCATCCTGCCCTGGGTTCTAGGTAAATCCCACTCCCATCCTGCCCTCGGTTCTAGGTAAATCCCACGTCCCATCCTGCCCTGGGTTCTAGGTAAATCCCACACCCCATCCTGCCCTCGATTCTAGGTAAATCCCACATCCCATCCTGCCCTGGGTTCTAGGTAAATCCCACACCCCATCCTGCCCTGGGTTCTAGGTGAATCCCACGTCCCATCCTGCCCTGGGTTCTAGGTAAATCCCACACCCCATCCTGCCCTCGGTTCTAGGTGAATCCTGTAAATCCCACATCCGGCAACGCTGAGCAACAGGGCCTGACTCGCACCCATGGCAACTGTGTGGGGACTCATCCCTGAGCCCAGCATGTGAAGAGATTTGGCAGCCAGCTCCAGAAACTGCACAGAACAGCTGGGCTCCTTCTGGAACAACAGATCCTGTTGGCCCAGGGCTGCTCTGCTCTTCTGTGCCATCTGATGTGCCTTTAGACATGACCTGAGTAAACCGCGGCAGACGCGGCTCCCTCCCTGCTCCCCCCACGCTCGGTGCGAGGAGCGGGTTGGGAATGAGCTCCTGGGTCACACACGGTGTCACTGCTGCTGCTGGCTCAGTCCTGCTGGCTGGTACAGGGCACAGGCAGTGCCCAGAGCCTGGCTCTGCTCTCCCTGCTCCCTGACCTGCTCCCGGAGGCAGCAGTGCACAGGAACCAGCCCAGCTTATTCCTCCCAGATAAGGAATGCAGGAAAGGGAAGATAAGCTTCACTCTGTGCTGATAATCACTGACCACATCAACATCAAGTGCTCTGATATCAGCAGGAGAAGGAGGGAGTATTGATTGTTTGAAAGTTAAATGTGAGGCTCTTACTCCAGTCTGGCTTGGGCAAAGCTGGGAAGAGAAGGAGGTGTCTGTGCTGAGGGCAGGATGTTCAGGTGAGGCAGTGAGATGGGATGAGGTGGAGAAGAGCAGAGAAGCCAGCTGGATGTATTTTTGATGAGAGAGGAGTATTTCCCCTTCCAAACTGAGCTCCAGCACAGTAGCAGGAGAAAACCTGTGAGCTCCATCAGGATCCTGATCTCTCCTCTGGTTCGGCTCCCACGTCCCTTGCTGTGCCATCAGCATGTGGCACCACTGGGAGCTGGGCTGTCACCAGGCACTCTGCTCATGGCAGTGGTTCCCACACCTTTCTGGCTCTCCTGATTTCCCCACACCTGCTGGCTCCCTTCTCCTGGTGACCCCAGGACACCGCTCCTTGTTTCTGTGGTGGCTCTGGATCAGGCTGGCTCTGTGCTGAACAAACCCAGCTGTTCCTATGCCAAACCTAAAACTGCTGATGGAAAACGAGGAAGGAAAGTAAGAGTTGCAAACATGTTCACAAATCACTTTGGATGGTGAGCCAGGGCACTGTGCTCCTTGCACAGCTCCACCACCAGCCTCATTATCAGATGATGATTTATGCATTGAAGTGCAGGTGTTGGTAGAAACTTCAGAGTGAGCTCAGGAGGTTAAATGTCTTTCCTGAGCATAGGTGGTATCTTCACTTTATCTTTAAATTCATGGTTAAAATTGAGGAAAATGGTAGGCATTTCAGCAAAATTGATTTGCAGATGAAAGAAGGATAACCAATTTAAAAAACCTTTCAAAAGCACCTCTTACAGCTGTCTGTTCTTGAGTTCCTTTGTTCCGGATAAATAGGGATACTGTATGACTGTATATTAAATGGAGAAATTAGAACAGTTTCACCAGATTAAAGGTTATTATTTATGAAATATTTTCCACTATAAAAGGAGAGAGAACAGGCACACACAGCATTGCTGTAACTATAGTAACCAGCAGCGATAACTCACTATAAATACAGTGTGTGAGTTCTTCAACAGGCTCCTCTCCATTGATTTACTTTATTTTATGGGTTTGTGTGCATGCAAAGACGTGGAGGCAGCTGTAATAAGATTACCTGACTGGCCCTGACATTATGCTTGTGTGGCCATTGACCTGCTGGCTGGCAGCTGAACAGCTCAGATTGATATTTGGGGGCATGCAGCAGTTCATTGCAACTTTGCCTGCTCTTCAGATTGAACTTCAGGTCCTTAAAGTTGAGTTGCAAGCAGCAGATCAGTGACCACTGCAATATCCCGTGGTTAGGAAGGGGCAGCAGTTTGGGTAGTTATGTTGGTAATGCACCTGGAGGTGTACCTTGTTTTGGTTTGTTTTGTTTCCTTTTCACGCACGTTTCAGGTTTTCATTCAAGGATAATGTAAACTGGGTAATCCAAAATACCTGGGGTTTTAAAGACATTTTCAGAAGCACCTAGGGGATGAAGGAGCTTAGCTGCTGTTTGCTTTTTAATGGGACTTAGGCTTTCAAAAATACACAAACAGTTCTACAGTAAAGAAAATAGAAGTTACTTATAATCAGAACTGTGTCAGGTGAATTTAGCAGTCTGGTGATGAACTTCAGAAACTGTCCCTCACCCTTTTCAGCTGCAAGGAGGTGTAGTGAGCATTAGCAAGTGCCAAAAATTATCACCAGAAGGCATTTCAGAGTTGAGATGATGGACTCTGGCCGTATCCTTGGGAACAAACGCTCACCTCACAAAGCCCACAGCCATATCTGACATGAGGTGAGTCACTGCCGAGGGATGTGGTGCCAGGCTGCAGTGCCCTGTTTCATGATGAGTCTTACCTTTCCTCACAAATAATCCCCTGTGGGCTTTTTGCAGAGCAAGATGCATAAATTCAGTGGCTGAGCACAGAGAATGGATCTGCTTCTTCCTTCTTTGGTGTGGTATTTCCAGGTCAGGGAGGAGCTGTGCTGGCACGCAGAAGCTGGTTCTGGTGTTGCTAGAGAAAGTCAGGGAAAATCAGTGCTGTCCAACAGAGCAGTGAATTGCTTATAGTGTCTGCAAGAGCAGACAATCTATTAGAAACTCTACCAAATACAGCTGCTTAAAGAGTTTATTCACGTAGAACAAATTTCAGCAGAGCCAATTCACTCACACTGGTTATAAATAACATGTGTTTCAGGCAGTCTGCTCATGTGCATATCTGGAGCCCTGGGTAGGAAACCAAGGTCTTTTTCAGCTCTCTCTAGACTACATTCCCCACAGACTAGTAAAATATAATCAGCAGCATTGTACTTTGTAGAAGGCAGGAGGGATGAGGCGTTTTTTCCAAGCTGTTAATGTCAAATTGTCTGGTATTACATCATATATATACACACAGAGCTTTAATGGCAAATAATGCCTTGTCATGACAATGAACTCCCTTTCTTTCCAGGTTTCATCTGGGGAGAAATCAAGGAAATGTGGGATGGTGGATTCAATGAGTATGTACATGACTGGTGGAATCTGATGGATTTTGCAATGAACTCCCTCTATCTTGCAACTATCTCCCTCAAAATTGTTGCCTACGTCAAGGTACAGTAACTTGGGAGAGGGAATTTGTAATGTGCTGGTGAGGGCTGTAGTACACAGGGTACAAACTGTACAAATCAAAATCACAGAGCAAAGAAAACAGCAGCTTTTCAAGCAGTCCAATTTTGAAAATTCACCTGGAGAGCTTATTAATTTGTTTGGAGAATGAACATCCTGCTCATTCTGACCCTTTGATTAAAAGTTATAAAAGATTGTTTGGGCACTGGGGAGAAATTTCTCCACTTTCTGTGCCTTTTGTAGCTACTCAGTTGCCAAAGCACTTTGTTTCCTGTGCTGGCACTGGACCTCCTTCAACAATGCATAGGGAAAACATGGCTTTTAAATAAAAAGGAAAAACAAGGGAAGGGTTACCTGAAAACTTCTAGAGCCAAGATGCTGTAGTCCTACAGATCTGGAGATTATGAATCAGGAGTTTGTGAAAGGGCTACTGAGAAGAGCAAGGCTGATAGAAAGGCTTCTGTCTGATAGAAAGGGGTCAACTTGTTCTTAAATATGTAACCTATGGGCAGGGAAATGACAAAGGAGCAAGCTGGGGCTTTAACACCCTGTAGGTTCTTCCCTGTCATGTTCCATTTGTGGGGAGAGTGCACATCAGAGCTCATCCTCAAAAGCACCTTCCACATTTATAAACTTGTGATGCTCCAGATTAGCATATGCACAGGGTTTGAAGCCAGGGGATGGCCTGAAGCACTTTCCTTCTGTCTCCCTTTTTTCAAAGACAAGACACAAAAGGCATCCTGTAAAATTCCTTATGCAACAGCTCTCTTTGGCTTCAGCTGGAGCTTTGTGCTTGGCCTACTTCTTCCCTTGCTATGAATCAGCAGCAGTTTCACTGCAGTCAGTGAAATTACTCAGGTGTAAATCGAGTTACTGGGATCTGCTCCTTGGCCACTCCTGCTCTTTCCAGTTTTGCCCTGGTGGAAGGGCTCTGCTTCTGACAGCCCAGCTCCCAGTAACCAGGACAAGCACTTCCCCAGAGGAACCCTGTTTAGTCCTGCCCAGCAGGCAGAGGGGGAAAGAGGAGAAAATATCACAAAAGCCCATTGACTCCAAAATGCAAACAGCCCTGCTATGGGGCCTTTGTAAAATTCTGAAGGCTGCAGTCGTGGTGAGTCAGCTTTTCAAAGGGAAAAGCTTTAAGCTGGTTGCTGCTCCCTGAAGAGGCAGCTCTGTAACAGCATCAAAGCAGGAACAGATTATGTCTTTTATTCTCCCAACATTCAGAACCAGGGAGGAAATTACAGACTTGAAAGGTTGGTCTTTAAACTGCAAGCAATACAAAAAAAAAAAAAAAAAGCTGGAAATGGTAAAATGCACGGAGAAATCTTAAAATGTTAACAATCTGGTTCTTTCTCACACACAAATTACTAGAGGAGCCGTGCATCCACGGGTTTATGCAGTCACACACTGGGATTTAAACTCGCAGCCAAAGCACAGGTACAAAGGCAGTACAGCTCTGTTTGTGTTCCCTGTAAGAGCTACAGAAACGTGCAGGTAAACTATGAAACCCCATATGGCAGCACACAAAGGAGGGTTTGCAGGAATAGATCTGTTTGAGCCCAGATCAAACCCTCTTGGATTAAACCTGGCTGATCTCAGGTCAGCTCCTGATGAGGGCCAGTGTCAGACAGCTCTGAGAGGGTGCATCAAAGCTTCTGTGGGAGCAGTTCTGAAATACGTGGTCACAGAAGTTCCCTCTGCCCTGTGTCACTCGGGTTGCACTGTGCTCACAAACGTGAGGGTTTATAACGTTGATAATGGCTTCAAAACATTTTGCAACATGGTTTGTTATTTATAGAAGAGCCCTGAGCTGGAACAGGCTGGGATATACGCCAGTATACCATATTCTAACACTTCTTAGAACTTCAAAGGATTACACGGACATTTAACTTTCTGCCAAATAGCAGAAAAAATAAATTGCATACTGACACTAATGTTTTCCATCCTTGTTTTTACGTGAAGACTTTTTTTTTCTCTCCTTGATTTGACTGCTTGCAAGACCTGGCTCTAATATTGTCTGATATCAATGGAATCTTCAGGCTAATTATAGGGTGAAAATACTTTCTTAATCAGTTTTCATTTGCTGCATTGAATTATCATGTAATGAGGAAGGGTAAATGTGACAGCATGGTGTAATTTATTTGTACTATTCTGTGTACATCTCTGCTGTGTTTCATCTTCTGAACAGACATTAAAACAAACTCCTCCAGCCTTCCCAGATACCCGGCTTCATTAGGTAACTCTGAAATCTGCTGTTTCTCTGTTACCTGTGATGCCAGGCTCCTCTGAAGATTCTATTTGCCAAGCAAGGAGATACCATCAGTTTATAAAGGGCCAAAATACGGCCTGAACCAGTTGCTTCAAAAATAAGTGTGGGACACAGAAGACCTTTTCCCATATCTTTATGTGCAATCTGTGCTCAACCTTAGCAGAGGCCCTGGGCTGCTGTGTCCAGCCAGCCTGCAGAAGAGAATTGGGAATAACTGTGCAAATCTGCTGTCCAGGCTTCCCAATCCCAGCCACCTACCCCCACTGCTGGATATCCACAAAAAATTAACCTCTCTGCCTGTCTGTAGGCATTTTAAGACCCATCTTCAAATCAAGTTAACAGGCTCAGGCCATGATGTTCACGTAATAAAGAACAGTTTGGAAATGTCAGAAGCAATCCGAGGTCATGCTGAAATGCCTTTGTCTCATGTCTCATCTCCTTCATACAGAGGGACAGTTTGAAATATCAGCCTACGTTTTGCTGAGCCCTTGAAAAAACTGGGAGCTCATGTATTGGACCTTCAGATTTAAATAGAAAGTCTCTGCAGTCTTGTCTGTCAGTGTGAGATTGGTACCATTTCCTTTTCAAACGTACCAAAATTATTTTAGAGGCCCTAAACACGCTGGTTATGGTGTTAGCTGTGTTATTCTGAGTGCAGCTTTGCCTTTCTATGCATGTTAAATGAGCAGAGACAAATGTTAAAAGGACAATTACTCCTTGATGTTAAATGTCTTTGACTCCATTCTCTGTGCCACTGTCGTTTGGCCAGAGCAGTTACATTTTACAGAACCAGAGCAGTTACATTTTACAGAACCAGCTCTTTTGTGTTACCTGCTCGCATCTGGCTGCTCTTTGCTCAGAAAATGCTTCTGCTTTTACAGTTACATTACAAACCCAGTTAATGTTGTAATTGATGCACTCAACTGTACCCAGTGTTTCAGCTGTAATTAAGACCTCTGCTTTAGCAACTCTCCTAAAATTGCCATGACAAATTAACTAATAAGAAAATTAATATGAAGAAAGCCCTTTGGTTCTGGGCTGCTGGAGCTTTTTTTTAGAGATTACATGGGAAGGAAAGCATCCAATAGTTCATTGCTTTTCTTCTTCCCTTCCTTCTCCCTCCCTCCCATTGTTCCTGGAATGTGCAGTTGTTTATAATGTGCAGTCATACTTAGGAGGAAAAAGAACAAAAGTAACTGGAAATGTACATCTGGAACATGCCAAAATCTGAACCCCTTTAACTGTTGAAAGAGGAGATTGTGTATGAACCCATGGACCTCAGGAACCCACAGACTGTGAACTCAAATGTAAAACAAATTACATTCAAATTTCTCAGTTTAGGCTAAGAACAGCCAGCATACCCAAAGCCTCTAAAGAAAACCTGGTCCCACATCTCTCACCATCAGGGGATCATAATATAGTAGGCAGAATTGATAAAAAAGCATCATTAAACCTTCATCTCTGCCCTAATCAGTCCTGAATCCTGAGTCTGACAGCAGCTGAGATGTAAGGGGTTAAAAGTCCTTCTTGTGCCACAGTAGCTGGTTAGGATTTACCTGTGAAGGGTTAGAATCAGCAGGTGTGACTCTCTGAGTTACTCGGAGTCATTACAACACAATTCACTTTCATACCCTTGTTCTTTCTTCCAGTACAACGGTTCTCGCCCGAGGGAGGAGTGGGAGATGTGGCACCCGACTCTCATTGCAGAAGCCCTCTTTGCAATATCCAACATTTTGAGTTCCCTGCGTCTCATATCCCTGTTTACAGCAAACTCACACCTGGGACCCCTGCAGATTTCTCTGGGACGCATGCTGCTAGACATCCTCAAATTCCTTTTTATCTATTGTCTGGTGCTTCTGGCTTTTGCCAATGGACTGAACCAGCTTTATTTTTATTACGAGACCAGTGCCTCGGAGGAACCCAACAACTGCAAGGGGATCCGATGTGAGAAGCAGAACAATGCCTTCTCCACGTAAGACATCCTCTCCTTTCTGTTTCTGAGGCTGCTTCCCCTGTTCCTTCTCTCCCCTGCCTTTGCCTGCTGCCTGCCACTGCACTGACAGAGCCTTTATTTATTCATTTGCAAATACCAGGTGAGGTGGCTGGCTCTGCAGGAAAGGTGTGAGTTAAGTGGGGCAGACATTCTGCTGAGCTCCGCTGTCACAAAGACTCTTAGGTCTGGCAGTGGGAGACCTTTTAGTTCTGGACCATGGAGTTTCCCTGCATGATCCTGCACCTTAAGTCTTACTATGTCTATGCACAATTTCAGTATGTTTGAGAAAGGAGGTGTCCTTTTGCCACAGTACTGAAGAAAGGAGGGGAACTTGAATAAAATGTAGAGAATAAGAGATAAACCTATTAAAAACAGGTATTAATAAATAACGTGATGCAGCAGCAATAACAACAATCTCACCTAGACCATTTTTCTGGATGCATGATGTTGCAGGCTTCTCTGATTTCCATGCAGACTAAAATCCCAGCAGAACCTTTTTTTGCTGGGAATGCTGGTGCTTTACTGAGATGCTGGCATGGAAATTGCTGTGAGGACAGCTGGCAGAGCTGAAAGAGAGAGCACATGCTGAAAAATGAATTGTCTTTCTGATGTATTTGTTTTAATTACTAATAGTAGAAATAATTATAATAATCAGCCCCCACCCAATTGTTCTTGCCGCTTGCACAGTACTTAACTCACAATGGCAGGAGAAATAAATAAAGCACGGTCTAGAAAAAGGCCCACGCCCTGCAAACAAGCAAAACAAAACTGTTGTCCACCACTTCAGGCTAAATTAAATAAAACTTGTCATGATGCCCAATAATTCTCCACCCTCTGTCAGCTGAAGGCTTGGGGTTAAGAAAGGATTTGGGACATATTTGCACCGTTACCAAAAACAGATGATGGCTGAGGCCACATGACTTGGTTGGGAGAGGAAAGGTGCCAGCATTGTCCTGTGGGCTCTCTCCTGAAAGAAACACGGAATTTTCATGGGATAGAGCCCATCCTTCAAGAGCATCATGACCTGGTAGACCAGACATGTGCCATTTCCCTCTGCAGAGCAGGAACACCATAGGCTTGATTAATTTTCTCATGAAACCGATCTCTGTCTGGGGGGAAGTGAATGGACCTGCACTGTGCTGATGAGAAGCAGAATTTAAGATTTCAGACTCTTTTCTGTTTCAGTTGCTTCATGTGCCCCAGAAATGTGTCGTGCTGCCCTTGCAAAGGAATTAAATAACAAATACTATTCCTTTTTCTGCATCCTTATTGATGCAGCAGCCAGAGGGAGGAAGGTTTGGCAAGCACAGTGTGTGTTAAGGGGCAAATTCTACCTCAGGAAGGGTCAAACCCACTGGATTTTATCCAGTACCAAATCCTGCCTTTCTCTGGAGCTATGGTGGACAGCTCTATCTGGTTCTGCATTCTGGTTTGGGCCTGTCACCACTGCAAACCAGTTTTTTTACAGATTTCGTTGTGTCAGGTAAGTGGAGAAAGCAACAGCAGGATTTGACTGAGGAAAAAGAGCATTGGGCCAGCAGGAAAAAATACCCCAAACCAACCAACCTGAAGTCTGTAAGAAGGTGTAATGTCTTGGCAGCTAAAAATTATACAAGAAGCACTTAGCAGAAAGTGTGTAGATCAGCTTAAATACAAACCACAATTTCTCCCACCCCAACATTCATTTAAACCCCCTGCCAAGGGAATGTAGCACAGAAAGGAAATTGAGGGGGCTCAGCCTTTGTGGCAGAGGTTTGTGTAAAACAAAATCCCAGTGGGAGGGGATCCATTAGGAGTGAGGTCTCCTGGCAGGGGACAGAACACTCTGCAGGTACTTTTTGTTTGAGGCTCGCTTAAGAAATTTATTTAACGTGTTCTTAAAAGTTTAAATGGTCGTTATTAACACCCCCAGCACAAGCTGACATTTGGCTGGGGAACAGATGCACAGCATGGGGCAGCAGCTGGGAAGGAGCAGCTGCAGATCCAAATATTGGGTTGGAGGGGGAAGCAAACGAGGCTGGAGCCAGTCCAGCCAGAGCTGGGTACCCTCCCTTTGCTTGTGGTTCATTCCTTATGAAGAAATAAATCTGAAAAGCTTTGAATCAGTGCACTTTGATTCCCACCAGCATTCCTGGGCAGTCACACAATGAGCTCTAATTCTGCAAGGGGAGGAAAGAGGATGCCCCTCGAGTGTGTGCAGCTCGTGTCAAGTGTGACACCTGTTTACTGGCACATTATTTCCTGTTACTCTCAAAGGGTGGGTTTTAACATTTTCTTGGTGAGGAAATTTTCTGCATTGCACACACAGATCATGGAAAAGTAATATTCCTTTGTGACAGCGAGGAGGGGAAGTCATGAATAATTTAAGCATTTCTGCTTTGGCCTTGCCATCCCTCAGAAAGCAGAGTGCCTGCTGCTTAGGCAGATGATTGGAAAATATGTTTATAGCTGTGATGCTGGCAACTGAAGGAGGGAGAGGAGAGTGAGGAAGATGAGGAAGGGGTGGAGGAAGTCACAGCTCCCTGCCTGCTGTGTCCTTCTCCCTGGAGGGTCATCCTGCCACTCCCCCTGGGATGCAGGTTCCTGTGGCAGAGGGGACACTTGCTCTCTCTGAGCTCCCATGGAGAGTGGTAGAGCTTTGAGAATTCTCCTGTTTGGTTAAGATTCAAAGTACACTCAGAAGGACAGGATAGTCTCTCAATCACAATTTCCAAAATTCCAAAGTAGTGTGAAAGTGTGAACCCCCCCTGAAATATGGACTGTGAAAAGAAGCTGTGGGCCCATCCTGTCATTAAACACTGAGGACATTAAACCTGAGCCTTACTGCTGTGCAGAGCTGCAGGAACCACTTGGTGTCTTTGTCAGGACATGTTCACATTTAAATACGTTGGCCTTAGTCTGGACCCAAATTACACACCTGGTTAATGCTGTGCATCCAGAACAACACATTGATCACTTCTGGAACTGATTTCGGTTTAATGACAGGAACTCTCCTGTGCGTACAGCCCAAGCAATACTTCTACTGTTAAAAGTAAAAATACTATCAATATTTTAAAAGACAGCCAGCATTCCACCACTTCTAGTAGAAATGCTTGGCATTCTTTGGTGAATCCTTTTTACCATCTCAGTTATTTAATAAGCCTAACAAACACCCTGAGCTCTGGGAGAAAGGATTTGTGCTTTAAAGCATCTTTATGATTTTGGCCAGTGAAAAACATAAGCTACATCCACAAAGTATAAACAAAATCCTCATATAAGGCAGGGGGATACATGTGAACAAATGCCTGGAGATGATGGGAGAACAGATTCCTGGTATGTCAAGTAAAGCATCTGAATTATTCATATTGATTTATCTAGTAGTCGCATCTGAAAATATCTGCTGACCTCAGGCCAAAATGGAAACTCTTAAACAGGCATATAAATGTCATTTTTGGATGATATAAATGCCATATTTTGGAAAGCCAAAACAAAGATGCCCAAATAGAGCAATTATTTAGATTGCTGATTACACATCTGACGTGATTGCGAAAGGTCACTTGTCTGTGGCTGAAGCAAAGACAGACCTGGGATGATCTCATCAGCTCAGTGGGGTCAGGTCTAGTTCATCTATGCAAGGAAGGCTTCAAAAGAGGAGAAACACTTGAGCCGAATTAATGTGATGACTCTTTCATTTGAGTCAGTACTGAGCAGTGGCTGCAGGGTTCTCTCAGGGACTCTGCCCTGCGGTGGGTGAGAGCTGCTGCACCAACCATTCAGAGCCACCAGCGTTTTTGGGCAGGTGCACTGCAAACAAAGCAGCGTTTTGGGCAGGTGCACTGCAAACAGAGCAGTTTTTGGGCAGGTGCACTGCAAACACAGCAGAGTTTTTGGGCAAGTGCATTGCAAACAGCAGCATTTTGGGCAGGTGCATTGCAAACAGAGCAGAGTTTTGGGCAGGTGCACTGCAAACAGAGCAGAGTTTTTGGGCAGGTGCACTGCAAACACAGCAGAGTTTTTGGGCAGGTGCATTGCAAACAGAGCAGAGTTTTTGGGCAGGTGCACTGCAAACAGAGCAGAGTTTTTGGGCAGGTGCATTGCAAACAGAGCAGTTTTTGGGCAGGTGCACTGCAAACAGAGCAGAGTTTTTGGGCAGGTGCACTGCAAACACAGTAGCATTTTGGGCAGGTGCATTGCAAACAGGGCAGTTTTTGGGCAGGTGCACTGCAAACACAGCAGAGTTTTTGGGCAGGTGCACTGCAAACAGAGCAGAGTTTTTGGGCAGGTGCATTGCAAACAGAGCAGTTTTTGGGCAGGTGCATTGCAAACAGGGTCACAGCAGCTGAAGCAACTGCAAGCTCTCATCCTGTATCAGAGCAAAAGGTGCAAGAGGCTGTGATTTCTGCCCTCTCCCACCTCGTGGTGCCTTGTTGTTGTGCACTGTTTAACTGCTGCAGTCACGCTGTACTTTGGGATGGGTTCCCTGAGCATTTATCCTGCAGACATGGTAATGATGCAGGCACTGATTAAACAGGAGGGTTTATGGATAACAGCAGTATCACAGCATGGCAATTTTAATTAAATGGAATATATTGTGGCTGTTCTTTGCACGTGTGCAGAGTGGGAAAGGGAGCCTTGAGTTCCTCAGGGTAGTTCTGCTCACTGCATCTCACAAGGACATGGACTGGGCTCTTGGACAGAGAGCAAATGCTGTTGATGGGACAACTCTCACATGCACTGGCTGGTGGGTCACTGTGGCTGAGCACAGGGTGTCCCCAGAGAGGGATAAAAGGCTCTGCTGAGTGGCTGCTCTGTGGTGTCCCCCAATGTCTGTGTGATCCCTACCTTGAAGGTCATTTTCTATCCCCCAGCATCAGGTAGCCAGCTAAAAATCCGTCGTTCTTTGCAGGCTTTTCGAGACCCTCCAGTCACTCTTCTGGTCTGTGTTCGGGCTGCTGAATCTCTACGTCACCAACGTGAAAGCCAGACACGAGTTCACAGAATTTGTTGGGGCCACGATGTTTGGGACCTACAACGTCATCTCCCTCGTTGTGCTGCTGAACATGCTCATAGCCATGATGAACAACTCCTACCAGCTCATTGCTGTGAGTTACCTCCTTCTCTTTTTGCTGTTGTTTTTCCCCGTGTGCCTCATTTGTCTGACTTGAAGCAAGTGGGTACCTTCTGGGATGCTGGAGACTGCTGCCCCCAGTTTCTGACAGCAGGTAGTTGGGATTTCTGCTCACCAGCCTGAATCATGCCTGCGGAGGAGGTTTTGCTCTGTTTGCAATGCTTCTTAGCTGGAAAAGACTCATGGGCTGTGATCTGCCCCTGTCTCCTCCTGTGGAGTAACCTTGCTGACCATCTTGGGTGTATAAAGGGAAACCTTCCCACTGCTTCCTGATGTTTGGTTTTAACTTGGGGGGTGGGTGTTGTGGTATATTTTTTTAATCCTATTTCTGTTTTCTCATGTGAAACCGTGTGTATCGGGAGCCCAGTCCTGCAATTTCTTTTTCCACAGTCTTCCCACTTGAAAGTAGATCATGTCCATCTGTAATACCAGAGTGTCCTGGCTATAAAACCATAATCTGAGATTCCTGAGTAATCCCAGCGCAGGATGGATCTGAGTTGAGGCAGCTCAGGGCTGTAGAGCCCTTACCAAACTAAACTTTCATTTGAATGTTCAAAACTGGCTTCTCCACTGTAATCTCATTCTGTGTACCCAAAAGCCAATCTGTACCTTGATGATTAAATTTGTCAACAGACTGAAAGCTAAAGCAGCGTGGCTCTGCATTTTAAGGCTCTTAAGGACAGGAACAGTATGGAAGCAAGCAAAATCTTGTGTGCACAGTACTTCAGATAAACCAGTGGGCACTTACTTTCCAGTTCTCACCACTATCATGATAGGTTTGGAGATGGTGAGGTGATGGACTGCTGCATCATCTGGGAACAGAAAAGGACTGGGGGGAGTTGTTTGTGTCCTTGGCTGGTCACTCGGTACAAGCAGAGTAGAGGCTTCCTCCTCGGCTTTGGGTGATGCTTGATTTACTCTAGAAGATAAAGCAGAGAAAAAACAGAACCAGCACCAGTTCTCCTACTGTTTCCATTCCCAAATTCCTGGACGAGTCTCCGGGGAAATGTGTGGGTGAGCTCCTTTCCTGGCTAAAGCACAGAGGGGAGTATTGAGTTGTTCTCTTGAACAGGTTCCACAACTGTTGTTGATTATCTGCTGATTCAAGTGGCTCCTAAATTCACTTGGTCAAACTGAGCACAGACCCGTCAAATTGCTGATACTTTTGGACATCTGATCTTTATCATGGTAAAAAGTATGAGAAAAACTGGACCACTGACCTTCCAGATGAGCAGAAAAGCAGTTTATCACAAAGGCATCGCTGCTTTATCAGTCTGTTTCAATGCTTTAAGTGCTTTCTCTTTGTTCACTGCTACTCCTCACATTCCAGGGAGACTGGAATGAGGGACAGAAAACAAAGATTCTCTCCTTGGCCATTTTCTCCAATTCCCCTTCCTTTATTGTCATCGAATAGGCTTGTCACTAAGACAAAGCCCAAGCCTAAGACTGGCATAAGAATAGCAGTATTTGCTATTCACTGTGCCACAAACCACTCATCATTCTTTCCCCTGAATAATTCGAGTGATGCAATGACACATTACACACAATCCCACATGAATTAGAGGGACCCATCATAACAATTAACTGAAGTGAACGGTCCAGAGAGGGCTGTTGTGTCAATGGTTTTGTGTCTGGAGCAGCTGGGAGCAGGGACTGGCCCCATCAGAAAGTCTGCCCTTGACAGACCCGGCGGTAGGGGACTGAACTCCCCAGATAACCGAGGCAAAGCACAGAGTTCAGCGTGCACCATGAGCCCCTGCTCGGGAAAATGACACTGGAAATGCTACAGGAGGCTTCTTTGTCACTTAAACTGTCTCGCTGCAGCTGATACCGAAAGCAGTGACATTTCCCTGGAAGACAAGAGGCAGTCACTTCCCATCTCTTCCCGTGCAGTGCATGCAGCTTGGGTTTGGAAGCTACATTTCTCCATGCTTTCTCTGAGGGACGAATTTCCTTCATGTGTCTTCGAAGGGCAAACATCAATTAATCGCTTCCCCGAAGAAAACAAGTCGTTAATGAACACTGAGCTTTACAAATGTGGGTAGTTTTTTAACCTCCCTTAATCAGGTTCACCCCCTGCTGAATCACAGCAGGCTGGGTGCTAGACTGGGCATTTCTTCCTCCTGGTATTTATATTATACTGGATACACATGGAATGACAGCTTCCAGGGGGGAAGGAGGGGAAAGGAGTCCTTGGGGTGGGTTGGAGGTCTTCTTCTCCAGTGTACCAGCAGGAAATCCTGTGCCACGAGCATCACTGCGGAGAAATAAAACAGACGTGGGGGATGAGACGCGAGTGCATCTCTGCCTGCTGATTCCCCTGCAGTGGAGTGGGGAGGACATCTTCATTAATCCCGTTTGTTAACGAGCTCCAGGCACTGCTGCAGTGCAAACAGGCTTCCTCCCCTCCTCTCTTCCAGGGACAAATACACCTAAAGCATTTGTAGCAGCTATTCTTCAGATTTTCTGCTATACACACACATGAGTTTCTGCTGGGAGGTTTGAGAAGGTAGACTCTGAACTGCTCTTCCTTGCCCCTTGGTTGTGTCTCCCCAGTCTGGGGATCAGGGCTTGGTGCTAATTAGGTGCTGCAGGCGCACAGCATGAAACCACTGCTGTCTGTGGAAGGCAGGGGAAGGCAAGCAAAGAGTAAAAACCTCTGCACAGCTTCGAGTGGTTCTTGACTCAGAGAAGGAAGAACGTTTCTGCCGTAATTTTGTTGGGTTTTTTCCCTCAGCTATTTCAGACTTCAATAAATACATATTTCTAGGAGTGCCCTGAAGCAGTTTCAATATCGATTATTTTCAGACAGCCCATTTTTCTCTTTTGCCAAACTGTAGTTTGGTTATGGCAGACACCATCTTTCACCAAGAAAGCAAACAAAATCCAAATGCAGTCCCCCAAATTTCCATACACTTCGTGCTGTTTCAGTATGGGAAGATCAGAATGTTTTATACAAGCAGCACAGGATACAATGGGATGTTATGCACTGCCAGGTCCCTCATCTCAATACCTTCCCAGACATGACAGAAATACCATCACCCGAGGAAGGAAAGAGGAATTTGTCACAATCACAAGAGGAAGGACAAGGGAATGAGGTGAGAGTAGCCAGGTGGCTCCATCATTTCTAAGTGGCAGAAAGTAACTGAGTGGGTGATGAGGACACTTTATGTGCTGGGCTGTTTCTCATCAGAGCCACTTGGCTGCACCTGAAGTCATACAGTCCTCCTGCCAGTTGGTAATTTTTTCAAAATAACCGGGATAGTTGGTGTTCCTGAGGGTGCAGGTGCATTTTGGCCCTGGTGGTGCCCTCGAGTGCAGGTACATGCTGCAGGGAACTCGTATTCACATATTTTCTGAAAGCTCTTCCTTATGGACAAACCCGTGATATTCTGGGGAGTCAGGCAACAATTAGTCACTGGAACTGCACCAACAGTTCTGGCTGTGCAGCAGCAGGAGCAATACTGATGGGAGAACAGCAAGCAGGGGCCACGTGCAGGACGAAAAGCACGGGCTGTGAGCTGGTGGTCAGAGCTGCAGGTGAGTTAGGGTGATAAACGGTGCACAGCAGCTCTGCAGCACGACCCACCGGCACATTAAAGAGAGATACAAGCCCTCACAGCCTTCAGATGTTTTAGGATAAAAGCACAAAGATGCTTAATACCTCAGGGATTACTTACACCAAAGTGAGCCTGAGAAAGATTCCCTCTAACTCCCGTGTGTGAAGGTGTTGCAGCCTCGAGTGTGTAATGCAGGGTCTATGTGTGATGCTGGAATAATGACTTCACTCCAGCAGTGAGTATAAAGTTACAAAATCGTTCTGTAAATTGTGTTTTGTATCCTCCTATTGGTTTGTGTGTCTGTTATTTCAAGCTATCTCGTCTCAGCTGTTACAGCAAAAGACTGCAGCCTTTAAAATTAAAAAAAAAAAAAAAGAGTTTTAAGTGTGAGTCTGAGAGTAGTATACGATGAAATTGGAACTTAGTTGCCAGTGTTTGGGTTGGAGGAATCAGGGCACTGGGCACCAAACTGCAGGTGCAGTTTTACGTGATGGAATGAAATAGAGTGGATTAGCACACAAAGTGAAGGATGAGAATGAAGATGAGAGATATTTTCATAGCAAAGCAAAAGCTGTTCAGTAAACAGGAATGGCATGTGCAGCTAAAAAATAAATAAAACTTTGACAGGAAGTGTAGGGGATGTTAAACATGGGATTTTCTCAGACTAGAGAGTTTAAAAATTAAGGCACAGAGAAACATAAAGATTTTTCAGCTCCCTATTACATTGTTTCCAAGATAACATTGGATTTCCCTCAGGTGGCAGTTTCAAACTTTTCTTCATCCGCAAAGCACACAGATTCCTCCACTTTTCTGCACCAGCTGAACTCCCTCAGCACCACGGCAGTAATTGCTACCCGGTTTAATTCACAACACCAGCAGAATTCTCTTCCCCACTGTCATTTGTGACCCTTAGGACTGTCAGAAAATGTTCCTCTGCTTGCACAACCTGCACAGTTATTACCTGGTGGTTTTGCTAAGGAGGAATTTTATCAATCAATAAACTTAGTTTGAAATACAACAGCTGGCCAGTCCCTGCAGGTGGCAGGTTTTGGGGTGGTAGGCATTCCCCTATAGAGGTTAAGGCCAGCTCCTAAATCCGGACTCAAATCTAAGCTCTTGTAAAGCATCAGGAAATGTTCATCTCACCAGCCCCATTTCAGAACCATTAATTTGAATTTCTTGGAAATTAAGCTGTCGGTGGTTTTTGACTCTGTCATGCAGCAGGAAATGAAATTATGCTCTTGTTATGTTGCCAGTACAAGCTGGGATTAATATTTCTTGAAGCTTTTTATGGTGCAGCGAAACAAGGAGGTTCTAGAAAGAGGATGAAATGGCTCTTCCTTGGTTTGCCAGCTGAGTGAAATCCCCCTCTTTGTCCCTCAGTTTTGTGGCCCTCAGAGCCTCCTGCTGACCAACACGCACACCTGCTGCCACTGCCCACATGCAGAACCTGTGTTTGAGGTGCAGGTGACACACTCAGACCTTTTCTTCATTCCACAGCACAACTGTAATTACCCAGATCTCAATTACTGTGCTCCTAAAACTCATCCACAGCATCAGCAATAATTAATTGCAATGGGAAATTCTCCTGCACTTAGTCAGTGCCTTCAGTGACACCTGGACAGGGAGACAGGACATGGGTGAATGGCCTTGACCTAAAGGAGGGTGGATTTAGATCAGACATAAGGAAGAAATTGTTCTGTGAGGGTGGGGAGGCCCTGGCACAGGGTGCACAGAGAAGCTGTGGCTGCCCCTGGATCCCTGGAAGTGTCCAAGGCCAGGTTGGATGGGGTTGGAGCAGCCTGGGATAGTGGAAGGTGTCCCTATCCACGAGGGGGGGTGGGATGGGACGATCTCTAAGGTCCCTCCCAACCCAAACCATTCCATGAGTCTGTGATTCCTGTTCTATTTCCCCATGGAGTACAAGCCATGTGAAGAAATGCTGGACCCCCACTCTCTGTTCCCTCCTGAGGAGCTGTAGCCCACCTCTAGAGCAGTGGGATTGATTCCCAAGGCTGAGCGCTCTCTCTGGACCCTGTGGCTGTGGGGGGGGACTCCCAGCAGGTTTTTATTGGAAAGTGAAGGGAAATAGGTTGCAGCCGTGGTGTGTTGAGATGCTCCCATACAGCCAGAGGTCCGTGTGTGAAATTAGCCCTGGAGCTTTGCTCCAGACTGGCAGGCAGCTTAATTGCTTTTTGTTATCAAGCTAAAGGATTCATTTGAAGGTGTAGAACTGTTTGTCTTTTTGCTGGCTTTGGCCTAATTACATGTAACCCATGGACTTGAATCAAGCTGTTAATATTCATCTGGTGTTTGCAGAGCCTCTAAATAGAGGCACTCGATGTGCTCCAGCTTCACATGCTGCATCTTCTGTTGTTAGACCAGACAAAGCTCATTCTCCATCTTAGGATCCAATCCTGCCACTCCTGTGAGTGCTGTCAGCAGAATCAGGAGGTTCATCTTTTCTGTTGCATTTTTCATCTTTGAAACCACAGAGGTTTATGTGTCCCTGGGTACCACCATGGCCCAACCATTTCGGGGCTTACTCAGGGCAGAAACGTTACACTTAAGTAAAAAAAAAAAAAAAAAATCAGCTTGCAATCTGTGGATGGGCCCTGGCTGATTTAAGATATTCCAGGGAATTTGCTGGCATTTATTTCTGGAATTTTCAGGGCTGGGCTCTGGGATTTTTTTTGGTGTAGTTAACACCCCAGTGCCCCGCCTGACAGGTCAATAACTCTCTGCCCATTACGTGCGAGCAGCACAGCAAGGTTTGCTCTTGCTATGTGATAGAAGTTGAAGCATCCAGATGGAACCACATAGGTTGCAGCCCCCTGCATTATCCCATCTTTTATTTAGGCCTGACAAGCTCAATTAGCATTATCTTGTGCTTCTGCATTGAGGGGACTCTTGTTAGAAAGGCAGGAGAAAGGAGGAAAAGTGAAAGATAAAGGAAGAATATCACTGAGGAAAAAGCAGTGCAAAACTAAAAGGGATTTATCTGGGAAGAGCCTTCCCCTGGTACTGAACAAACAGCTATATTACTAAGAATTCTCTGAAACATGGCTTTTTAGATGCCAGTGCTTCACAGATTTCCTTTTCAACACACTGCAATCTTGCAAATAAGTTGATGCTTATAATATAGATTAAAGAGGACACATACAACCCCTTCTAATTAAATGGGGATATATTAATAACCTGGATGCTTTAGCTCCTTGTCTGTTTCTGTTTGCTGATCCTGTCCCCTGTAGCCCCTCATCTATAACCCCTGTTTTTTGGGGGAGAAAACAGGGGCTTCTCTCCTGAGTCAGTGCTATCTGCACAGCTCAAGGTTCACCTACAGACTCGAGCAGTCTCATACATTTATAATCTATCCCTTCCCTTTGGCTCAAGGATGTATTTAAATGGTCAGGACACAGGATTTGTAAATTTTGGAGCAATTACTCAATTTTTGGCAGCAAGGCTCAGGCACTGCATTTAAGTGGCTGTGCAAGCAGGCTGCCTTCCAGAGGTGCTGGGCACCTGCTGCTCCCTCTGGTGCTGTGACCTTTACAGGCTCAGTAAAACACATAACCCAGCTCCACTCCTCTGCTGAGGAAAGGCAGTTTATGGCCAGTCATAAAAGGGCAAAACACTGAAGCATTTGGTGCCTGAATACATGCACAGAGTCACGCTCCTGCGAGGAGCAGGGAGTGGGACATGAGGAACAGCAGCCTTGCTCCCACCTGGCTTTGATTCTGAGGAGATAAGGGAATTCTGAGGAGATAGGGGCAGGTGAAGCCTGGCACCTCCCAAACCCCCTGCAAACCCCACAGGCTGTTCCAGCCCAGTTTCACAGCGTCCTGCTGCAGTCCTCACCAGCACACCGTGACTCACAGGCTGCATGCTGGCTGCTGGGCTCTCCTCATGGCTTCAGGCACACCTGGTGGATGGAAGTGTCACGGTTTGTCCTCCCCTTTGAAATACACCTGCAGCGACTCAGCTGGAGAAGACAAGGTCAAACCAAGTGCTTTGCACACGGAGTGGAAAGTGGTGAATTCTGCAGTGCTCCTTCTTCCAGGGCAAGTTTGTGCCAGAGAATCATCCTGGCTGTGTCCAGCAGAGAATCCAGCTGTGCCAAGGCTCCCACCCACCAGCATTAGGCGGCCTGCACTGACGTGATTGAGCACCCTAAAGCCAGAAGAGAGAACTGAGTTTGATTCCTAAGCTTTAGGAATGGTTTCTCAGAGAGGAACGGGCACTTTGCTAAGCCCAGCAGCATCTCCAAGTGCAATGCAGATATGATCCCTTTGCAGTGATAAGTTTATAGACTCTTAGAATGGCTTGGGTTGGAGAGGACCTCTGAAGATCAAATCCCAGCCTGACTGGCTATGCAGAAAATCAAAGACAATATTCTGGAAATAGGGCAAGTTGAAATGAGGCCGAGTTTGTTTATTTTTTGCTTTGCTACTAACAGAGTCATCAGCATTCAAACACTTTGGGTTAGCCATACCCAAAGGTGAGGTTGGGCCTGCTCAGCCCACCAGTTCTCAAGTTACTTGATATTTACCTGGCTGGAGGTAGTTAACATTATCGGCACAGATGCCCCTTATCTCTCTGACCTTCAGCATGAAAAGAGGCTCTTATCAGGCAGTGATGAAGGAGAGAGAATGGATGGCAGGAAGAACAAAGCCTTGGTGATATCTTCCTCATTGTTTCTTCCTGCTGAGGCTGTTTAGAGAACTGTTTCTCTGCATGACCTTCCCACTGCTCCGATTTATCTGACTATTAAAATAAAAACGGAACTTAACTGGAATATGGCTGCAGAAACAAAAAGGTGTCAGTTCCCATAATTTAGCTGCATTAAAACCAGCACAATCCCCAGTTCTCTGTGTTCTCTCCAATATAGTATTCCCTGGCCTTCTCATTAGCTATCGTTGTTTCCATCCAAGATGCTGGGAGATGAAAAGTATTTGATATATCTCTATATATGTATATATAACCTAAATACATTGTGGAATGCAGCGCATTGCAAGCTATAATAAAAATTTTAATTATGAATATCTTCTGCACATGGAAGTTATAAATAGCAGAGATGCTAAAGCATGCATTTTCCAAGTACAAGCAAACTGATTCCCCGGGGCTGGGGGAAGCAGCCGAGGTTCTGGGAAGGGATGGCCGGTGCCACAGCTCATCTGACAGGTCTGCTGTGCTGTCACCCAGGAGGGAACATCCCTGCTCTCTGCCTGACCCGGTGTGTTCAGGAGCCACTTGTGGTTTTCTTTTCCATTGCAACCAACCCCATTTCCATAATTCCTGAGCCTCTTTGGCTCCAAAGGTGGAGTCCTTTATCCATTTTACAATAAAATGCAGTTGCTGTGTTGTGTCTTGTTGACATTGCCCTGGCCATTCCCAAGGGGGGGCCTCGGACACTACAAAATCAAGGAAACTTTTCCTAACTTCCTCCATTACAGCATGCTCTTTCATGGCTCTGCCAGCTGGGATCTTGCCCCAGCTTTCAGGTTTTTATGGCTCACAGTTGCAGTGATGGCTTATCTGCTGTGTAAAACTTCAGATTTGGGGTTTTTTTTCCTTTGTGCTCTGCTTGCTTTCTGCACCTAAGAGCCTTGCTGCCTTTTGCCAGACAAGGGTAGCTCTTGCCTGGTCAGTTGCCTGCATCCTGGTCCAAGAATTCACTTTCCTTGTTCCCCAGTGCTAGTACTTATTTATGAGTATTTCTTCAGGACCTGCCTGTGCTTCATGAACATCCTGTTCTCTGCTGGAGCCAAAATCCCCCCGTGTCCCTCTTGGAGCTGCATCCCGGGGAGCTGCTCTCCCTTTCCACCCAGCTGCCTTTGCCTGCTGGTGCAGGGGGTGCTCCGGGTGTGTTTTCCCTTATTTTCCTCTGCCAAGGGCTCGCTGTCCCAGGGCACTGCCACAGCTCCTCCTCAGAGCCACTGCAGCTGCTGTCCAGGACTTTTCCTTGCCCACTGCAGCCTGGGCTCATCAGTACTTTCATCTCTTCTCTGGCTGTCTCATGCCCTAACTGTTCTAATTGCTTTTTCCAATGCTAGATTGTCCCCCTTTAGTAATTTTCCTTGTATTTTTGAGATTGATCCTATTAAGTTCTTACCCTTCAGTATGTCATCCCCAGCTTTGAAAGCGAAGTCATTTGTTGCCAGCTGCAGCTGAATTACCTATGCATTAATTGCCTTTGTAGCTTCCTGATTTTCTCACAGACTTTTTCTTCCTATGACATCTTTTTCTTTGAAAAATGTTAAGCACCATTTACGTCAAAGAGCCTGCTTGGATTTTTGCTGCTTGCTTCTCTGAGCTTGTCACCAAACCCCCGAGCTCTGCCCAACAAATATTACAAAATTAACAGCTTTAAAACTGCACAAGAGTTGCCTGTGTCGAGTTCTGTAAAGATTAAGTTTTTCCTGACCCTCTTTCTGCAGTGCTTTCTGTTCAGGACACACAAGGGCATCTTTCTTGTGCCAGCCTGCTTGAAAGCCAGCACTGATATATTTTCTGTGCTGTTTCCTGCTCTGGATTTAGCACAGAGCAATAAAGAGGCACGTGGAGAGAGAAATACATTAAATAGAGTCTAATGACTTCTCCTACGCTTTGCAGCACTGCTAATTACACAGCAAAAAAGACACCTTTGAAGTTCCTGTGCCTCTCAGGCAACCAGCCTCCCTTACTCAGTAGCCTGCAAGGTAAATGTTCCATCCCCCCCCCTTCCTTCCTAGAGGGAAGTACAGCTTGGGCACATCCTAACCCTGTGGGGCTGCTGGTGGCTCTTCCCTGGGGCGGGTCAGCAGCAGAGAGCTGCTCCTGCTGCAGAAATCACTCCAGCTCCTGCCAGCACTCCTGACACGACTAGAAAGCTCCCCAGCCCTCCTTCAGAGGCACTCAGCCACAGCCAGACAGCCTGGTCCCCAGGGCATTGTCACAGCCATCTATATCTGCAGCTGACAAGGCAGCAGCCTGGTTTGCAGCTTAGCCCACAGCCTGTTGTGTAATAAAACACAGGAAAGGCACACGCAGCCCTTTTCGTGCCAGCCAGAGTGATGCTGGAGATCTTTATATGTTATTCCTTCCAAGTGGGTGTGGGGAGGATTTGCATCCCAGGAGCACACTTCCCAGAGGAAGGGGCAGGAGCCCTCGGGCAGCTCTGCATGGCACAGAGGAGCTGGAGCAACTGATTATCCTGGGATGGTTTGACAGTGGAAAAGTTTGATGATCTCAGCATGCCTGGCTGCTGAGCATTACCATCACCCCAGCATTAGGTTTTCTAGAATCACAGAATGGTTTGGGTTGGAGGGAACCTTAAACATCTCGTTCCACTCCTGCCATGGGCAGGGACACCTTCCATTGTCCCAGGCTGCCCCAAGCCCCATCCAGCCTGGCCTTGGACACTTCCAGGGATCCAGGGGCAGCCACAGCTTCTCTGGGCACCCTGTGCCAGGGCCTGCCCACCCTCCCAGGATAGGACTTTGTCCTAATACCTAACCCTGCCCCTCGGAGCTGAGTGTTTGAGCCACGGCTCTGCACCAGCCTGATCCAGAGCAACCCTCAGAGTTCTGCAGCTGAGTGCAGGGACGCCTGCAAAATCCACTGCATCACCAGCATCCATCTCAGCCTGTCCCCTGAGCCAACCAAAGCTCAGGGTTATCCCAGGGCTTTCAGGGATGCTAGGAACTTAAGAGGCAGGAGATGGGACTCCCATGCCTTGATCTGCCACAGGCTTCCCATGGGATGTGCTTCAGCTCCTGAGTGCTCAGATAAATTCACAGTGATTTCCTCCACCAGCTTCCCAGCCACGAGGGAGCTGGAATATTGAAGTCATGGAGAGGTTAAGGAAGCTGGAGGCTGTGGCAGTGGTATCCACCTCATGCAGAAAGCTGACAGCATCTTCCCCTGCTGCGTCTGTGCTGGCTGGGTCAGGACTCACTGCTGTCATTTGGCAAAGTGTGATCCTACCTGTATGGCCCAACAAGGAGAGGGTGATGGAAATCTTTATAGAAAACATCTCAGAAACTGTAAACAACACATTTCTACACAGAGATAAAGACAGAGATTAATGCCTGAATTATCCTGGATAATTAGTGTAGCAGGTAATCATTTAAAATATGGCACATCTGTGAATATATCACTTTGACTGCATTAGAAAATATTTGCAACTGCTACAGTGAAATGGCTCCAGCCATCCCACAGGAAAATCTTTGTGGGAGATTAATTCTCACTTCAAATGGCAGAGATTTGCAAGAGGATTATGTGGCCAGGATGACACATTCACATTGTGATAGGAAGTGAGACAGGTTTTTTTATTCTCACAGCAAAGCTGAGTGCTGGTTTCTTTGAGTTCATGTGTTCTTTGAGCTTGAGGGCTCAGCCCTCTTAAGTAGAGTGTTTGATAGCTGAAATGCTGAACAGTGCTTGAAAGAAAATGGTGACAAGAACAAGGGCGAGAGAGACAGAAGCTCTCAAAGAGAGGACAGTGAAATCCCAACTTAGATCAAAATTCCTAAAGCAACAAGGTCACGCTGGCAAAACCGGTGAATGTGGGGTTTTAGCTTATTATAAATGTTACCAAAGAGTTGTCATCTAAGAACACTGCATGAGGCAGCACAGGTCCGGGAGGATCCTGTACTCACTGCTCAGACCCAGGCACCTCCCAAAAATGTATCTCTTGCCCAGGGGCCAGCAGTTACTGGGGAGACACCCCAAACCTGGAGCACGTCTGGTGGGGCCACATTCACAGCCTGTGCAAGGACTGATGTCCTGGCTGTAACTCACAGCTGCTCCAGGTTTGAACTGGGCACAGAACAGATACTGAAGTGGTTTTTTGGTACTCAGCACAGGGAGGAGAGTTCGGGGAGCTGTAGCTTTGTGTGGGGATTTTACTGCTTACGGCACTAAGGAGAGCTCTAACCAAGAAAATGGTGGTTTCCTGGCACACAAAGACATTGTCAGTAAAAGTGAAGTGGCTCTTTGCTATATATTTCCAACACAAAACTGCTGCCAGGAGCTCTCATCTGATTTGCTCAGGTTCGCAAAACATCAAGGTGAATAATTGAGACAGGCTGAGTTTGTAAACCCTGGGGGATTTGCAGCAGCAGAACAGAGAAGGGAAGAAAAGATACTTCGAGCTTTGTACAGAGGGTCTGCTCTGTCTTTTAAGAGAGGGTACAGTGCATTTGTTGACTGAGACAGCACAAGAAGAAATACAGGTGGGGTGAAGCCAGCATCCCCCAGCCTCACCCACAGACACACTTAAACCAACAGGGATTTGTTCAGACCAGCCTCAAAACTTCCCAAGGGAAAAGTCCTGCTGAGCTTCACAGCACTCAGCCCCTAGGAAAGCCCTTGTAGTCACAGAATCCGGGATGGTTTGGGTTGAGATCACCCTGCCATGGGCAGGGACACCTTCCATGAGACCAGGTTGCTCCAAGCCCTGTCCAGCCTGGCCTGGGACACTTCTAGGGATGAAGTGTCCCATCCAGCTATTTTAAAATGAAAGAACAAAAAGTAAAAAAAAAACACCCCACTTTGTGCAGAAAAGCTTTTTTAGCCCTTTCCCTCCTTTCCCGGAAACAAATTTGCAATCCCCAAGGTAGAGGATTGCCTTACCTTCCTCTTCAAACAGCATCCGACAGCCGCTGCCAAACTGCGTCTGCCCAGGACCGGCCCTTTCAGAATGTGCTGAAGGAAACTGCTGCCAAGTCACAGCTCCTGATCCCACCACTGACACCTTGCCTTTGATGGACCTTTGTAGAGGGGAAGGGTGGATTTATCACAGAATATCACAGAATATGCCGAGTTGGAAGGCAGCACATTCACACCTACTCCTGTGCTGACAAAGAATTTAAAAGATACGTCTCTACCCAAAATAAACCTTTGCACTCTCCTTCGGTTCCTGCCCTGCCCGGAGCTCCCCAGCTGCCTCAGGCAGTGCTGCCAGGTATCTGGAGGTCCTGCTCAGCCCCAGCAGGGCTGTGTAATTCAACCCTGGGCTCATGCAGCTCTTTCTCTAGGAAATGCTGTAGGTGCTCAAACCAGCAACATGCAGCTGCCCCTGGGCTTTTCCTGGTAGTGAGCAGGGGAGGTTTAGCTTGGATATCAGGAAAAATTCCTTCTCCCAAAGAATCGTCAAGCACTAGCATAGGCTGCCCAGGGCAGTGGTGGGGTTTCCATCCCGGGAGGGATTTAAAAGGTGTGTGGATGTGGCACTTGGGGACAGGGGTTAGTGGTAGCCCTGGGGAATGGTTGGACTTGATGATCTTAGAGGGCTTTTCCATGATAACTGGAAAATAATGTAATATCTAATGCTATATCCAAGTGAAGCACAGAAAGTACAGCTCAGGCCCCTTCTCTGGGGATAGATTTGCTCTCCCCCTTCTCTGGTCCCTCTGGGCTCACCTGGCCTGCAGTGCCCATCATTCCTCTTTTTTCAGCTCAAGCTGCCCACACCTGGAAAGGTCCAGGTGGAAAGATGGGCATGAGGGAGCTTTTAGGTGCAGGGAGCAGCCAGCCCTGCTTCTGGAACGGGCTGGGGCAGCTCTACCTGTGACTGGGAGCAGTTGATAGGCAGGAGTTGTCCTGTGGGCTGGCGGGTAGAGACAAAAGAACTAAAAATGAGCAGGAGTTGGTCTTCTTCATTTTTTTTTTTTTATGGTGGCAGTTATTCCTTCTGCTACAAACTGCATTTTTTACTACCCAGAACTTCACTTCCAGCAGCACCAACCTGTGATACTTCACAGCAATGCTGCAGTTATGGGGTCTGATGGTGTGGGAGGAAAAAGGGCCGTGTCAGGCTGCACCTCTGAGTCTACCTATGGCTTGCTGTGGTAAATTGGCAGGGGACAATCATGTTCTCAGCTGGTTCAGACCATCTGCAGAGATTAATGTGCTCCTGGGCCGCTGAGACAGTCGTTCTAAATCGAGGGCTGCACATAATTTGAATACCTTACCAAAATGGAGTTCAGCTGCACCTCACTGTCAAAATGTGAGCATATTTTACCCGTGTCAGGGCGCTGGAGCATGGCCAGAGAGCCAGTGTAGTAATTTTTTGGGCATGATGTTCAGCCATATTTTATTAAACTCCCTGTCCTACACTTCAGTGCCTGCCTGCGAGAGCTGCAGCCCAGCACCCCGTGCTCAATAAGCTGCTTGTTCCAACCTCGCTGAAATCTCCTTGGGAAATTAAAGTCCTGCGTTGTCCTTTTCTCCCACCTTGCGTTGTTCCTTAGCCTGAATCATCGTGGCTTTGGTTTAATCTCGTGTCAGACACCGTTCAGGCAAATGCTGAGCAGCTGAAATGTCACAGCCATCAGCTTAGCACTGTCCTCTGCAGTGGTAACAGCACACAAATCCCCCATTTCGGTTCAGTGTACTGGTGTAAGCTGTGTTCAGCGCAAATCATTTCCCTCCCTTTTCTGCCTAATGTCAGAATTTCTGCAGAACACACAAAACAGGGGCGTTTTTTCAACTTTAAAACTAGCACAAAGCAGCACAAGATCTGTTTTGGATCTCTGGCTGCAGGGAGCTGCCTCTGCCCTGATGTTGGAGGGAATATGCTCTTTGTTACTGGGTTGGCTCCATGGACTAAATTGCAGAGAGTGCTCCCCAAATCCAGCTGTTTTGAAGTCTGTAAGGTCAGGCTCTTCCATAACTCAGCAGTCCTTTCCTGGGGACTGTACAGACCCTCTGTCTATCTGTGCAGCTCTAAAATGATGGTGTTAACTTCCCACCTCCACTTCGTTGGGTTGAAAAACACTAGGGCACAGCAAGCCATCCCCGTGATAATATAAATGCAAAAAACCCCCACCAACCTAAGAGTAAAATGTCTCTTGGCTTCTGTAAGGATAATGCAGAGGCAAGATGTAAAATACGGCACACATAAAATGTGTCATTTCCTTATAAGAGCAGAATTAATGGAGGCCATAAAAAACAAATCAAAAACCACTATGGAAGACCTTTTTCCCAGGGAAGAATATGAGAATTCATTGGGTTTAGACATGAGGAACAGTGGTTTGTGATAATAAAAGTGCTAGCAAAAAGCAAAATAAGAAATGTGTTTTCTTGCTTCTTGCATTGGTGAACTAATAAGCAGAACCTCTTAAGGACAAAGCTGGCCTCTAGCACATGGAATTCTCCTTGCTGGGTCTTGCTCTCCTCTCATTTCTCAGTGGCTGGTATTTTTTTACTCCAGCTGCATTTCACACCAATTTTTTTAAGCCCACCCCCAGCAAGGGAGATGTAAGGAGTGATACTGCTCTGCCTGTGGCTAGAGAAATCCCTCCTTGCTCACTCCTCACCTCCTCAGCCGTGGGCACTGGCTCCAGGAACACCTGCCTGCAGCTCTTGATGGTCTCTGCCTTTCTCTCACAGGACCATGCAGATATCGAGTGGAAGTTCGCACGGACAAAGCTCTGGATGAGTTACTTCGATGAAGGTGCCACTCTGCCCCCTCCTTTTAACATTGTGCCCAGCCCCAAGTCGGTGTGGTACCTTTGCAAGTGGATCCACAACCAGCTGTGCCCAGGTGATGACTCTGACAATGAACAGAAGAGGCACGAAAACCTCAAAACATTCACAGTAAGGAGCTCACGGCTTTGCGCTTCATTTCTGGAGGGTGTTGGGCTGTGAGGGATCAGCAGAGGGTTGCTGGATCATAACTTGCTCAGAGCCATCAGGAGCTCTAAAGACAGGGCCAGACAGGTGACACCCCTATGCCTTTCTCTTTCCAGGAACGACACGCTGACAACCTGATTCAGAATCAACATTACCAGGTAAACTCTTGGGCACATAAAGCTTTTACCTGCTATTTCTTTCTCCTCCTCATTTTCTAATACTTCAATTCTTTCTTGCTTCCAGAATATATTTTGATAAGTGTAGCTCCTCTAAGAGGATTTTGCTTATCGTGGATTAAAGCATTTCCTCATTGGAGGTGGATGGTTCAGTAAATCTGTCCTTGCCTTTCAGCCCCTCTGGAATAGTGGAAAACTTGCAGGTATCAGTGTGGCTGTGGAAGTCAAGGTCACATCCCCATTGGCATCAGGCTGTCAGGCCATCCTGATTAAAACTATTTCTGCAGCATTTTTGCACTCTTGAATTGTTCCTCTCTTGCTCTTTTGTGTAAAGTATCCCTGACTCAGACTGTGGTTGGGATGTTCTTTTGTTTGGGATGGCTCAGGAAAGGAGGAATGATTCCTTTGCTGAATCTTGCTGGTTTTGTTTATCCTCAGCTTGCCTGTCATCAAATACTCATTAAACTCAACCTACAAAAGGATGAAACTTTATTAAAAACACCAGCTTCAGCCCTTTAATTCAGTGGGATGTATTATGCCAGCATGCTGGAAGGAAAAAAATTCTCCAGAATGTTAGGTGGTACGTTAGGCTCCACTGCCAAAAGCCATTAGTAATTTGTCTTCCTGAAGACATCTCCTGCTTTCTGAAGAGCACTTTTATCTGAAGTTGGTGGTTAACATAATTAGTCACCTTTGACAACTGACATACGGTGCTTTCTGACTTCACAGCACAGCTTACGGCTGTGACATTGGGATCTCTTAAAAACCTCTCAGCAGAGCCTTGGTGCAGACACCATCTTCAGCTTGGTGGTGCTCAGACTTGTTTATGAAGGGGGAGAAATGCAGGGCAGGTCTGGAGTAGTCTCTTCCCTGCACACAACATGCACAAACAGCCTTGGTGTGTTTTGGCTGGCACAGATAAATGGACAAGCTCAAAGCACCAGCTTGCTTCTGTAAAGCCGTCAGGGAGGGACATGAGCAGAGCAAAACGGAGCTTATCCAACCAAAACCATGGAGTGTAGCAAACAGGTAACACAGAAGAGTGAGAGTCCTTGGAGAAGTCACTGAGGTGTGATTTGACCCTTCCAGTGCTGCCCACAGATGGTGCAGCCATCCTGAAAAGAGTTTCTGCCCTTAGGGAACATGGTTTGAGGTGAATGTCCATTGTCCCATGGGGTCCTGGCTGTTCTTCACATTATTTATTGCTAACACAACCTCCTTGGCTTTCAAATACTTGATAAACCACCTTCAAATGCCAAATTCAGCCCATCAGGATACACAGTGTGCACACATGAGATTGGTAATAGTAAAAACGTTCAGCAGCTGAGTTAAAGAGCACATCTAAGAACTGCTTGGAGAGACCACTCCAAGAATTTTTTCTCGACACATACAAACTCCAGTACAAAATACCTGCTTTGCCTTTAGTTAAAAACTGAGCATCCATAAGATGGAAGCTGTTTCACCCCTTCCCAAGGTTTGCTCTGCTTAAAAGGAAGCATTTTGTTTCTAGTGGTGAGTGATTTTTAGCCAGCAGAGTCAGGACAGCTGCTGTTGGCAAGAGCTCAGGGAAACACAGCAAGAACAGAGTTTGGGCTGAGCTAGCAATTGAATCACTTGGATTGTTTCCTATTCCAGGAAGTGATAAGAAATCTTGTGAAAAGATACGTTGCAGCAATGATAAGAACTTCCAAGACCAACGAAGGTTTAACTGAAGAAAACTTCAAGGTAATTTATTATTCCTCAACAATAATTTGTTTTATTAATTCAAACAGCCACTTGCAGAGTTTGCACTAACTTGTTACGGTGATTTGTGATGTGTGGAAATGGGATTATGAGTGGAGCTGGGAATATATCTGATGGGCCAGCGGGGTTTTTGGGCAGAGAGAGTTATGATTGAGTGTCTTCTATATGATCACCTCCCAGATTTTAATATACAATGTGCTATGCAGGCAAAAGCATTGGAAAAGGGTAGGAATGAAGTATGGGATTTGAATCAACATCACATTCCCAATCCTAATGCAGACAGAGCCAAAGAATAGGTTGGGGTTGATGGATATTAAGAACACTGACCAGCAAAGCTAAATTTGGGCCTATCAGCTAGACAGGATTCCTGCCAAATTGCAGCAGTTTTCCCTCTTCTATAACTCTTTTATCTGACTTTTTTGGAGGGGCAGAGGGTGGGCAGAGATCAACAGGGCCAGTCCCCAGCCTTTGGAGACAAAAAACCTTGTGAGGTCCCCAGTTCTCAGCACTACCAACACATCATTTTTGTGTGTTCCTGGACTTGGATGTGATGTTCTTGTGTGATTTGGTATCAGCCACTGGCACAACTGAACTGCCCTCCCGAGGGAATGTGGTCATGCCTTCATGTCAGATAAGGCTGCTGGGAGTAACTCCTGTCTCCTCTTGCCCCAGGAATTAAAACAGGACATCTCGAGTTTTCGCTATGAAGTTCTTGACCTCTTAGGGAACAGAAAGCCCCAGAGGAGGAGTTACTCTACCAGCAGCACAGAGGTGTCCCAAAAGGATGAAACAAACGAGGACGGTGCTGGAGAAAAATCCAGAGCCAAGAGCGTGTCTTTCAATGTAGCCAACAAAAAAAAGGACTTCAACGTATCTGCTCTGATTAAAACCATGTCTGGGATCAACATGGTGGAAGAGAAGCCAAAAAGCAACGGCATCAGCAAGCGCTCCTTCGTCCGGAACGGGAACAGAGTTCAGAGACTCTCCAGCTCCAAGAAGGAGTCCTTCAAGAGACTGGGCCTGCTCTTCTCCAAGATGAACGGCCACGTCCCTGAGCCCAGCTCAGAGCCCATGTACACCATTTCAGACGGCATCATTCAGCCACACTACATGTGGAAAGACATTAAATATTCTCCGATGGACAGAGAGAGGGAAGAGAATTGTTCCAAAAGTGAAATTAACCTCAATGAGGTGGCCTACAGTGGGAACACGAGACTTACGGGACAGAGCAAGGAGTGCCCTGTGGTTTGTACCAGCTCCCTTCACTGTGCTTCCAGTATTTGTTCCTCTAACTCCAAACTTATAGACTCGTCAGAGGATGTGTTTGATTCATGGGGAGAGGCCTGTGACTTGTTTATAAACCAGTGGAAAGATGGGCAGGAGGATCATGTCACCACCCGGCTCTAAGCAAAGCTCTCTTAACTCTCACTGGAAAACTCAGCCAAGTATTGGTAATTGTTTGCTCTCATCTGTTTCCTTTCTGTCCACAGGTGAAAAAAAAGTGTAAACCTACTTATGTTACAGCCTATTTTATAGCCATCTGCACCTTCTTTAATTTACTTTTTTTACACTCACTAATACTAAACTAAAGGTTTCACCGTTTATAAGGTCACCATACACCACAGGAATCCCTTTGGATGCAGTCTTAGTCTACAAACCCCACAGACTTCAGGCATGCGGGTGGCTGAGGAAAGGATTTCTCCAGTGCTCCCATCATCATCCCACTCCAGCTGGGTTTCAGTGCTGCTGTCCAACACCATTGGCTCTGCATCCTGCTCAGTTTTGCTCAACAACACAACCAGCTGGTGAGCAGGAGGCTGAGAATCACGCTGAAAATATTTTTTAAAAGGGTTTCAACCTACAACTGGGGTTTTTTTGTTTCCTTTAAGCAATATGACTTCTGATTCTTTTGATTGTGCTTGTTTTTTCAGGCCACTATATTAATATTGTGAATTGTTACTGGATATGAGACCCCTTTGATCATCCACCTGGAACATGTTTTTGTTGCTAACATATTTGCTTATTTACCTAATCTCCCTTTTGGGGAGCAGAAGGACCTTCCAATTAGGCTGACAGTGGGAGCCAGCACCTGGCCTTGCCTCCAACTTCTGTGTAGATGAACTGAAAAGAAAGCAACCCAAACCAACCCTGGCTGCTTGAAATACAAACCTCAAGAGTAGTTTCTAATGGGCTGAACCAAACCCCAGCTCTAAGCCTTGCCCTTATTTTGCAATTCCTAATCTTACTTCCAGTGCTGCATTCACTTTTTGCTGCCTCTCTGATGGGTGTCGGGCTTCAGGGGGAAAACCATCTCCTGAGGGAGAGCATCTTCCCTGGGCCCTTGAGCTGCAGGTCTGAAAGGCAGCCTAGGCAAGAGCAGCTCCAGCTCTGCAGGTCCTTCTCTGAGGTGCAACAAAAAGGAGTGTGGCAGGACGTGGTATCTTTTATTACCTTTTATTTCCCCAGCTGTGGGAGTGTCTGGACAGAGCTTGGCACCGTCACTGCTGTTGTCCCAGGGAGCATCAGAGAGGGGGAGAAGACAACCCCATCAAGGGCAAGGTGGTCGAATTCTTAACAGGGGTTTCAGGGGGGTTTATTTTTATTTTAATTTTTTAACAGTGGGATACTTGAACTTTCTTCTGCAGTGTTGCTAAGGAACACAGATGATTGGCACTCAGCACCGCCTCGGAGCTGTTCTTGGTCAGCTGCTTCCTTGGAGGAAGCAAGTCCTGCCCAGGAACTGGGGAATGGCTTCATTCCTGCCCTCATGCAGAGCTCTGCTCCCAGGAGGGGTTATTGAGCTGCAGCATTTCCCCAGGGTGGCTGCCAGCCATCACCTCACCTGGGAACGGGCTTGTGAATTGCCTCTGGAGAAACATAATGCTGGAAAATCTACACCTGCCACTGGAGTGGGTCAGATTTCACCAGCAAGGGGCATGAGCAGCTCTGCTGGCAGCAGGGAGGGTCAGGAGCAGAAGGATAAGAGATGCTGGGGCACCTGCAGCTGGACACTGCCCAAGTTTTAAACCTGGCTCCCTCCTCTCGTGAAGGAAACTCTCCTTGTGGGGTTTTTCCTTTGGGCACTTGTGCAGCTTCACCCAGAAAGCCCAGTGGAGCACAGAGAGAAATGTGAGTGATGCAGCAGCTCCTGGGGCAGAGCTGAGGTGCCAACACCCTGGACTCATGGAAGAGTTCAGTGCAGACCTCAGGGTGGAGACTGTGGCTCCAGGCCAGCCCTGTTTGAGATAAATCAGCAGTGAGGAGCAGAGACTCAAAAACGTTTCTGTATTCCTTGCTTATAATGACACCAGCCTTGTTACCAGCAGGCAGTGTAAAACCCCAAATATTTAAGCCTCTGGATGTGTTAGTTAAGGCAGAGTGAAAGGCATTTTTGTATCAACAGATTTCAGGCTTTCACACTAATTGCAGGGTTAGAGTTGTCTTTGAAAACTGCATTTCCTCTTCGTTCATGGAAGGCTGAGCAAACTGACATTGGTGGTACACAAGGAGACTTGCAAAACCCGAGGGTGGGGAGCAGCTTGCTGATCATTCCATGAGGAAATCCAGCACCCCTGGCTGAAGGGGCAGATCCATTGATAGGGGAGAGCCACAGTCTGAACACCCCAAGGCAGTGCTCACAATAAAAGCCCCACAGGTCAATAAACCAAACTGAGCACGTTTCTGCAAAGATAAACGTTAGCAGGAGCTGCTACAGGGGGGTGAACTCGAATCCTTTGATGCCTCACCTAACCCACACTGCAGTCTATGAACTCTACTTGACGTGGGGCCAGCAAATCTTTGTGGTATTTCCTGGGTAAGGAGTAAGAATGAAAACAATTCAAGTACAGTTATGCAGATTACATCAGCTGGGCTTGAAAGCGGGCCAGAAACAGGGTTTATAATCCTTGGACAGCGGAAAGGCTCTTAAGTGTTCCATGAGAACAAGCACACAGCCGCTGGTGACGCTCACATGGTGTAATTCGAATGCATTACCAGGTACAGACAACACAAAGAAATGGAATTAACTCTGCAGTGCTGCCCCCAAAAATGTAAAAATCCCTTCCCTGTGTGAGTCACGTTCCCCTGCTGTGCCCCGAAAGGGCAGGGGTGGGAGCTGCCACATCGCAGTGGCACGAGGGGTAACAGATCTGCAAACCCCCAGTGCTGTGCTAAAGGGGGAGATGCTTCACGTGGCTCCTTGGCTGGGGCTCCCCTGGGCTTTGTTTCATGACTGAGATCCTTCCTTGCTCCCAGCTACGAGTGAGTCTGAGCTGACTTTGGAATGCAACACAAATATTTGATTTGGCTGCGATTAATACACGTGTCCAGGAGTTTGCAAAACTCAAATTGGTCCCCCAAAAGGCAAAATTCTCTTTGATTGCATCTATGCATCCCTGTTGATAGCAATAGACTTTGGAGCAGCTGTGAATTATTATTATGCTAAAACAGGAGCTTCAGGGGAGTGAAATTGAAGTAGCTTCTGAAAAACACATTTGATTTAAAAAAACCCAAAAAAACCCAGGTTTTGCTTAATTCACTTGCAGTCACAGTATTTGGGACTTCGCCAGTATTTTTCTGCTTTCAATTGCTCAAAAAGAAAACACGTTTTAGTGAAAGTTATTCTTTCCCTCAGAGAAATGAGTGAATGAGCCCTGTGCTGTCTCTGCAAGGGCCAGGGTAGGAGCTGATGGGACACTGAGTTTCTCCTGTGAGTTAAACTTTTCCTTGGCTCAGCTGGTTCACACCTGGCCTTTATTCTGTGGGCTTCAAGAAGGATCCCTGGACATAATGCAAGGAGTTTGGAGTTAGGAGTAACTGAGATCTCAACCACTTACCCTTTCTTAGGTTTCTTGCTCTTGAAGTTGCATGTTTTTCTCACCTCCCATCCCAGTGTCATTTTCACATGGCTTTTTAAAGCAGCACACCTGCAAATGGTCATGGAATGGTTTGGGTTGGAAGGGACCTTAAAGTTCTTGTTCCAACCCCCCTGCCATGGGTAGGGACACCTTCCACTAGGCCAGGCTGCTCCAAGCCCTGTCCTTGGACACTTCCAGGGATGGGGCATCATCACCAATTTAAAGGGTAACAAGTAACACCCAGGGTTAAGCATTTAATAGAGCTGGGAGGTGTTTGTACTCAGGTCAGAGATTACATAAATTGCTTCAGAAACAAGAAATTAACTGAACTATCTGTGCAGGTTATTTGGAAAACTGCATTTGTACATCGCTCACTTACTGGTAAATATGTAAATACTCCTGTGTTTGTACCTGTGTCCCCTCAGAGGAAGCATGGGCAGTGTCAGAGCCAGGAGGGAGCTCAGCTCCACTCCCCGCTCTGCCTCTGCCTCCCCTGTGACCTTGGGCAAGTCACTCAGCCTCTCGAATGCCTCAGTTTCCCCATCTGTAAAATAGGGATAATAATACTTACCTACCTCGCAGGGGGGGTTAGTTCATTATTTATAAGCACTTTCAAATTTAAAGGCGCTATATACAGTCAGTAGTTAATATTGGTAGCAGTAGTATGTACTTTTATTTTCTTACAACTAATTCAGGTTAGGATGTAACTGTATGTCTGTTACGATAATTTTCCATGTAGGAAACTCGCATGGTTTCCCCATGAAGGGAATTTAGGGGACTTCTGCAGTAGACAGAGAGCAGGAGCAGCATACCCTGGAAGCCTAAATTCTGACACCTTTACTTTTGTGATTTATGCCTCACCCTTAATGTCACCTTCCTGTATTTGTGTTCCATCCCTTTCCTGACAGTCCATGTAACATGATTTTTAGCAGAAACAGCCACTGTAAATATCAAGAATATTTAAATAAATATATTAATGTATGAACATAAACCCTTACCTTTAAAAGAAGTTAAAATTGGTTGGTACAACAGCATTTTAAGCATGGGGGGGCTCCACAGGCAGCTCAGCACTGGTGCACAGCGGGATACCGGGGTAGGGCTATAGGAAAATGTCACATTATCACCTCTGTAATAATCAGTTTTCACCCCATCACTGGCAAGGACAACTCACCTGGGTGTCACAGGAGGGCAAAGGGAGGCTGGGACTGGAGCAGGGTGGCCCTGCTGCCTGTTCTGCCCCAGGAGAGGCGAAGGCAGCTCCCGGACACTCAGCCCAGGCAGCAGAGTGTGGCTGCTGGAGGAGCCTGGACAGCAGGAAACTGCATCCCTGACAGGGGCTCCTCACCCTGATTTCTCTGTACAATGTTCTTTAGTGCTCTCTCTGGATAAAGGTCTTTGGTTTGAGCAAGAGGAGCTCTGAGATGGGACTGGCAGGGTAAGGGCACTCTGAGCTCCCTGCCAGGAACAGGAGCACTTGCAGGTCCCTGCACTGGGGACCTGGATGTTACTGACAGGGCAAGCAGGGATATCTGCACAATCAGCAACAGTGTGAGCAAGGATCTGAATTACCTCTGGGTTTTCTAGCAGCTGGAAACCACACAAGCACCCACTGCTCTCACACCATTACGTGTTTGTCTCGTTGCCCCTCCCAGATTCACTTTGATGTTGCTACTTTCCTTTTCAAAAGGCCAAAATCCCAAAGAAAAGCATATTTCAGTTAACCAGGAGGAGGTTCAGCGTTGATTTAACTCCTGGCTGAGTTCCTCTTTAACCTGTGAACTCATCCTGCAGTGTCCAATCCTGTCCCACAGACATAGAAAGCTCTGTGCAGCCTCAGAGGCTGATTCCCAAAGGAATAGGAACCCCCTCCCACCTCTGCTGCAATTCCACACACAGAACAGCAAAAAATCAGCAAAAACATCTGAACCACCAGGGCTGCCTACAGTTAATGAAAGTTGTCACTTCACTGAGAACTCCTGGAGTTGTTTTTGGGGTGGATGCACTGCAGGAACCTCTTCCTCTCAAGAGGGACTTCCAGGCCCTCCGGCACAGCAGCCCCAGCTGAGGGAGGGGACAGGGCTGGTCACACCTTCCCAGGTGGGCTAGAAGCATCAGGCACTCTAATTAATAGCATGGTAAAATTAATTGGAATCAGTGAGCCTGTGTTGGATAATAAATCCACTCACTGGAGAGGCATCTAAAATAAACTGTCCCCCAGCAGAATCTGCAGTTTTCAGTGAATGCATGACTTGAAAGAGCTAGAAAGTCACTCCCTTACTGGATTTTTTGGGAGGAGATAAAGACTACTTTGGGCATTTATAATTTGATTAAATTTCATTTTCACACTTCTTTCCCCATTTCGGGCCCTTTTTACAAAAGAGTAATTTCTATAGTATTCATATGACTACCTCCACCCAGACCCACTACTGCTCTGGAGGCAATTCCTGACCACGCACCATTGTTTTAAAAAGAAAACATGTTTCATCTAAAGAAGTATACTTAAAAAGCAAAAGCATTTGATCCTTATCCTCCAAACCTTTGATAGCATTTTGTGCTTCAGGGAAACACTTCCACCGGCTCTGGTTTTTTTAAGGTGTGCAAAGCAAAACAAAAACCCCAGCCATAACAAAAATAGAGCTCAAACCACCCCCAGCTTTAGCTCTAGTTCATTCCTTACATGCAGAATCATGGCTTGGGCAGGAAGAGACCTCTGGAGATCCAGTCCAACCCTCTGCCAAGGGGGGAGGCTCCTGACAGACCCTTCTCCATCAACACCCACCCACTACAGACACCAGTGCAGCCTGTCCCCCCTGGCTACCCCATCCCTGCTCAGCATGGCCTATTTTGGGGATGTTTTCTCTTTTCCCTTCCCACTGCAAGAATTTCCACATCAGCAGCACCTCCTGAGGCAGCAGAGATGCTGTGCTCAGGGCTCAGATGTGCCCTGTGCAGGAGCTGACAGAACACTGTGATACCTTTAGCCAACAGAGTGAGAGGCCTTTTGACTATAAATAGTTGTTTTTCAGCAAGGGGGCACTTTTGGGTCTATTTTTCTGGGTATTGTACAGTTATTTAAAAACTACTGAGGGTGTTTATAAGGCAGGTCTGGGGGGCAACAGGGCTAAGGATTTTGAGAAGCAAAAGACAGTAGTAGATGCTTAAGTACTCTATTTTCTATATGGGAGCCCTGGAGACCCAGGCTGACTCTGCAAACAGTTTTTTTAGCAATCAAGTTTTATTGTCAGATTAAATCTTCATTAATAAAAAAAAAAGCAACCACAGAAACAGCCTTCACACCCGAGAGTATTTTAAAATGCCCTTTTATTTCATGGAATAAAAAAGGTGAGGCTTTACCCCCCCCCCCCCCCAATTCTTTATTTTAGTTTTGCTCAAAAACTCAAAGGCCTTTTCCAGGCAAAAAAGCTTTTAGATGTTGTAAGAATTTTGTGTATGCAAAGACAGAATCGGGACCTCAGAATCTGCCAGTTGAGTGGTAATAGCCTCCCCTGGAGAAAAGGGGGAGAAAAGGGGGAGAAAAGGGCAAGAGCAAAAAGCAAAAACAGATGCTTAGTTTTATGTACTTTTCTACTTGCATCTCTTCCGTCCGTAGTGCAGACTCCATGTCAGACCCTCATATAACCTGTACAAAGTGAAACAATGTACATAACAAATAAAATTATTTATTTTATGTGTATTTTTAGCTTAACTGTAAACTGAAAAAAAAAAATAAAAAGCATTTAATTTTTTTCCCAAAAATGTAAGCCTCTTGAAAAATCAAGGTGTTTCTACCTTTTCAGATGTAACATTTCCAGCTGCCTATTGATAATAAACATTTATGAACAGCAACAGATCTGACATTTCAGAGTTTTTAACAAACAAGTGCAGCACAGACTTCTCAAGGGCTGTCAGTGGTCAGAGGAGCACTTAAGGGCTCTGATTCTACAGAGAATTTATTGGTATTTTAATAACAAAAGACATCTCACAGTCCTGCTTACCTCCAGTGAAGCTGGTCACCCAAATTTGAGCAAGAGCTGCACAACACCTGGCTGGGGGAAAAAAAACCCCAAACAACCCCAAAAATATTCATTATATCTTGGCTACAACAGAAAATAGCAACGCACTAGAAGTGTTGGCAAATAAAATTCACCACATGAATGCAATTACTCCTGTACAAGAAAGTCTAAGTAAGCGTAATTTCCTTTTAATTTGCTCCCCAAAGATATCCTCAGACCAGCACAACTGCATTGGCCACACAATTAGCAATATAGCTAATAGTGTAAGGGAGTCATTAAGCAACAACTTATAACCGTATTAACATAATTTGCTCATGGAAAGCTGTCCTCCAACAAATCTCATTAAACTCCTGGAGATACATTTCAAAAGGCTTCCATCTCTGACCAGAGGCTTTTGGTCAAGCTTCCAGTAAAACAAGAGTTTCCATGAGTTAAACCATGGCAATATCCCTTTCCTTAGAATGCAGAAGATTCCTGCACAAGGGAGGCAATGTGGACACACAAATTGACACTGACCCTGGCAAAAGCTGTGCAAAATCCAGGACCTCAGGGATCCCCTGTTGCAGAAACTAAAATATTCACATAAAAACAAAAGGCTGCACTATTTTTCTTTTCAGTAGACAAGGTCTTTTTGCAGCTGGGTGTGCACATTCCCACTCACATCAGAAAGCTAAAAGTTCAGAGTTCAGGCACAGTGAATCCCCAGTTGTGCTTCTTATTCCAGAAACAGGGGCTGAATTTCACCTGACAGGGATTTCCACCCCCTCCATGTCCCTGCAAACCCAGGGAGTGACTCAGCACTGGAGCAGATTGCCCAGAGAGGGTGTGGAGTGTCCCTCACTGGAGATATTCCAGAAGCACCCGGACACAGTCCTGTGCCCTGTGCTCTGGGATGACCCTGCCTAAGCAGGGAGGTGGCACCAGAGTCCTCCCAAGCCGACCCATTCTGTGGAGAAGCTTTGCAGTAGATTTTATTTCCTTTTAGTTGCACTTCCTGAAAAGTTACACAAATCACACATTCACATAATCACTACAAGTGTAAAAATAAGCATTTTTTGCTTTCAGCTATGACAAATATTAACAAAGTACTGGTTTAAACAGAGTTAGAAACCACATGTCTACAATTGATTGGAAAATGAAAATAGAGGGGAATTAGGGAACAGGAAAAATACAGAAAGAAAGGATAGAGAGAGTTGCATGGTCCATTAATTTCAGCATTAGAGGATATTCCACTTTCTCTTAAAAGTTCTTTTTCTCTAACCCAACACAGTCAAGCACTTATCACAGCTATCAGCACAGACTGACCCTTACCTTCAGTCACAAGCACCCCAAAGCTTGTGGCAAAATGCTCACCTGCTCCAGGGAAGGCAAGATTTAGCACCTGGAATAAAAATATTGCCATAAACTGAGCCTAAGAGATAAAAACACCCTGTCAGGCCTCAGGCACCTGTTTTGGGGCTGCAGATCAGCCCACTTGCAGGGAGGACTGGGCTCCAGTCAGTGCCTGGAACGCGCTCTGAGCTGTTTCCTATGTGCTGCAGCCCAGCTGACTGCGAAATCTGGTAAGCAGCAGTGACTAGAAGCTTCTAGATACAGGCCTGCCCTGCAAAATTTAATCTCTGATCTTATTTCAAAGCTATAAAGTCCTGGTTCAACGGTTTTATCTTCCTCCCTTATGAAAAAAGCAGTTACTTGGAATTCTGGGTCTGGATTTATACATCGAGTATCTTCCATATATAATGCAGCCTTTGATGGTGTAATTTTATAAAAGAAAAAGGTATCCCAGCAGCACTGCTGAGAGAAATGGAACCTAAGAGTGAAATAAAAAAAAGCCAACAGAGCCAGAAAAACAACTTTCTGTAGGAATTGGTTTGGTTACGTGACCAAGGGGAAAACAGCACAGGAGCATTAGCAGGAGACAGCCCAGCAGGCCAACGCTGCTGGCAGGCAGCAGCAGCAGCACGGGCTCTCCCTACAGTACTTGTAATTATCTTCAATGAGAGATGGATTTGACAGTCCCAGAGACATCAGAGAGATGCCATCAGCAGTGATGCAGTGGCTGTCAGTGCAGGACTGGTGCTGACACGGGGCACAGGCTGGGCACGGCCCCGGGGGTGATACAGCACCTCTGTCAAGCACCAGGCTTGGGGCTGACTGTGCACCGAGGGGTGCTGAGGTGACACAGCCACTCTGGAGTCTGGCATCACGCAGCAAACACAGACTGGAGCCTGCTCCTGCTAAGGGCAGCAAGGTTTGCGGGTTTAGAGATTGAAAGAAATACTTAATCACAGAAGAAGCCACACCCCAGAGCACAAAAACTGGGGTTGGTCACTGCTTTGTTCATCCTGCAGCTTCAGAAGAATCACAGAACCATTCAGGTTGGAAAAAACCTCCAAGACTGAGTCCAACCTGTGACTGATCCCCACTTTGCTGCCAGCCCAGAGTGCTGAGTGCCACATCCAGCCTTCCTTGGACACCACCAGGGATGGGGACTCCACCACCTCCCTGGGCAGCCCCTTCCAATGTGTAACAACCTTTTCCATGAGAAATTCTCCCTGATGTCCAGCCTGAGCCTCTCCTGGCACAGCTTGGGCCGTGTCCTCTGTCAGGGAGGAGAGGCTTGGCTCTGGGGCTCACATGGAGGGAGAGCACTCCATGGTGCAGCCAGTTCACAGATCTTCCTGCACAGCCTTCAGGGGTCAATTTAATTTGAGCCTCTGCCTTTCATCTATAAAAACACAGTGAAGGAAAGGAGGTGGCAAGCATGACTAGTGGAAACTTGGCTGCATGACTCTTCTGTTCTCCCTTTTAAAGGCTGAAAAGCCATCCACAAAAAAAAAAACAAAAAAAAACAAAAAACCCCCCACATTCCAGGAACAAATCTTTGCTTTAAAAATTTACTATTAGGAAACATGATTCAAAAAGCTCAACAAAGAATGAAAACAAAATTTAAAAACATCGATCTGCAGAAAAAAAGAAAATTCCAAACAGAAATCAATACTCAGATATTTTCCATCCTTCTAACTAAAGATAAAATATGGTTATGGCTTCAAGTTCTATCCCAATACCCCCAGTCACAGCAATACTGCTGGGCATGAAAAACACAGAGTACTGGTCTGGTACCAAACTGTAACAGCAATAATCAAACTAAAACATGTGCCAAACAGGTCTGGAAAATCACCAGGCTGCCACTGAGTTCCTCACCAAAAAAAAGACCCCAGACCCACATCTTGGAACATGCATAAACCCCTACAAAAAAAAATCCCCCAAACCTCCAACCTCTCAAACCAAGCTCCAGAACTCTGCGTAATCTTGATGTGAATTATCCTACAGCCCCTGAAAAAGCTGATTAGCCACAAACCCAGGAATATTGTGAGCACAGGGACACTGCAGCCAGAGCTGGCAGTCTCCAGCTGAGGAGAGGGCTGAAGCACAAAGCAGGTCAGCTGTGGTTTGGGCAGAGCTGTGGCTTTTTTGGCAGCTGTTTCAGTCAAAGGCTGTAGAGCTGTTGTACTGCAACACAGCTCTGGGAAACAGAATTGAAATAAAAGACTCCAGCAATCACTTAAATTTCTGTACCATTCTGAGCTCTTTTACTGTTAATAAAGAGGTGGCATTTCCTATCCATGGAGAGCATTCATCAGCCAGCTCCAGGACACACTGAGAACTCCTCCCCACAGTCCCTACCTGCTAGTTAAAAAAAGCAGATTTTGAGCCTTAACAGCCCTGGCAAAAAAATACATAAAATGAGTCACAGAGGCACCTCTGTATATCAAATCCATAAATGAGTTAACTGACTACATATGACATTATTATATCAATTAAAGTAATTTTCACATATATTGAAGTGGCCAACAATGGTCAACAGTTGCCATGGTTTATGGTGCAAGCAAAACCATGCCATAAACAGAACTCTCTACCAGAATTATCAGCTTTTCCAATTAAAAAAAAAAAAAAAAAAAAGTTGACTTCCAGAGACAGACTAATACCAGAAGATAAAACACCAACACTGTGCTGTGCTAACCATGTGTGCAGAAAAAAAAGCAAGGCTGTCTCAGTGACAGTGGAAGAAATGAGGCATAACTCCTAACTAAAGCCTGAAAGGGGAAGGATATTCCCTTCAGTGCTTGACAGCCACTGCTTGGGATATGACAGATGGCACCTGAGACCGAGGTGGAAACACTCTCCCTGACTCCAGCATTGAGACCATACTTCTCAGCTCAGTGCCACTTTAAAGTCAATAAAATAAATCACAGGCTTTACTAGTTGCTTGAATAGGTTAGGCTAGTGAATGCTTTTTCAGAGAAAAAGAAGAAAACCCCCTCATAGTATTTTCTCCGAAGAAAATCTGTGCAAGTCAAGTGTTCCTCCAGAGGCAGGAACACAAAGGCCACCTGTTACTTCATAAACAATTTTGTGTAAATGTTTTGTTTTAAAACAGCAGAGCAGCTCAAAATCAAATTAGCTATTCAGGGATCATTTTCATCTTGCTTTGACTTTTTACCTGGCTGCTCCATCTTGAAAAGCCATTATTAAATTGCCAAATTAAATGTACAGCAATTAAAAATTGGAGGAGACAAACTTAAAGCTGAGCTTGCAGCCCGCCCTCCCATTACAGAGTTACATTATCAACACCAACAGTGCTACATGAATTTAAGTCAAAAATGTAACAAGCCACTTTTCTCTACTGTTTTTGCTTCCAGGGTTACTTAAACTGGATACCAAAGGAAATACAGTATTTTCCCCTCCCAGTTCTGCAGTTAATATCTTTTTCACCACCACCTAGCTATACACAAAGGAAAAATGATTTTTAGAAAATCACTGAACAGTAGAATGGGCCAATAGAGTTGATTTAAATTTTGTGTAAAATGCTATTTGAGGACCAAGCACATTGTGCCTGAATTTAGAGGGAAAAGGTACAGTTACCAGGAATTATTCCACTTCCCTTTTCATGCTGAAAGCTTTTGCTACTTCCTCACAGAAAGCTGGAACAGCCTTATCCCACACAACTGCATTTCTTCAGTCCAGGCTGCGGGATAACCAATTGTCAGGAACATTACCTGCCAGTGATAAATGACCACTCAATGTTCATGTGTTCAATGCTTTTATTTCGTGCCATCAGTGCAAATTAACCACCACCATATGTGCAACAGCTTTCACAAAACAAATCTCACAAATATACAACAATATACAACAGATCAAAACATTATTCTTACACTTTGCAGAGCCACGAAACCTAAGCACTATGAAGTCAGACAGAAGAAATACACAGCTATTACAAATATGTGACCACTAGAGGCAAAGCAGCTTTGTTTTGCGAAATCTGAGAAAGTCTACTTATTTTCAACATTATTATCCCCCTCTAAACGACCCTGTGCCCGGTGTTTATCTGAGTTGTAATGGCAGCCTGATTCAGTGCTTCAGCACAAACCAGGTGTTTCAGCGTTCAGTGCAAGCCCTCAGAGATACACAACACGCCTTTAGTGCCAGCATGTTTTTTCCCATACTTCCTGTACTCACATCCAAGCTGTTCCCTGCACTACAGTACTTTTCTCCTATGCTTTTCCTAATCAACTAAAGCAACATCTTGTCACCGATCAGTAGCATAAACCTGAAGAGAAACGTGAAATTTGAACACAGTTTGATCAACTGACACAACCCTCTCAGAGAGGATAAATTTACAAAACAATATTAACAAGAGCTGGCAAACAAGAAATGAGAACCCAAAAGGGAGCCCCCAGCTCCCAGATTTACATTCCCTGAGGTGCATCAGGAGGTGCAGGGCTAGGGGAGGCCACGTAGCCAACCTGGGGTGGTGCTCCTGAACTCCCAGCCTTCGCCACTGGTGGGGAATTTCCATGGGGAGGATTTATTGGATGCCAGGTACCAATGTAGCGATAGGCAGGAACCACAGAGTCAAAGCCAGGCAGAGGCTGCTGGCTGAAGGGGTCTGACACCACTGGGTAATACACTGGCCCATAGGACAGGGGTGGAGGCTCTGTGTTTTGGAAGTTACCTTAAAAAAAAAAAGAGCAAAAAGCACATTCACACACTTCAGCCACACTGATGGCCTTCTAATGCAGGCTTCCACGAGCATGAACACAGCATTACTCAAATACAAACCATTTGCTGATGCCTCCAAGGGAACCTGGTGGACTTCAGTTTGCCCAGCATCAGGGAAGAGCTGAGGCACAGACTGATCCAGGACAGGAGCTGGCTCAGCATACGCTGGGTAAACTTCTACTGGAGATGGAGGCAGCACTGGCTGCACGTACATCATGGAAGGCCAACAGCTCTGATGGCAATACTTGGAGGAAAGGGAAAAACAGTCATGCATAACAGCCTCATACTCTCCAGCCCTCCAAATCACTGCTACTTTCTGATCTAAACTTAGAAGAAATGCATTTTTTTCCTTCCTAGCCCTTTAAGACAAATAAACAAACAAAACCCCCCATGAAACCACTACAGCCTACCAGGAAAGACACTGCAATACCTGCAGCAACAGCCACACTGCTGTTGTGTCAAAAGTCTTTACAGAGAAAGAAGATTCCCACTTATTAACTATCATAGTCAGAGATTTTTCCTATTTCTTCAGTTGAAGGAGCTCACAATGCTTTTCTTACTTCCCTGAGCAGCAGCACTGAAGCTGCACTTGACTACTGCTACACAGAACTCTTCAGCAGAGCAGGTTTCCAGAACACAGAGAAATGGTGCTAATCCATCTCAGCTCAGCTGCACAAGTCCTAGGAGACTCCATCCACACATCTCTAAGTGGTCTTTGATGTCTTATCTAAGTATACAAGTTCTCTCAAGAATGGCTCAGGTTCTTCCTCTTTTCTTCATAGAAAGAATATTTATCCACCATCAAAAAAAAAAAAAAAAAGAACTCCAAAAAAGGCAAAAAACCAAAAGTAAAACTGAAAAACCACCACCACAACCCACAGTAAAACAATTATGATGGTGTACTTCCCATTTTGAGTTAGAACTTCACTTCCCTGAGTCATGCTTTAATCTCCACCAAGAAAGTCTACCCATATTAGTAGTCCAGTGCACATAATGCACATTTAAAACACTTGGAAGTTCTGAATACATCAGTACATTTGTCAAGAAACGCAGCAGTTCTTACAGGCAATTTGCTATACTCATTTTAAAAGCACTTACTTGTAATCCCATATTAAAATAATACCGCAAGACCTTTGTATCTGAAATTAAAGAACATGACATTAAAGAGCAGAGGAATATAAACCAAGAAGCAAAAGCAACTTACACACAGTAAGAACATTTTATTTTAAGTTAGAGTAACTTAATGAATGGCAGTATTTCACCACTACTTTTTCTTTGAAATTTCAAGGGTAAAGGATGTATCTTGAATATCAGTCATTAAACCAGTTTATCTTTTTAACTAAATCCAGTTAGATATTTGTGCAATGGCAGGGCATTTGTCTGACCAACTTAGTATTTAATTTAATGACATTAGCTTTAATTTTAGTTTATTCATCTCGATTACTCAAGTGATGACTCAGGTTTTTTTTCAAGTCTCCACTCTCTAAGCAACTAGGACGTAACACAGAGCAATCCTTAGACCCTCTTGCCTAATTCTGGGGCCCTCCAACTGTTATACCAAGCTCAATGGAGGCAGGAATAAGGAGTATATTCCTTCCTCACAAGGGTACTCAGTTCCCAGCTTTCTTACAGAGTCTTTTTTTACTTCTGTCTTCCCTCTACTGAACCATTTGTCCCCAGCCAAGTAAATGATATGCTGAGAAACAGTCCCAGGTGCGTGAAGGAACTTTGAAACCTCTCTCCAAAAGCAACAGGGTTTTGAACTTGGAAACAGATTTCCAACTACCCAAAAACTGTGAAACAGCTTTAAACCTTTAAAGTTGACCCACTGAAAGGGCAAAAGAAAAAAAAATAAAAATAGAGTGTGTATTTAATCCCAGGATGCAGTTCTGGAACTGTGCATGAGAAAAATTGATTTCTTAGACGCCAATAGAGATTTGCTTCAAAGGCTCAGGAAGAGCAAGTGACCTATGCCACAGCACAGACTTCGAGCTCCCAGCTGTACTAAAGCTAAGGGAAAGCAGGGAGACAACTCAAAAGGAACCACTAAGGGATTCAACTTAGCAACACCTCCAGAGTTACCATATTCCATCTTCACAAATACCCACCCCTCCCCTAAACCAGGCCTTGGCTCCACAGTGCTTCCCTGTCCACCCATCTCCCACACCTTCCCAGCCCTGCTGTCTATGGCACTTTGTGTTGTGTTCTGCTGCAGGAAGGCAAAAGCACCAGCAAAGCAAACCCCAGCCTTAAAATGCACGAGGATTTGTTCCTCTGGCACTGCTGCCATTTCTCAATTCTTTTACCTTTCAGCACCATCTATCAGGGCAACAACCCATGCAGCTGTTTTAGGAAATGCACACAGACCCTTCCTTGCTTAGTCCTGCAAGTGTTGATAGTCTGACTGTGACACTGCCCACAGTCAGTAAAATAGTTAAAAATAACCCAAAGGCTTACGCAAACTTTTTAGTATCAAGCTGTAATTCCATCTACATCTGGAAAAAGTTGGTGTTTTTTTTAAAAATCCAATTTTGTTCTTCAATTGTTTATGCAAATCTATGCAAAGCAAGCATAAGAGCTGAATGAAACAGCTGCTTCCATAGCAGCAATAACAGTACAAAGGAACTGCTGGGAGACAGAAGTGACAAACTGGTACTGCAAATACTGACGTCTGTGGAATGCTGGAACAGAAGCCAGTACAGTAGGAGACCAGTTTTTGTTTATATTCCTCTTTCAGATGTCTGGAAATCAAGTCCATCTTCAGTAAAACGTGACAACCTTATGAAGCAACAGCTAAGCCAAAAAAAGTTGCCCATCCTGATACGAAAATATAAAGATCATGTTGACTCTTGATAAAAATCTCATATCCTGATAGTTTTTACTGGTGCTCATGGGAAGCTCTGGCCAGTACTGAACACAGTGTTTCTAGATCACAGTAATTTCAAGCAGGCTTTTATCAACAGCTCCTTCAAATACAAGGCACCAGGCAAGGGCAGGACACCTGAGGTCACTGTGTTAATAAACACACTTCAAAAGTCCTAAATGCCATTAAAACAAGATACAAGATGCTATTAAAACTGGAACAAATGCAGATACAACAAATAATGCTGGAGCCCACATCAGGATTTCCTCCCAGGTCCAGGGCTTCAGTCTGTTGACAAGTCCTGCTCTCCCATCTATACCAGGCCTGGTGTCTTCAGCAAAGCACAGAGAACTCCAGATCAAGCACACCCATGTACTTCCCCCTGCCCTACACTCCAAAACCTTATGGGTTTCTTAACATAAAGGCCATATAGATTATACTCCAGCACTGTAACAAATGTTCCATGCAATTCCTTATTAACTAGCAACCTTTGAAATTCCTAGTCTGTGCCAAGAAGGACATGGCCCATATGATATGGACTGACTCAGCTGAAGAGCCCCAGGCAGGGTCTGGAGAGGTTATTAATCCACATCCACTCCAAATTCTTGTCAGCACACTTAACACCCCATTCTCCCAAGTGGAGAAAGTTAAGGGCATTCAACTAAAGCTGGAAAGCAGGAACTCCGTGTGTGCATGGCAACAGTCAGAGAGATGGTACCACAGCAGGGAAGAGGAAAGAGAACAGCCAAAATTAACAGATCTTGGATGTGAGGGCACAGGCAAGACAGCAGAGGAACTGCAGAGCATGGCAGCAATGCCTGTGAAAGCAGCAGGCTTGGTCTCTGCACTCTCACTGCTGAACAGCTGACGTGGACCTTGAACACTGTCCCAGCTGATGGCACCGTGTGGCAAAGCTACACACCCAAGGAACAAGATGACTTTACCTTCTCCCTGGGCTTTCACTTATTTAGGGTGCTGTCTAGAGCTGCAATAATCACATATTTGAGTCAGATACAAACTTTCTGTTCAAAACTGGGAGTGAAAATGTTTTAGCATGAATATCTATAATATTTCTCACTCCCTGCGAGTTGCAAAGAACCATTTTTTCTCACTATGTATTGTCACTTGGTGTTCTGTTAAGCTTCCAAGGAGAACACAAGTCAGAAGTGTGCTGGAGAGCAGCAGGAATAAAAGCACAAACCATCATTACCTCGAGGCAGATCACTGCCACTGGGATCACAAGAGTAAGCTGGAAGAACAGCACCAGCTTCTCCCACCTCACTCACTGGGGGAAGAGGAGCTGAATAAATTGGGAATGACACCGAAGAAACTGCTACAATTGGAAGGAAACAAATGTCACCCAAAACATCAACTTTGCCATGGTATGTCAAATGAGTAAGGTGCTAAGTTACACAATTTAGCATGTACTTTGACACCTCAGTGCCCCTAAATACAGGCTCTGACAAAATTCTGTTTAGCAACCACTTTGAAAGGTGTCCAGAAGAAATTTTAAAACTAGATGGGAAGTTCAATTTCAATTGAGAGTTTCAATCTCTCAAGCCATAACTACATTTCTATCTGCAAGCTGTATATCCCAGTTAGAAGAAAAAAAACAAGTATTTTTCAATCATGTCTTCATATTAGAAGGCGGGCCAGACTTCTAGGACAGATAGTTATGTAAGAGAACAACAGAGAACAGACTAATCACTTCATGTCCTCAGAAGTGTGACAGTAAGCCCACAAAAATAAGGGAAGGTTCAAGACATGTCAGGACAAAAATCTTTTGGACAGACAACTGTTCAATATTCATTTAGGTGGCCCACACCTCTAACACAGCAGCAGGTTGGCACCAGTGAGCAGACAGCTGAGAACCATGCTGACTAAACTCTCATGCAGAGCAGAAAAAAAAAGAGATAAGAAAAGTGAGACAGAACTGAGCAGAACGGAAGGCAGAGACTTTTTAGATGCTAAATGAGAAGTTACAGAAGACAGGAGAAGTGCTCTTTGCAAGAAGGAGAACAATTTTTTCATAACAGCCATTTTCCAACAGCTAAGCAGGTACAGCACCTAAGGTGGCAACTGCAGCCTGTGTCTACCCACAAACCTCATCTCCGTGCACAGAAGGAACCAAGGGTCACAAAAATGAACCAGACCCTGAAATGCCACACCCAGTGACTCTTCTGGAAGAGACAGTGCTCTAGAGGCTTTACTCCCTCAGCTCAAGAGGAAAATTAGCTGTAGGAAAGGGGAGGTGAAGGGAGCTGCACTGAACATATGCCTTCTCAAAAGAATTTTCTAGCAAACACTCGGCATTAATAATTAAAGGAGTCAAGGGGGGGGAACCCAAAGCAGAGACCTCCAATTCCCATAAAAATTCAGGGACAACAGCCCCTTTGAAACAAGAAGTCAGCAGCCAAGTTGCAGCTAAGTAAGTTTAAACCAAAGCAAGTGACACTTTTTAAAGCCTTTTAACACTTGTTTTGGATGGGGGGGGAGGAAGGGAGGGGAAAATGTAACTGAAAACTTGGGAAATCCAAGTCCACAGCTACAGTCTGTACACTCTACCTGGCCTCCCCACAGAATAGGGAGATACTATGACAGGCTGAACTGCTGTTTGTGGGGGAGCTGCTGTTATGACACTGGCTGGAGTGGAGGCAGCAGAATTTGAAGAGAGACCTGTAGCTGGAGCACTATAAACATCTGTGGAGGTAGAAACTGTTGCAGAGTTCACCAACATCTGGAAAAGAGTCAAGAATATTCAGCAGTCTGCCTCTGCAACTGGCTTTGACACAGACTATGAAAATACCACATACGTCAAAAATTCTCACTTCACATTAAATGCATTTTGTAAATCCTAGCTGTAAAGGCACTAACTATCCAAACTCTCTGAAAATTGGCTTGAAAATACCAGCTTAGTGTTGCAGACACCTGCAAGACATCTTCTGTTTTGCTTGTACTTGCAGGGAATTGTATTCTCTGCTGCCAGAGGCTGTGAGGGGTCCCCACAAATGGACACAGTCCAAGCAGAGTGGTCACCTCTCCACAGGGCCACCACAAAAAGGAAGTGTGACATACAGCTCAGAGTACCAGACACTACCTTCTGTGGATAGCTGTAGGAAACCACTTCATCTCGAGGTGACACAAAGACTGGCCCTTCTTCCTGAAGGGATTCCAAAGCAAAGCAGGGTCCATTTAAGTGGCAAAGAAGCCACAAGGCACACATAACACACCCTTATATAATTTAAAAAAAAAAAATATGGACTATACACCCAGAGTGCCTTTTGTAGCTCAACACAGTTTTATTCTGGTGTGATCAGGACTGCTCCACTGTGGAGCAGCAGGTAACTAAAGATTTAGTTTCAAATTTAAAGAAATAAAAAAATTCCAAGGTAAATTCTACCACAGATGAGATCTCTCCAGTTCCACAGAGAAAGATTAAGATTAACTGGAATACAACCTGAAGGGTGGCCTGATAAAAGCAAGTGCTGACTGGAGCAGAGAAAGAAAAGTAAACAGCAGTCAAATACACACTCTCTCTTAGCAGAGGGAAATGTGGAAAATCATTAATGTATCTAGTGCAATCCAGACAGTACTTGCAGACTCAGATAAAAACCTCACCATTCAGGGAGGAAAAGGAGGGTGAATGGATAAATGAAATAAGCATTCCTTTCTTTTATTAAGTCTCTGGCCTACTATGCATCCAAGGACAGTTTCCGTGAGGAATGCCATACACCTCAAGGATCTCAAGTCTGAACAGACCGAGTAAAACTTACCAAGCTTGCTGTAGGTTCTGCTGAACTAAATACTGTTGCAGTCTCACAGTTGGGATCTGGAGGGCATAGGCAAAATTAAGTTGCAGAGCTGCATTAAATCTAATCCTTCAGAAACTTATAAAAAGGTCGTAATTGAGGAGTTTGTTACATTCACCAAATGTTTATCAGTGAAGACTAAACTTCTACTTACCTGGAGGTGCATAAATATATTCCTCATGAAATTGCCCTACAATGGAGAGAGAACAGGAAGTTTTAATTCAGGGGGGGAAAAAAAAAGGGCAAAAAAGCTTAAAGCTGGAGTTACTGTAATTACATTCCAGTTCACCATTAATAACCTGCTTTCAGTATCATCTCACTTTGTTTCTCCTCTAGGAGATGGAAGTAACCTACTTTTGACAATGAAAAGCACACCGACAATGTCTTAAATTTTTTTTTTTTGCCTATTAATCCTTTAAGAACTCACCATTTTCACTTGCTGCTTCCTCCTCCTCTAAGGTACTCAGGGTCTGCTTGTTAGATGGAAGGGAGTTTGGACTTCTCCTTGCTACCCAAAACCCCCCAGGACCATGGACAATGGGAGCAGGATTACTCTGGCTCTGAAAAGCAAAGGCAGAAGCACGCATTTAGAAATAATTTAAAACCTTTCCATGCTCTATGGAGACAGACACACAGAAACAGGCTGGCAGACCCAGCTTGCTGCAACCAAAGCTTACTAGAAGCATCATCTGTGTGTCCATTCCAATGCAACAAACACTTGTTTCCTTTTCCTTTTATTCTGCCTTCCACACTTTTTATTCTTGAAGATCTACCACTGTCCTATGCTATGCAGTCAAGTTGCTCCCTCCCAGATCTCAGCCTGCTTTATCCCAAGCTCTAACACAGCTGCAAAGGAGGGAGCAGATCCCAGACATGTATTAGTGCATTCCTCATTCTGGAGCATTCCCCCATACCAGCAGCAGACCAGTTCATGCAAACACTGATTATTGTGGAGAAAAGGTTACTCTTAGCCACAGCTAGGGGAACCAAAAGTTGGCTGCTGGCACAGACACCACTGTCTGCACTAGGCTGACCCACATGTGCAACCCTGACTATTTCAGAGAGCAGCACACCCCAGGGTTGCCCAGAGCACTCCTTCAGTGTTTTACATGTCCTTTGTCTTTGCACTGAAGTCAGTCTTTAGCTGCACCCCAGTTTAAGATCAGTTCTCTAAAGGAGGAATACAGGATTGCTTGAGGAAAAAGTTGATTCACTCTTTTGTGATAGCTAAGGTGACACTCAAAACTCTCCTCAGAAGACTTTGATGACTACAAGATCAATAAAGTGCTCAGAGAGGCTTGAAAGATTTCCAAGGTTGATGCAGAGGTGGTAAGTCAGAAGATTCTCCCACCAGGCTTCTAGCAGCATGGCAGAGTCCTCTGTGAGATGCATCTTTCTCCAGGAAATGTCATATTCCTTACTGAACAAGACAAGGAAGAGATAGAGAAAAAGCTTTGGCATTGACAATAACAAAGTCACTGAATGAACATGAAAACCTATTCATTAGGAGCTGCAGGCAAGTCTAGCAAGGGGGAGAAAAAGCCAGCGAGTTGTATTGATTTCAGGTTGGAAAAAAGAAATTGCAGGATAATATGTCCTTATTCCTTGGCACTCTTTGAGGAAAAATCAGAGCAAAGATTATAGATCTAGTACATCAGGGAAAGAAAAAAAATGACTGGTGCTGAAACAGCCCCTAAGCACATTCCCTCTGCCTCACTTAAATACAAGTCTAACACTAGTTAAGTTCACTGCTTCGACACAGCAAAAAAATTCAAACAATCTGTTTTCCTATTCAGATACCTAAGTATAAATCGATTTTTTTTTTTTTTTTAGCAGCATACCCAGCTTTGGACTAGGTTTAAACTACAAGCGAAAAAAAAAAAAAAGCATTTTAAAGAATACACTGCCACTTTATCTACAACTCAACAAAAAGACTGCTTTAAGAAAAGTCTAGGTTTATAATTTTTTCCTGTTTCTGTAGCAGAAGAAACTGTCAGGAACAACATGTTAATCCAAAATATCACAACTACAAATTTGGAGGAAAAAATCCAGGCTATCACTACCCAGTTTCTGAATCTTGCTGCCCAAATGATAAATTACAGTGTGGCAAACAAGTGAAAAGCTTTCTCCCACGATATTTAGAGATAGACAGGATATGCACAGGAGGAAAAGATTGTTTTCCAACTGCAATAGAAAGGAGAAACTATTTTCATGAAAATATGCTAAAAAGAAAATGCTAAAAAGAAAACAAGTGTTGCTACTGAGGATACAAAGAAAGATGGGGAATATCTAGAAAAACTGAAGTTTTTAAGCAGGTTTTCCAGGAGCTAGACTAATTTCAGTCTTCCATTCTCAAAAATGCATTCACTGTAAAACCTTAGTCCAAGAAAACCAGAAAAAGCTGCTGTGAATTTAGGCAAGGAACTGCTATGCATTTGGACAGTTTTCCTCTCCTCCTCTCACTTTGAGAGGCTTCAGCTTACCCTTTGTTCATAACTTACGGGCACAGTAGCAAAAGCAGAGTCATCATCTCCTTCAATTTCACAGAAAGTTGCAGTTTCTTCTGGCCCTCGAGGCTCCTCTGCAGCCCCTGCCATAAACCCGTACTGGCACTCCTTGTTCACACACTGCAGCTGGCGGCGGCTGCGGCTGCAGGAGCTTTAGGAACGAGAGAGGAGGTGAAGAATCACCACCACCTGCAATTTCACCTGCGTTTGTCTGCTCAATTTTAACTCAAGTTCTTTCTGCAGAGCCACAAGAAACCTGTTTCACACTGTGATGCAAAGAGACATTCATGCCCCACCATCCTCCCCCCAAGGCCTGGTAGAGCAATGTTTGGTACAAGAGGTTTGTTATCGTTCACCAGGAGTGCAGGAGAAGCTGCCATGGCTCTGACAGCCTTTCCATCCTGGGCTGGGGTAGAATGCTGATTGAGGGCCAAGCATGTTGTGCCTGCTTAAAAATCAGGCAGATCCCCTGGGTTTAAAGGGTATTTGCACTTCCTGCAATTATCAGGAAGTGCCTCCCAGCTGTAGTTTTACCTAAACAGCACAAACTCTCTCCTAATCAGAGTGAACAGAAAACAAGTGGCCAACTCAAGTTTTCAGAGCTTCCTACCTCGGCATGCCAGAGTCACGGTGGTGTCTGGGAGGGTTCTGCTGGTGATAGGGTTTGCAGAGTGCCATGTTTGCACCTCCCTGGGAGCAGTGGAGGGCAGGGAAGCGTGCTGAGGGAGCACTGTGCTGCAGCCGGGGTGGCAGCACTGGCTGTCCCCTGCTGTAAGCCACAGCCATGAACACTTCCTTCCCACGGACTTTCTTGAGCATCCTCTTCCGTGTTTTCATATCCATTTCTGCAGTTTCCATTAAGGAAAGAAAGAGATTTACACCTTCAACCTGAGCTACGGTCTCAAATGATGAGGAGAAGACTCAGTATTTGCACCCATAGAAAAGAAAGGCAGTGGCCTATTCCATTTTAAGTATGGAAACTACAGACCTTTCTTTAGAAGGCTCAATCAGGCATTCTACATGATGAGAACACAAGCATCTGACATGGGAGTACCTTCCCAGCTTCAGCTGATCAAATTCAGTGCTAAAGTCTCCCTATGCAGGCTGCATTTATTTATAAAGTAAAAACCTCACAACTCCTCCTCCAAATTAAATAGAACTCATATTTAATTGGTTAGGGAAGCCCTGGTCTGTCCATGCATCTCTGCTAATGCCAGATCAGACAAGCTCTCCAGTTCACTGACATGCCTTTTTATATGGTTCTCAAGTGGCAAATTTGTCCTGGGCAATTTTGAGCAATACCAAATTTGCTCTGTATTTCAATGGATTTGCTCTTTTGCAAAGGCAAATTCATCTCTCTCTGAAAGGTAACTTTACACCAAACCCCCGTGGTGACCAAGTTTTATATCACAGGGTGAATTAAGCCACTTCCAATATCCAAAGACTGCTACAGTTACAACTATCATGAGCACCTCCCCTACTTCCCCAGGGAAGGAATGCTTCTGGAAGCCTTGTACAAACCTATTCCTGAGAAGTGTCCACCTGTGACTTTCTGATAGGCTCCTCCTCTTCTGTTGTGAGCCATATTCCAAGCAAGGACAGGAGCCACTTTTGTCACTGGCTTTAAGTTTGCCAAAGGAACTGTGTGCCTGCAGGAAGGACACCCACATTAGCAGTGCCCCAGGGAGACACTCTGCACAACAACATAAGCTGAAGCAACACCAACACAGAAGAAAATAGCTTGTGAAAATAAATCATCTGTTTCTCTGGCACCAAGCACACCTTACTGGTACTTGTTTAATAAAAAAAGACAAGCTAGGCTTTAGTCTCAACACTATTTACTTCCTAGGTCAAGCCTCTCTCCCCTGCCTGCATTTGTATGCCTCCTTTGTACACCTGAAAGCATGGGACAACACAATTTTTGCAGGATGTTGTCAATCCTAGCTTTGGAGGAAGGTGAATGATTGAACAGCAAGGGGGAGAAAGTGGTTAGACTCACCAGAAGTGCCAATTATTTTGTTGCTTGGGTACAAGATAAAAACTCCAGAGAAACACAACAGCAGAGGGCAATTTGCTCTCTGTGAATTAAGCCCAAACTGCAAAAATCACTTTTACATTCCAGTGAGGTAAGAGCAGCAAGATTTCACAGAAGGCATTACAATAATGATTTTAGGTCATTAGAAATCCAAGAGGGAAAACAAACCCCTCAACCAGAAAGAGTTTAAACTTGAAGTCATCACCACACTGCTTACTTTTCTGCCAGCTCCTCAACAAACACAGTCAACGTGTTGCTATCCTGTCCAACTTCTTGGATATGAGCATTGTAATACTTCTCTCCTGGTTCCAGACATACCTGGAAAGAGAACAAGGGAAGCTCTAAAAAACCCAAACTGCATCAGAATATTGTCTACAAACCACTAATAGCAAAGGCTGCTCCTAAGCCAGTCCTATGTTATTGAGTTGGCCCAGGAGTCTCAAACACTACTTCAAATTGCAGACAAAATAAAAAGCACTGTACTAACTTCAGGGAGGAAGGAAAAAAAGAAATAAAATCAGTCTTGTGAGCGACTTGAGAGGCAAGATACCTGCTCCCTAACTTATTTTTATTCCCTGTGCCCAGAAGATAAGTACCAAGGAAGACTGCTGCTTAAGAACTTGAGAAGAACAGAAGATGAAGTAGGAAGAGGAAAGCTCAGCTCAGGGAGAAACAAGTCACTGAGTGAATCATCAGCACTACCTTAAAGAGTGATAAAAAAATACATCCTCACTACATATGACATCAGAATACAAAGAAAACTGACCTTCCTTTCAGCATCTCCTGTCCAAGATCATTCTACTCCTCCCTTCATAGCTCTTCCCTTTTTATTTTATAAAAATACTTTGCTACTTCACTGTTGAAGAAAGATAAGACTATCCAGAATTGTTGCTTAGCCCAAGTGCAAAAATCTAAAGACAACTACATCAAAAGCACCCCCTCTGCATTTTGAGCTCTGCCTGGAACTTCCACACTCCGAGAATGTGCATGACTGGTTCACATTGAACTCCCAAACTACTTTTTTATCACACTACCAAGTTTAAAAGTAGATTTTAGAAAGCAATTACATTTAAAAGAATATCTACAAGAAAGAGAATGAGAAAAGCCTTAGAAAATTCAATGAAATCAAATGACTTCATGGTTTATCATAGTCCATTTAAAGCAGTTTTAACAGTTTATCATAACTGGGTCTCCTTTGAGTACTAACCTGACACTTGTCTCCTAAATAGTACTGTCTCCCAGCAAACACCATGTAGTCAGTTTTTTGAAGCTCTAAAAATAAATGAATAAATAAATAAAGGGGAAAAAAAAGCCTTTAAACTACTGTTCTTTCTTTGCATATCCTACAAGTACTTCATGACAGCATCCAACTATGATTTTATAGGCCACTGGAATTAATACTTCCTGTGCATGCCTGAACATTCCCCATAGTAACAGTGGAGTAACTCTAGATGTTCTTAGACTGGTTATGGTCTATTATAAGTCACATGAGACCAGTAACATCCAGGTAATGCAGCAAGCAGCACTACTACTCCAACGCTGCAGCTTCTGTGGTGGTACAGAGTTAATCCTGCATTTAATGCAAATCCTGGAATTAAGAGTGTTGGACATCTCTTATCTTGCCAGAGTCCTGGTGGCACTTGGCAAACATGAAATGTCATCCAGGAAAAGCTAACATTGCCTAAAGTCTCCTTGCTGTTAGATTTCAGCTTTTTTTTACCTCTGTTCCTTGCCTGGCTTCGCTGCACGTCAGTATTCTACACAGATAATTGGTTACCACACTCTGTTCCAAGAATTTTAATGATCCTCATTACTGATTACGAAGTGGTAAAATGCTAGAGTTCTTCAGCATGCAAAGCACTTTGGGTCAGACATCAAATATCACTTAAAACCTTATCTTTCTTGGAAACTCCTTGCTTTACAGATCAGCCATTGTGAAAGCCAAAAAGCAGCCAGCCTTTCCCAAGCCATGAGAACCATGAGATCTCTGCAGAATGCTCAAGCCCAAGAGGGCTAGGAAGCAAGACAAAAACTCTTCTGACAGATCTCAAAGCTAAATTTGAGATCTTCATTATTATACAATTCTGAGGCCAAAATCGTGCTCTAAAAAGAAGTCTTTGCACACATGCTGTAACAAAAAACTCCACATTTGAATGCTTTCCAATATAACAGAACGGCAACAGAGTTCTGTGCTCTGCTTTGAATCCTACTTCCTGTACACAGTCAATAAGGAGCAGAGATCAGATTTTTAGCAACCTTGTACCATTATACAGTATCAGAAGCTGGGTATTTTGTACTTTGAATGGCAGACAGGAAACCAAGAACATGTCCTACCTACAGCTATCTGCTGGGTTCACCTCTATCCTTCACATTTCAGCTGTGAACAAACAGGTGACAGGACTCAGATTCATAAATTTAATGCTAAGCCTACTGCAGGAAGAGTTTTTTGGCTTTCCCCTTTCCAAAGATACCTTTTCTGCTGTCCAGCCAAACATCAAACTCCACATTTCGATAGATGGCAGAGTCCAGTGCCTTTAGCACTTTATAAGGAACAGGCATCTTTGGAGGATTTTCTGGAGGCTAAAAACAGAATTGGAATGGAGCATTAACAAGTGCATTTCACGTGTTCAGCAGAGCCTCTCATCCTACCAGTATCTGTGAACCATTTTAAAATGTACAGATGCTATTTTCCAAAATTTTCACTTCCACTCTATTTCCCTAAAAGCTAAAACTCAGAGTATGAGAACAGATTCAGGCACTCACGTGCTGAGCAAACAGACCCTGGAAAGCACTGGGACAGGCTCAAGAGTAACACTTGGCATGTTCTGTACTCAAAAAGAATCAAAGGAAGCTAACAAGACCAATGAAGCCACAGCTTCAAAAGTTGGTGAGAATTTCAGTTATTGTATCTGAAAACTAATTCTATAGAGTTTCTAAAAGTATTCTGAAGCAATTTATACTATGGTCAAGACAAAAGTGAACTAATTTAAACCATCTCCTGGGAAAAACAAACAGCCAATCAGGAAACATCTGCTAAGCTCCATCTTTTGGGGGAAATAAAAATCAGCCAGAGAAGAACTAGAGAATTTCAGAAAGGAAAAGAGCATCTCCAATTTAAGAGAAACTCAAGGGCAAAACCAAAAGGACAAGCAGACAGAAGAAATAAGCCACCCCCTTGCCAAAACCCCATTTTTAGAAAGCGGTAAAGAGGATTTAGTCCTAACAAGGGTAACATCATACAAGAGAAAAAAAACCCCAAAAGCAAACCATAAGGGCATTTTCCCCTAACTGACAAACCTTTTGTTCTTCAATGCCTTGTTTGAACTTGGTTTCCTGTGGATTGTCCGTATCGTTGCCCTCCCAGTTGTCCAGCCTAAAAAATTGACAATAAGATTACAAAAGATACAACACACGATTTCTAGCCAGGGTTAGTATCACCAACTGTTCACACAACCTGAAAAAGCACCATGGTGCCATCAAGTGGTACATTTTGCCTTAAACACTAGCGAGGTGCAATGCAGTGCAGGACAAGCCTTTTCCAAGCTTTAAGAACATGACCTTTGCTTGTTCCAACACCCACCCCTAACGAGGGGTACTGCCTGTGTTAGGAAAGGATGAAGGTGATCCCACTGAGTTCTTGCACTGCCAAGTACAAAAGACATTCTGTGCCAGGTCCCATCAAACCAATGCTGTCTGCAGGCGTTCAGAGGCAGCTCTCAAGCCCTTCAAAGCTGTGGAGGCTTAGAAGAGTACTAAGTCTCTCGTTAAAAAAAAATTAATAAAAAAGCTCTAATGAAATAAGGAGCAATTTTACTTACAAATAAGCTGTCATTTTAGAGAAACACACAACTATACCACAGCCTGCAGCAGAGGATATTCAATTATGTGACGCTTCCCAGCTCCAAAGAAAGCACTCTCTCTCCCACGATATACTTGAGCTTTGTGTTTGTGTCATGACATAGGGAAAAAAGAGTTAATATTTCATAAAAATTCAAAGAAACTTGGAAAAGTTGTCCTCTGCAAGGTTTTGAAGGGGTTTTTTTGCTTCCCTCCTGCCAGATCCTCTTCCCCAATATACTACCTCTTTTCTGATGAATTTCTGGGCACTTTTTCATGGAGACAACCAAAGTTTGCATCCTCACTTCCTACAGGACCACTGTTTCTGTTCTTCTTGGATCCACTTCGAAACACCTCAACTGCAGACCTTAATTCTTCCTCATCCATGCCAAACACATCTTTGTAGAGGATCTCATATAACACAGCTGAACAAATCAATACAAAGCTCGATAATATGAGATACATAAGAACTGCTGCAGTTTTCAAGGCAGGCATATCTTCAGGTATTATCTACTGTTACAAGGCAGCAGAGACATCAAATTTAGGGACAGGATCATAAAGTAACTCAGTTGGGAATAAGGGACCTCTGGAAGCCATTTGGACCAATACCCCACTTAACAGATAAAAAAATGAGTCTAAGCATAACAATATGCCATAAGTGAGCTTCCATCTCTCTTCTCCCCACCCCTGAAAACTGAAATAAACCCTGCCTCTAAACATATGAAAACACACAATTCCCTTCCAGAGAAAAATGATTTCAAGTTTACCCTGGCAAATAGCAGCATTTTCCTGGAATTGTTTTGTATACACAGAGTCATAGTGGCCATTACCGGAACAACACAGTAAAATCTGGGAAAATGGAAAAAAAAAAAAAAAAAAAAAAAAAAAGAAGGTTTTAAGGCTGGAATGATGTAACCCCAAATTCTATCTGAGACCCTCTCATTCTACAGTTGACATCAACTCATCAAGAAAATGGTTAATATTATCAATATAAATAAGAAAAAGCTGTAGCATCAGCTCCAAGCAGAAATTTAGGTGAAGTCTCTAAGTAACTTTGTATCACACAAAGAAAAAAAAGCACCCGTACATCCTGCTGTTTGTTTCCCACTTACCTCCAAGACCACCAATTGCTCAGAAGGTAAAATAAATACAACACATTGAATGCAGCACCCCAAGCCACACTGTCCCAAGTGTCAAAGGCACATCTCATCCTTCTCTATGAGGGACTATAAGAGCATTTACTTCTCCAGCCTTTAAAACCTTGCTTTTAAGAAGCATAAGAGATGCTTTCTGCAACACGTGCGTTGACACACCGTGCAAACATGTCCCACCAAACTTCTTGGCACACAACCACAGTCAACTGCAACGGGCAGAAGCCCTCAGGCAGCTGTCAGCACACTGCCAGTGAGGATGCTTCCCAGAAAACCAGCTCCCAGAGGGAGCTGAGATGCCAGGACTCAATTCTGTGTGCTGTGTGGATTCTGCCAACACAAGCTCTCCTCTGGTGGTGAGGAGGAGCAGCACCAGAAGGAGCTGCTGCCCGTACTCACAGTGTAACGACAGACAGCTGCCAACACTTAATGAGAGCTCTGGTGGGAAAGCCTTGGAGGGCAAGCACACATTTAGACCATGCTGTTTGCTTTTTAAACTCAGCTCATTTTGGAATTAAATTAAACTACAAGGAAAGTGTGTAGGTGAAGAAAGAAGCACATGTAGATGAAGACAGCAGTGCTCATCAACAGATCATTAACAGCTGCAGCAGCACAGATTCAGAGCAGACTGGCCACTTTGGCAAATAGAACAGCCCACATGCAATCCACACCACAGCAACTTCATCGCTATCATGCCTGAAATAGCCACATAATTGTTCATCCACATCTATGCAGCTCCAGAAAACACCAGAGGGGTCAGATGCAAGGTAATGCAGAGTATTTGTCCTTTATGCACCTTCCTTTTGCCCCCAGCAGCAGTTCTGATGTAGGTAAGCTGTTCTAATAGCTCCCATTCTGAACTGGGACCAACTATATGTCACAAAAATCAATCAGTTTGTTACAGTCATCCCTTCCCAGGGAAAAAACTGCACACCTCATCCAGCTTCAGGAAAAGTAAGAAAACAGACTGGCAGGGGAACAGAAGGAAAGTGCCCTCACTTCTACTGACCTTGTCTTCAAAGTCATTGCCTGTAGCACATGTGGGTGGCTTCCCGGGGTACCGGTACACAATGAAGTCTCGCCTAGGTAAGCAGAGGGAAAACAAGACTAGCAAGAGCAGACTTTCAGTAGAACTGTGTTATGAAGAAGTTTACAGGGAGCAGTTTAGAGCTGTTGGTTTACAGAAAAAAAAGTCAAGCAAAGCATTTTTCCTGATAAATGAATAAAGAAATGGCCAGGTGAGAAAACCCATCTTGAAGGGAAAATAAAAATTATCTGTGAAAGACCATGATATTTACTCACAGATTAAGTCAAGTACTTATGCTTACAGAAGGATGCTCAGACACTAAGACAATTCAGTCTAAGTGGTTTAGGCACCCTGCAAAAGGACTAGAACCTCAGTGCAGGGAGCTAGTAATTCTAGCTGAACTTCAGTTTGTTCCTTTAGCATTGGGACAAAGTGAGCCTGCAAAAGGAGGGCTCTAATTTCTACCACTGGAGAGCCAGACTGCTTTTTCAGATAGCAGCATCTTTAGCAAGACAGCAGCACCTGCACAGTTCTGTGTTACCTCTGAAATAAATATCAGTGTGTACACAGCAGGTAGGGCAGGTACTCCTCACTTCTGGAGCTTTCAAGAACACCCACATGAGTTTTAGTCACTTCTAACTACCACACAGTGTTTCCACTGCACACAGCTCCTTGGTTCTCCCCATTTTCCAGCCTTCAGCCACTAGAAGCAAACACCTGACATTCAAGTAAAACATCAGCAAAAGGATAACAAACAAGCATCTCTGGAAAGTGACCCTGCCCTTAATCCCCATTAGATCAGGGGCTGTGATGGCACCATTTACATGCCAGTTAAGTAAATTTTGTAGGGAAGCATTTCTCATCATGCTTCACACATTCACATTTCAGTGGCAAACACATAGAAGGTTCTGGGGCCAGAAACCCCACACCAAGTGCAAAACAAAGTAAATCTTAAGAAAGAGGTACTTACTTGTATATCATTGATAAAGCACTCATTTCCAGCTGGCCAGCACTTTCCTATGCAAGATTAGGAGATTACATGAGATAGCAGAGGCATCTAAACATCAAGAACTGTATTCTAGGTTTCTGTAGAATTAAAATACCTATCTAAACTCATCAATCAATGCACTGAAAGTTGAGATATAAAGATTTGGGGGAGAGTGAGGTAAAAAGGGTCTGCTTCATGGGATGGCAACAATTACCAAAATGAGTTAGACTGAGTTGCTGCTAGAGCTGCTCCAACACATCACTCAAGATACATTTTTTTTAAACCCGTATTTGTTTCAGAGACTGCTGCATTTACCAAGGTTACTGATTAGACTAAAGAAATAACAATTTGAACCCACGTATCTGAACACTAAAGAAAGAAGCAGGGCATTGCAAAGCCTGACAAAAATTTCATGCAAGGTACACTCCATGTATTTTGCTTTTTCTTTCCAGAAAGCCCTACAATTATTAATAAGCTTTTACTATCCAGCCTGCAGAGATTGCTCCTTTGCACCCACATAAGTTCCCCACTGAAACTGGTATTGTTTATACATGTACAGTTTATTCACATTATTTATGTAAATGAGACACCAAGATTTGGGTCTATCTAAAAAAATCCCACAAACTCAAATAACTACATTTTAAGTCATCACCTAAGCACCTTCCTGTTCTAGTCTCCTCAAATTTAAATCTCTTAATAAGTCTTAAGTCATGCTCACCTTTGGATCTCCTAGTCGTTCTAGGTATTTCTCAAATGAGCCTTCCACATACTTTTGACAAAACAAAGAAGAAAGCAAATATAAAAACTTAGGCAGTTAGAAAGCAAAGTTAAAATTAAACCTAAACACTACTTCACAGCTACCAGCTGTTGATTTGGAGGGGCCAGGGCACATGGAACACAGGAATGATTTGGGGTATCAATGTGAGAATACCAAGAGACCCTCAAAAAAAATTAAAGACATGAATCCAAGTAATACTCAAGTCCCTCCTAGATTAGATGAAGCACTTAAATACGACTACAAGGAAAACAAGCAAACACCCCAAAACACAATCCCCAAAAAACCACACCAATACCCTACAAACCCACACAAACTGCTACAGACAAAGACAACCAAAAAACCCACCTCAAAACCCCCATGACTTCATGTAATTGTTCTAGGATTTCCCACCATCTTTCAATATTCATTTCTTGCTCCAAAATCCTACACGTTTCCCCCCTACTACTAAATTTTGCAATGGTTGCTCCCCAGAGAATATACCATACAAGTAACTCACCCTACTCACTTGGGTTTCAGTACCTTGCTTGTTTTCAGAAACTTCAGAACCAAAGTCAAATAGAACTTATGCAACTGCAACCCAACGTAAGGGACAACCATCCTATCATTTCTCCTCTCTTACAAGCACCAAGCATGGCAAAGCATCGTGTTCTCAGTGCTAAACCACCGACTCCCTCCCGCAGCACTTCCCAACTACACGTACTCAGCTTATACATACAACACACGGTACTTACGGATTCAAACCTAGACTGGTGCTGCCTCATAAACAAGACACAAGCTTTCCTAACTTCTGCATGATGAATCTGAGATGAAAACAGCTGGAAAAATAACGGTAACAAAGGAGAAAATTTCAGAGTTTAATTTAAGCCTCGCGTTAGGCATAAATTCTACAGACTGACGCCACCACAAGAAGAGGCAGTGCAGAGGCTCAGGGGCACCTGGGGCTGAGGGAAGCCCCAGCGCCCGGAGCCGCTCGCACCCATCCCCACACCCATCCCCACACCCATCCCCACACACATTCCCACACACATTCCCACACACATTCCCACACACATTCCCACACACATTCCCACACACATCCCCACACCCATCCCCACACCCATCCCCGCTGCCGGCATCGCGCTCTGAGCACCCGGGCGGCTCTCCAGGAGCACCCCCGGCCCACCCCGGGCCTGAGGCGCCCCGGCTGCCCCCAGCCCGGCCGGCTGCGCACTTGCTCCGAGACGGCTCGGAAGAGGCAGGAGGCGTCCTTGGCCGTCATCTTGCGGTACAGCCCCAGGCTGCCCAGGTACTCGTCCATGGCCACCTCGCTGAAGGACTTCTGCCCAAAGTACTTTTTGGAGCCTTTGTGCATCTTCCCGGCCGGGACGGCTGAGGCGGGCACGGAGACGCGGGCGAGGCGCGAGGCGCTGGGCGCGCGGCCGCCGCTAATGAGGCGCCGCTAATGAGGCACCGCGCCCACCTGCGGGACCGCCCGGCCCCAGCCCCCGGCTCCGGCCCCTCGCATCCCGCTGGAGCTGCCTCCGCCGGGGCCATTTTAGGCTGTTCTAGGCCATTTTAGGATGCCCGGCTCCCGGCGTGGGTGCGCATCCCCAGCGTCTCCTCCCGCACCTGGCTTGGCTAAGCTGGCTCCTTCCAACTTCATCGCTCGACTGCAAATAACCAGCGGGAACATCAGTCCAGTGGTTATCCAAAATTCCCTCTGCGCTTCTGGGCTGGAGGCAAGTTGCTAGCAGTGAATTTGAAATATCAGCTCCATAGAAATCATTAAGGGAGTAAAAATCTTAGTCGCTCCTAATCAAGTATTTGGGGCAAACTTTGGGGGATTGGCAAAAATGACTCTTGCACAACTGTGCGGCCTGATTTATTCCACCTGTAGCCCTTTGTGCTTGATTTGATTAGAATGCCTTTATGAACATTTAATTTGCTCATAAAAATTGTACTTAGACATCAGATGGGCCAATTCAGGAGTTTCATTTTCTCGTTTTAAACAATAAAACAAAATCCCCCCAAATGAGTAATGTCCTTGTAGGAAGGGCAATTAGCACCAATTATGAACTTGTAAAATTCTAGCACATTAGAAACCTAAGAACATGCATGAACATTTTAAACTCCCTTTGGTTTTCAAAATATTTACTTAAAAATTTGATGTAACATCAACATAGTTGTCAATTTAAAAACTTTAAATGGAAAGCCCTGATCAGCATCAAAGAATCACAAAATGGCTTGCATTTGCAGGGAGTTCATCCAGTTTCAACCCCCTGCCATGGACAGGGACACCTTCCACTGTCCCAGAGTGCTCCAAGCCCCATCCAGCCTGGCCTTGGACACTTCCAGGGATCCAGGGGCAGCCACAGCTTCTCTGGGCACCCTGTGCCAGGGCCTCAGCACCCTCACAGGGAAGAATTTCTTCCTTATGTGTAATCTAAATAGGAAACACTGGGTGTGCAGAAGTCCAAACTAATGGTTTATGATGAGGTAACACCATGTAAATGGAGTGATTGTATTGCCAAGCCCATTCCTCTCCTGTTTTACTTTGTGGGTAAATCACCCAAACCCAGGGCAGCTGTGGGCAGTTTGGCAGCAGGTTTGCAGCTCATGCCTTTTTCCCTTTTGAGGCTTAAATCTCTCACTTTTAAGCTCTCTTTTCAGTGCTTCTGTAAACACATGAAACAAGAGCTGAAGGCATCTGCAGAACATCACAGGAACATCAACAAAGACAATTTATTTCCACCTCTACTTGGCAAAAATGGTCAAGAGACCACTATGCATATGCCATGCCTGTAAAGAAGTAGTTTAGCTTGTCCTCATCACTGGAATTACCATCCCAATGCAGATTTTATGATATAAATGTCTGTCTGTGAAACTAGGCAGTTTATACTCCCTCCTTATTAGCATTGTGCTCTTTTAAGAGCTGAATAAATAAATAAAGCTGAATGAGTTTGGCACTAAATTGGAAACCACTTAATATCAGTTAGTATTAAGTGACATTTTCTTTGAGGGTTTGGCCCAGCTGGTGGATCTTTAGTGTTGAAGGCCACAGTAGGAGATGAGACATTTTATTCCAACATTTTTATTTCTCTGTTTTGTTTATTGTAAGCCAAAAACTTTATCCAAGAATGAAGCAAACTTTTCTGGCTGTCCAGGAGGAAAAGGTTTCAAAGCTGACAAGTCCATTGACTGCAGCGTCTCCACAAGAGTGCTGTAAAAACAGAGCAAAACCAAAAATTAAAGAACAATCCATCCCACAGGAAATTTTTAAATAGTTTTCTTTCTCTTCACCCATACGTAATTCTTTAGCATGGAAGTATAGTAGTATAAATAAGTGTATGTATAAATAAGGATATGTATGGAAAGGAAAAGAGTGCACAGAGCAGCAGGCCCCAGCCACCACTGCTGAGAACACAATTCCATCAGCATTCAGAGAAAAGCTCAACTTTGCAACTTTTTAATCTTCTCTGGTTGCAATGCTGGGAGACTGAAAAAGATCTGACTCGTCCCCATAAACCACATGAGGAAATCCATTCTATCTGAACACATGGCAGAGTTCTCTCCTGATCACAGAACCAGAAAGAACAGCTACATCAATCTGTTACTTGCTATTATCAGGCTGCAAATAAGGCTCAAATGCTTGGCACTGCCCAACACAAAGAAATAAAAATTCCAAAGCTGACAAAAGCACCAAGATAATGAGTTTAAGAAACTTGCTCAATGTAAATGAATGCCAGGCCTAGTCTGTTCAGAAAGCTCTTCTGAAACATATGAAATCCTGCTTGCAGGGCAAAGGAACAAGATGCAGACTAAGTAATGGGAGTTACATTTTCTCTGCTTCAGTTTAGAGGTCATCTGTTATTTTTAGAGTGGAGTCAATCATAAGAGAAAACAGTAAGATACAGTCAGCACAGGAGAGGAGACAAAACTGACAGCAATCAGGATGAACTCTAACAAAAGGTGCTGGGGGTTTTGGTGATGGTGGCATTTTTTTGTGTGTTGTTTGCTTGGTGGTTTATTTTGGAGTTTTTTTGTGTGGTGTTGGTTGGTTGGTTGAGTTAGTTTTTTTTTCCTGAAGTGACAGGCAGTAGATCTGTGAAACTCCTTGTCAGAGGATATGGTGGATTCAGGAAGTTTAGTTAAAAGGGCAGCCTGAATAAGTACTTGAAAGACAGAGGTAGTTAAAGTCACTAACCAGATAACATCTGATTTATGAATCCCCCTGAATCCAAGTATTCTTCTTTTAATTTAAATACATGTACCCTCAAATGGAAAAAAATAATTAGAAGAGGCCATGGTCAAAAGGCTTGGTTAAGTGTAGTGAATGACTACATGGTGTAAATTTATCCATTCTTGAAAATCTAATACCCAGATGGAGGTTACAGAGAAGGATGTACATTTCCTTGCTACATTCTCAGTTCTGCCATAACATGGACTGAACATTCTTGTCCAGCAAGAACAGCCACAGCAGCTGCATACCTGCAGCTACAGTAGAGGACACAGCCATCCTTGTGGAGCTGTTTGGCCAGCTCAAGCTGATGGTTGTCCATCAGCTTGTCATTTATTACTACTATCAGTGGTTTTCCTTTCTCTAGAGTCTCCAGGCAGCTACCAGCACCTACAAGAGAACCAGAAAACACAGTGAGAGATGACACACCCTCCTACTTGCTGCTGAAACAGGATTCTTGAACAACCCACCCCTAGCTGTGGACCTCAACATGCCCAGCCAGCCCACCGCTGAGCGGGAGAGACTTCATCCCACGGAGCTCCCTCAGCAGGGCCCGGGAGCCCCGGGAAGCAGACGGGGCTCTACCTGCGTGGCTGATGACCAGGTCTGCGCTCTGCAGGTCCTCAGCCAGCGAGTCCTTGAAGCGGAACACTTCCACCGCCACGGCCGGGCTGCTGCTGGGCTGTGGCAACGAGCCCCGGCCCACCTGCAGCACCAGCTTCTGGTACCCGCGGCTCTGCAGCGCCTGCGGGGAACGAGAGGGATGAATGGAGGGGATAACGGGGGTGGGGAGGATGGTGGGAGATGAAGACAGGGATGGAGAAGAGGGGGATGATGGGGAGGGGTGACGGGGGTGGAGTGAAGGGATGAGGCGGAGATAGAGGGGGTGTATGAGGGGTGTTCTCAGCTCGGGCACTGCGGGGCCTGGCCCAGCTCCCGACTACCCCGGCCCGGGTACCGCTGTCCCCTCCCGTCCCCACTCCGTGCCACACGCCGTCCCTCCCCTTCCTCCACCAACACTTCTCGCCTCTCCCCGCCGGAACCCCCCAACCGCTGCGGCCCGCTCAGGCACCCCGGCACCACTGCCGGGACGCGGCAGGGAGGGCGGGGCAGGTCGCGGCGCGCAGGCGCCAGCCCCGGGAGGGCAGGCCGGGGCCGGAGCCGGTGCCGGTGTCTCGGCTGCCTGACCTTCAGCGCGGGCGGGGAGCCGGCGGCGGCGATCAGCTCGTCGAAGCTGGTGGTGCCCACGGTGACGAACACGGATTTCATGGCCGCCGGGACGGGCCGGGCCGGCCGCGGGGCCGCCAGGGGGCGCCGCGCGCCCGCTCAGCGCTCCTGAAATGGCGGCCGCGCTGAGGGGAGGGACGGGGCGGGAGGGAACGCCTCCTTCCCTCACGGGCCCGACCCTCCCGTCCCCGAACGCCGCTTGTCTTCGCGGTCCTGCCCCGTTCGCTTCGTCCCGCTCCCTCCGCCCAGGCGAGGCGGGTGTCACGGCGCTGTGGGGTTTGCCCGCACGTTGCCACAGCAGCAGGGATGGTGGCCGCTCTGACGAGTCCACTGTCCGCCAGCGTTTAGACCAAGACTGTCTCTGGTTTTCAGACTTTCAGGGAGGAGAGGTAAAAGGGAAATAAAGGAAAAGGGAATTCGGAAAGTTTTGGCCTCCATGTGTTATTTCAGCACTGAGGACCCACGTAACTCAAGGACAGCCTGGCTGGGTGTGTTCAGAAATGCCATGGCCAGAGCAGAGCCACAGCCACCTTCCCTTTACAGACTGACATTGGCCCAAGCCTCCCACAACACTTGTGAGAGTAACACTTTGACTTCTACCCAAAATTCTGAATATTAGATGTGTTAACACAGTCTTGTTCATTGACGAGTAAGAATGACCCCTGAACAGTTGCACAAACCGGGCTGGCAGTTTTGTTTCGTAATTGTAAGTGTAACACGATGCACAATGCTACAAAAATAAACCAAAGTTAGACATCTAAATCTGTTTATTCCCTGAATTAAATTTAACAGATGAGGTCACAATTGTATACACTGCATGTTCAAAGAAAGATGCAGCTGTCTTGAGGATACCTCTGATTGCTGTATTAATGCCTCGTTCACAATGCTCATTAGCCCCCTATTGTTTTCATTTAGCATAATGAGCCACGCTGAAATGTATTTATTTTTTGATTAAAGCAAGTAGTGCTGACAGCAGACATGGCACTTTGGGGGAAAAAATGCTATAGAACCAAATAATATTGGTGTCCTGAGTGTGCAGGGACTTAGTGGCTCTGCCTAGTCTCACTCAGTTCTTACCTAAAGGGGCTCCAAGAGAGCTGGAGAGGGACTTTGGACAAGGACCTGGAGTGACAGGACAAAGGGTAATGAAAAAGGGCAGATTTAAATTAGAGATTAGGAAGAAATTCTTCCCTGTGAGGGTGCTGAGGCCCTGGCACAGGTTGCTCAGAGAAACTGTGGCTGCTCCTGGATCCCTGAAGTGTCCAAGGCCAGGCTGGATGGGATTTGGAGCACCCTGGGATGGTGGAAGGTGTTCCTGCCCATGGCAGGAGGTTGAAACTGGATCAACTTTATGGTACCTCCCAACCCAAACCATTTTATGGTTCTAACCTCAAGGTTAAATAAAGTCCCTGTCAGACAGTGTGAGTGGAAGCCCCAGCTGAGGCTCATCTGGGCAATTGAGACCTATTAGTGCAGTCACGGTCCTGACAGCTGTTGGACAAGAAGGTAGACTTGGGATGAAAGGAAAATGCTAAATTTTTCAGCTGTGTTGGAGATGAGGTTCAGCACCTGGTAAAGGACAGGATAATTAAATGTTAGGGGTTTTGGTTGTTTTTTTTCCATGTGTCACTGAAAGGCAGTGTCCTCTCCAGCTTGCACTCCTGGCTTCATGCTGTATAGGGGTTAGAAGAAAAAATATTCAGTGTAAAATTGCAGTGACTTAATTTTGTGTTGGAGTTTTCACTGGAGGATACATCCTGCTTGCATGTTGAATTAGGCTTGTTAGGGTGATTTTAAACTGAAGAGAAAAGGGAAAACTATCCATTAAGGGACTCAATTTCATGCTAATTTGTACCTGCTGTTTTAATTAGAAGTTGCGTAGGGCATAAGTAGAATTTTGCCCATGAGTGCTTGTGCTCTGGTCTGTGAGAACTACAGATCACTCTCAAAATGAGATACTTTGAGTTCATCCTGTGCAGCTTTAAGGCAGGTAGAGGCCATGTAATCCAGGCTTGGTGCTGTGCCTTGGTTCATTGCTGTCTCTGCCCTGTGTTCCTACAGATACAACCCCACAGTGATGCTGTTCAGAGAACTGACCTGACAGAGACTTGTTTGCAGTTAGATCAGCTCACTCAGCTGCTCAAGCAGCACTACCAGCACAAGGGAGGTGGCAGAGCTGTGGTACCTTGGATTTAGTCTGGCTTAAAGGTCAGCGATTGCACCTCTGTGCACACCTTCATTGTCATAAACTGCAGCCACATTCTCTGAGCCACGTGGCTCAGGCAGCTGAGTGCCTGCAGCCTTTGTGGCAAAGCTTGTGTGAACCTGGCCCTGCTTGGGCTGGACAGTCTCTCTTTGCAGTGCCAATTGTTTCTCTCCAAGCTCTGTATGTGGGATATTATCTGGGACAGTCCAGAAACGGGGGCTCAGTCTCACCTAATATAGTCCTGGACCCCAGGCTAGGAAAGGGCTGAAATGGAAGATAGGTTCTTGCTCCCATCTGTACTTTATAGGGCATAGTTTATATTCTGATACTTTCTTCCTGTGACAACATCTGGGCAAGAAAGTGAAGATGTCATGAGTGCAAGCTGGTTTTTGTTGAGAGAGAAATGACACATCCCTCCCCTCTTCTCCTTAGCTGGTATTTGAAATGCTTCTGGATAGCTCGGTTTTGAGCACTGTCGCTTTGTATTCCGTTCAGCTTGCCACAATTTACCCAGAAAGCTCTATAATTATATTATTCAGGGGTATGAAAGTGCCTGAAAATAAAATAGTCAGCTCACATCTTTGTTTCTGAAAACTATGTCCTGCCTTTAGTTTGCTCTTGAAGTCTAAAGGCTAACCCACAACTGTGGAGATAAAATTCTGATGACCCCTGAAATGCATGGGCCACAGTGTATCAAATAATGAATCATTAAAAGATATACACCAACAGGAAGGCAGGAAACCTGTATGAGTCTACAAACTTCGATTTTCTTTGAAGGAAAAAAACCCAGTGACTGGCTAGTCATTGTCTTTCCTTTCCCTTGTACTTTGTGCACAGATTGATTCTCCATAAGGCTTGTGATACACTGCTGCAGTGGTTGACATGAGGCACAGGAGAGCAATTAGACTTCTCCACACTAAATTTATGTTATATTTCAGTACTTTTTATATGTTTATAGATGTGCAAAAAGAGTAAAGATACTCCTGCTTCTCTTTCTGATTTGCTTTGTATAAATTTGAACTGAAAAAATGTTTGCTTCCTTTTCCTCTCTCATTGAGATGTAGTGCTGTACCTATGAGGGCTGATATTTTTGTTACTGTAGGGAGCTTTGAAAATCAGATGGAGGATCTTTTGGGGAATAATTCCTTCATATTACTATGATTCTGAGATGCTTGGTCTGGGAAAATAACAGAGTAGCATTTGTCAGGCAAATGTCAATTGTGTATTTTGAAATATTTCATCACAACATTTCTACATCTTTTGGATTGTCTCTTTGTGGGCTTGTAATTTAGCAGCTGGATTGACAGGTGGATACACAAAGGCTCAGACTGACTGGAGGCAGGGAGATGTTGGATCACCTCTTCGTCAGGGCTGACTGGCAGAAGACAAACACAGAAGCACATGGAGGAACTCTGTCTGCTGATTAAATATCTCACTTGTGGAATGGAAGAGGAGACTGTGGCTTAGCCAGAATGAGTGTCCACCATCTGACAACTCTCGTGGATTTTTCTGAATTTTGCCACATACGATGGTGTCCCTTGGAGCCCCTGTTTCTGGAATTATGGAATCATAGTTTTTAAGGCCTTATGTTTCTGAAGAGGAGACAGAAAACCACTCAGTGACTCTTAAGGCCTCGAAGACTAACACACAAACAATATTTGTTAGCGATCTATAACTATGTATCTGTTTGTTACTCCTGTTTTGCTTTGTATTTAAACAATGTAATGATTCACGGAGACCTGAGCTTCAGGAAGCTCAGAGCTTACTCATTTATAAAAGTAAAGTGCTGCTGGCCTTTGCTCTCATGTGAATGGGAGGGCATCTCTGCCCTGGGATACAGCACATGCTGTGCTTCAATCCTTGCTTCAGGGACTGTGGCTCAGCTGATTTGTACCAGCCCTTGAGCTGGATCCTTACTGATGCTTGAGGCCTCTGCTAGTTTTCTGTCGTGAATGAAATGCTCGCCTTAGAGAACCAGAAAATGGGCTTCATATCAAATAAAATTTCTCAAAGCTGGCAATTTTCAGTAGTGTTTGGGTTATTGGGAGATGAAAGGAAATAATCTGAAGAGTGGTGGCAAACCAGGCCAGTGTGCAGAGGTAGGAAGGGGTCTGAGGTCTCTTGCAAGGAAGACTCAGTGTGGTGATGTCTCCTGGCAGCTGGTCCCCTCAGCTCCCCTGGGATTCTCCTCCCGTGACAGCCTGGCACTGTTCCTTGCTGTCTGTGGCGAACACACAGCACCATTCCTGCCTGCTGGCCACCAGCAAACACCTCCACAGCAGTCCACTGTGTGAACACCCTGCCACTTCATTTTCCTGCATAATCCCTCTGACAACCAAATCTATTAAAAATTCATTTTCATCCAGGCAAATCAGACTCCCTGAAATCAATTGAGCTTTGTTCTCTGAGGGCAGCTTGTGCTGGTGCAAATATAATCAAATCCTGAGGTGCCTTGCATGCATTTTTACAAGCACTGAGATGGAATTTGTGTTTCAATTATTCTTTTTGATGTGCATTTTTGAAGGACATTAGAATATTATGCTCAAGCAAACCAACAGTTTTAGATCTTTAGGAAGGAGCTCCAAGTGAGCCAAATTCATTTCCCAGACAGTCCCAATTATACAAGTGCATACAAATATCTCTGTTTGCCATGCAGCATAAAAATAGGTAAGGAGGTGAACCCAGCGTGAACTCAGACTAATTTCACTTCTGTCCATATGCCTGCTGTTCTCCAGAAGCTGGCTTGAGACAGCAGCAGTTTATGTAGAGTGTTTGAATTGTTCTCCAGAAGTATTCAGGGACACTTAAGTCAGTCCACTGATGAAGTAAATGGATTTTGGAAATATGTAGACTTGCTGGATATGCCTTACAATTAATGAAAAGCTGCTCTAATTCTGCCAGAAAAGCAAAGGGCTATTGGGCAGACACACAGCAGTGGTGTTTATACCAGGAGAGGGCTGCCTGCCTTCGCTGCAGCGAGGGCACCCAGCCTGCAGGCTCCGTTCGGCTCCATCTTTTCTGCATATCATTAGCATCTTCCCATTTGCAATGCCTGTTTTTAATTCCCAAGCTGGCTCTCAGAACCAAAGTGAAACAGTGAAAGCATTTGAGGTTCACTTCCCAGCCGATCAACAGCCACAGGCAACACAGATCCACTCAAGGTCTGAAAATCCAGCGATGTTTCTTGGACTGAGCCTGCCTGTTTGCAGCCAGTCTTGTTCAGAGGAACGGTGCCCTCTGCAACATTCCCAAGCCTTTGTAACAGCAGCAGGGGTGCTAAAAGCAGTGACAGGCATGATTCATTTCTCTCTCCTGTTTGTTTGTGCTAATAAGATGATAGCTTATTATTTACAAGCAGTCTAGTTTCCATTAGACATCAGGGATCACAGCAGCCACGAGATACTCAGCAAAACCACTGAGCTCAACTTGGAGATTCTTTAACAGCTCTGGGCCACCATTTTTGTTTTGTGTGCATGATATACAGCATATACTGAGAAGAATCAATACCAGAAACATCTTTGCATGCATTTCCTGTTTATGGCCGCCTTTTTATCACCAGAAATGCTAGAAATATTTTATGCAGAGGCAAACCAGGAGGTTAATGGTATGCAATGAATTTCACACAGATGAAAAACTGTGGCTTTTATTTTTTAATGTTCTAAGGATATATGCAGAGAGACATGTAAGAGAGATCTAAAGTCATACTTACAACTGGAAAACTGGAAATCTGTTTTGAGTCTGTGTGCCTGTGTACTCTACAAATATATCCTCTTATTTAGGTATCAAGACATACTGGTGAATCTTCTTTCAGGATTTTTTGTGTCATAATTCCAGGATAACATTAAGCTGTTTAAAATAAATAATTCTACAACTTGCTGGGAAATACTGCCAGATTCATCCCAGGTATGACTGAACTGGCTTACATGTAAATCAGATCTTGGTGTTATGTTTAGGAGAGCCATTATTGCTGCCTGCACTAATGTCAAAACAAGACTGTTTTATATTATCTTGCCTGTAGAGAAAGCTTCTGAACTCAGGATAGTCCTGTTTGCTTCACCCTGTAGCATGCTTGTGCATGGCCACCTGTACTTCCATCCACAGTAATCATGCCTTTCCCTTTCCCTTTCCCTTTCCCTTTCCCTTTCCCTTTCCCTCTCCCTGCTGAAAACAAGAGCTGTTCAGCTGCTGAATGTTTGTGTTCATTACATGAGGCTTTGTGTACCAGTGTTTCCTGTTAGTGGCACAGTACAAAGCACTGTTCTTGTCACTGTGCCATCTTAAAACGGTGATTCATGGTTAAACCCGTCCAAATGAAGGGCCTTGGTTTTGGTTTGTCTGATTTGTAAGCGTATCACAGATTGGAATGATGGCTGAGGGTAGACCGAAGCCTTAAATCTGTCCAAAAGTGGGGTGAAACATGGCAGATGTACAGACAGGTCAGCTTTATGTGCCTTGCTTGGAAGGTGGAACTATTAAGGCTGAAAAGTTCTTCACACTTCCCAGCATGGTCCAGGTTTAATCCCTTTGGTAATGGCTCTGAGCTTTCAGTGTGGGTATGGGCAGCTGGCCATCAGAATTTGAACTGAGGACATTTGCAGGCTGCTGGGCCACTGTTATGTAGAACAGCATCAGGTTGCTGTCAGACAGTGCTGAACTTGACCCAGTGTCTTTGCCATGAGGCAAATAATGTTCCTTTTCTGTCCCTTATCAAAGGGATGTAATTGCCTGGCAGCACCCACAGTTATATGTTGACACTTCTGACATAACTAGTAAAATAAATTAATTTTTCCAAAGGTAATGAGGTTGATATTAAAGAAATGATTCATGCCTAAGATCAAAAGGAAATGTCTTCTGAAGCAGTGTCCCATGTCCCTCCAGGGCCTTAGATTTCTGTCATCATAGGTAAAATCATTCCCTTTGGTTTCTCTGAACCTGGAATTTTATTTTCTTATTTTGTGAGGCAGTGACTTGGTGAGGATTCAGGTAAAATCTTCATTGATTCTGAGATTGGTATTACATAAGGTACTGCTGGGATATAGTGGTCCCTTACCATTTTCTGTTTATGAACAACCTATCCCAGGGTGCTAATTAGTTGGAGGAGTTGCATATACACAGAGCACTGGTTTGTTCCTCTGTAAAAATACATTTGGGGTTGATGTGACTTGGCTTAATTGTGAACATCCTGTATTTTCTGAAATCAGCAAGGTAATAGCAAAAATTTGTGAGACTGGTATTTTTCACCTAAAAATCTAATTACAAATATTTGGTTAATTCTTAATAACAACCGTCCTCATTAAGGATTTGTTAGATGCAATAAACACATTTAAATATTTTTTTTAACTTCCACAAAATCTGGCCACATCTTGCTTGCACTGAAGAAGATCTGTACTTGGGGGGTGGTACCTTTGTTCTGTGGTTGTCATCAGCTATTTTCTTGTCCCAGGTGCTGTGCAGGCTGGAAGAAATTCTTCTGTGTGCCTTACTTTGACATACAAATATGATTTGTGTCATGCCAGGTGTTTCTGTTCTGACTTCAAGGATGCCTGAGCAAACATGAGGGAAAGCATGGATGGTTGTAATCTGTGGCTTCTGAGATTAGGTAATGCAGATGCCTTAAACTGATCATAAATGTTCTTTGGGATGCTTTATTTTGCTCAGAGGAAGAATGTTCACATCAGACTCAGATGAAAGTCTTGAAGATATTTGTGGGTTCTAGGTAATAATGATACATCAGTTTTAAATTGAAGTCTGTGCTTCAGAAGTGGCTGCACTCGGAGGAACCAGCATGATCTCCATGGGTTTATGCAACAAAAATGAACACCAATTACAGTGCATTTTTTCCACTGGGACTTAGCCCATCATTTTGTCTAATTATGGTATGAATCCCACAATGGAGAAACCCTTCTTCTGCAAAGAACCAATTCCCCCTAGAAATGCTAAAAATCTTAAAGTACTCCAATTATAATGAATTTTGCAATAGATAAAGAGAGCCTGTGCCAGCCACTTACCACATAAAAATAAAAGAAACAAAACAAAAACTCCAGAAAAACATGAAGGACTACCCTGAGAGACAAAGAGGGAATGTGTAATAGTTTGTATAAACTCCTCTCACTCTTTATCTAGGCTCCTACTAAATAAAATGACTGATCTATGAAGCATTACTGTCAACTGATTGCTGATGGATTTACTGACATACACTCAAGGAATAATGTTGGACTAGAGAGGAAGAAAATGGCTGAAAACATGTTCTGCTCCACTAAGAAATTCTGAGACAATGAGACCAGTAGTTCTGTCACCAGGCATGTTACATCTCCAAATGCTTTGCCTGTGGTCAAGAAGGGAAAAACCTCTGATTTCCTCACTCACAGCCCTATTCTTCAGCCCAAGTTCCAGCACTGCAGATCTGAGATGGTTCACTAAGCTGCAAAGCTCTGCTGAGGGTTGTTCAAAAGACTGCTGAGTGACAAAAAAGTCAGCAGAGAGAAGAGCTACAAGGCTTCTTTGATACAGTGGAGGATGAGAATGACAAAGATTAAGCTACGGTCACTCGGGGATGAAAACTCCACACAAACATATTTTATTTTGCCTGACGTTCTCTTATGAGTTTAAAACCAGCAGTGGTAACTAAAGAGGCAGTGTTTAATATTGAAATTGCCTTCCCCAGCTGCTGGTGAAATTGAATCCAAACTCTTATTTTCCTTCCATAGAATGCAATATACGTTCATACTTTATAACACTGAATAAAAGATTTTTCAGACTCGCTTACAAGAAAGAATAAACAGCCTTCCCTAGAGGAAGACTGCATTTATTTACAGATTGGTCTGCTAAAAAAATCCAAACCAAATGATGATTACTACTGAAAGATGATACCTTGGGAAGTGAAAACCTGGTACAGCTGGATCTAATCACCTGAGGGAGTGACAACAGCTCTCACGGCTTTCAGGCTGTAGAGATGTTTGTTTGTCATGTTTGTCTTTCCTTCAAGGAAACCATTGAGAGAATTTATACACCCAGAAAGACAAAATCTCTGTTAGACAAAACCTTGCAACTCTCAAATCTTCCTGCTTCAATAGCACAACTCAAACCATGTAGTAGCAGTCCAAGGAGAGCTGGTTGTTTTCTCCTTATTTTACCTTTAAATTACATTCAAATATTTTATTTAGATAATTCCTTGCTATCAGTTTCCTGTGTTCTTCTGTGAGTGGTTGTGATGTGCAAAGGTAAATGGAAGGAGCAGCACATGGAATGTGCACAGAGGCAAACTGGGCACAGCCAAGCTGCATTTGCTGTACCCGACCTCAGGGGAAAGGGCTGCTTGTCCAAAGAAACTTTTCAAAGCAGGTCACACCTAGAAAAAGCAGACTCATTCTCTGTCTGCATTCCCAAGTCCTAGGCTGGCAGTGCAGCTTTGACTCCTGCATTTGGTTTGGCTGCTGCTGCTTTCTCAGCGTCTGCTGCCTGCTGTGAAGGAGATCACATTGCTCTGAAGTGAGAAATGACTGGTCTTCTTGTCTGATGTATCCTAATGTGTATTTTTACTCTCTATGAACATCACTGGCACTCTGCTGTTGATTCATTCCTGTGATTTACTGTGTGGCTGTTGTGTTTAGATTCAGCTGGATCATGAGTAAACCAGTAGGAGAAAGCTACAGTCACACATCTCTCCACAACAGACCTTCCTTGGCCTTGCACACCTCTTGTATGGAATAATATTCTCTGTGTCATGGGTACTTGTGTGCCTGCATAAACTGGACACTCTGACCTAAAGTTTTCATGATAAGTATCTTGCTCTGTCCCCTGCTCTTGAGGTGTGAATAATTCTTGTGTTCTCAAGTTTCCTCAGAAAGATAATAAAAAAAAAAGAGGCGACGATGCTGAACTAATCAGTATTCATAAGATGGAAAGGCTTCTCTGAGCTTTTAAGTGGCAGAAGTGACACCAAATGTAAAGGTGTTGTCTACAAGCTTTATGTCTGAACTGTGACTTGCTCGTGGGTATTAAAGGCAGCTTTCTAGAGAAAGGCCTTCAAGACATCCCACTGCCTCAAAGCATGGTCAACTTTTCTAATCTCTTTGTTATTGCTGTTGTCCAGCATGGGCCTTGAAGACACCGAATTTCCACTAAAGCAGTAGCCTTTGGGGGACGTTTTAAGAATTCTAAGCCAGCAAAATTCATTGAAAAAGTAGAAATAGAACAAAATCTCACCCTGGCTAAGTATACACTCAGTCTGTCAGCATTTCTTTTCCAAATTGCTTTGCAGCAAATTATTATTCATCTGAGCAGTGTGAGTGGAGGGAAGCAAGTCAGTGGAGCAATGATGTGTCTATAGTAAATTGATGGATAGGTACCAGCAAAAGTCAAACAAAGGAAAAGCAGCCTCAGCACTCTGATCCCAGGGGTTTCTTTCTTCTGAGAAGCTTGTAGAAGTGCATATGGAGAATATTGCTGTGCTGTGGTTATCTGTTACCCATCCCTTCGGTGCTGGTTATGCTCTGAAACAATAAACACCTCGGAAATTCAGCACAGCATTAGCCCAAACCAGGTGCATTCAGGATGCTTCCTGCTTTCTTCTGTTTTGTTGGACACAAACAACAACAAGAAGTCACATTTCTTCCCCTCTAGGTGCTAACATGAAGTGCAAACTGGTCTGGTGTTCCCATCCTGACAGAGTCAGTGCTGAAAGAGTTGTTCAGAGCTTTTCCGAGGTGTGAAAGCATGAGAAATTTGTGAACAACAGCAAACCCACGTCAGTTTGATTCTGCAGTGACAAGCTGTAAGATTTGCCACCGAGTCTACTGCACCAACCTCACCCTGGCCCAGATTTGAGCTTCCTGGGGCATTATGTCCTAGTCATGCCACAGCAACCTGGACAGGTCCTTATAACCTAAAGATTATGGAGTAATATCACAAAAAGTGCTGCATGCTAACTGCTGTGACCATGAATTAGTTCGAATTAGGATTGCTGAGGCATAAAGAGTAAACTGGAAATACCCACTTTTGAGTTCTGGGCTAAAGACAGAATTCCGATATGGGGAGAATAATGGGAAGCTGGAGGATGCCAAAGCCTGTGGTACACTCAAATCCAGCTCGTGGCTTTGTGCTGTCCTGTAAAGAGTGTCCCAGTGCAGCACTTGCTTGTCCACACAGTTCAAAGGGTAGCCCAGGGCCAGTTTGCTTCCATATCTCCCCTGCATTGTAAGGAAGAGCTTCTCTGCCTGTCGTTTGCTCCCACCTGTGGGGTACACAGAAATATCCCAGACAGGTCCTACTTGATCCTTCAGCATTGTTGGGAGGGATGTATTTTGTTGTTTTTTGGTTTTTTGTTTTTTTTTTTTTCATAAAAATACATAAATAAACTTCATCCAGTAGCTTTGTGGTGCCAGTGTCTGAGGACTTGAAGAAGAACTGGCTTCAGGACAACAGCCCAGCTTAAATGAGATAAATTTCTTGCTTGTAGAGAAGAACAGATTTCAAGCATCAAAGAATGTTGCTGAGCTCTCATTTGGCTTTCAGGTGCCTTTTGTTGTCTGGTAATTGATTTTTATTAAATGGTTCTGTGAGAGCAGGACTATGGCCATGCAGAAAGAATTAATGCAGAGAGAGTCAGCTTAGGAAGTCTGTGGCTATTGCTATTAACTTGATCAAATTATACTTTGAAAATGGATTAATAAATCTAGAGGAGAAGGAAGGGAGGAGAAGGTCTTTTGAATTATTCATCATTTGTTTGACAAGTTTACATAGCCATGAAATGCAGGTGGGAGTATAAGGAGTGGGTTATTTATTAATTGCATATGAATTGCACAGATCTTTCCCTCTTGCAGCCAGATCTGCTTTCACATTTTAGCTTTGACTACAGCTGGACAAATTATTTTTGCCTTCAGCTGAAGAAATTCTAAGTACCTTTGAAAAATCCAATCCATCAAAATTCATATTCAGTTTATTTTTTCACTCTTAACATCAGTCATCTTAGATGATACTTTAACTATTCTTGATAATGAAAGGACTGAGGAGGAAATGTTCATATATCACATTCTGGAGAGCAAGTGTACAAGAAACCAAATTATCCTTGTGGTTTTTTCAGGCTTTATTTTGATATCTGTGCCCACAGAATGAAGGCAAGGAACTGAAGACTGCTCTTACTCTTGCTAGAATTTCACAACCTTCTGTGAAGCCTGAGAATGGTGAAGACCTGAGAGGGCTTTATGGGGTAGGGCTCTTGGCAGATGGAATGTATAACATGCAGTTCCTTTTTGTGAACAAATGCGAACTCTGTGTCAGGAACCGTAACTGAAAATACCTTCCCCAATCCCCAAGTATTTATCCTTTTTACTTAACATTCTGTGTAGTCTTTTTTTTGAGCCCACTGCAAAGATCGAGCAGACCTCACCATCTCCAGGTTTGTTTTTCTACCAAAATGTCAACAATTGAGTCTACAGCTCATGTACCAAGAAAATACCGTTTGAGATTTCCCCTTTCCGGATATATCCCCATCTGAATTTCTAGCCATGAATGTCATTGTACAACTGCACATTTTTTGAAAGACACATGAACAAACTGTGAACAAACGTCCATACCAGAATGTAGCTGAAGTGTAGACACAACACAAAGATGGATACTCTTTGAAAAAAAGTACAACCATCCCACAATTTCACCTCACTTGCTCCCTAACCTGTAGCAAAACAGGTGACTTGTTGCACTACCTGCCAGCAGAGGAATTGTCTGCGTGTCTCCTGCTCTCCAAACCTGCTCTGAAGCTGGAGCTGGCTGGCTGCACTTACCTGGACTCTTCCCTCATAAGCAGTTACGTCATTAGTGACTGCAGGGTAAGGATATGTAAGTTCCTAGTGAGGACAAGTCATACATCTAAGCTGTCATTAATGCTGACAGTTAAATGGATGTGTGACTTCGCATAATTTCTGTGTTTTGAACATTTTTTATTTCTTTTTCAACTAAAATCGGAAAAGGTCCTTTGGGAAGGATCAAGGATCAGGATTGATCCTCTGCTGAGTTATGTTGTTTGCAAAATCACATCTTTCTCTGCAGCCCTGCAAGGATCTGAAAATAAATGTTTATATTTATTCTGACATAGAGAAGGAAAATATTCTACATACCAACCCTTTCTACTCGATACTTAAGGGTCTGTTAATACAGAAAATGCATGCTTGTGGATGGAAATCATGTGGGTGAGATTACTCAAGGATTAATCCCGTCTGGTTTGGGGAGTCACACCATACTCCTGACAGCTCCCAGACTAAGAACCCGGGGAGATTTGGGAGCGATGCTGGTTGTTTGATGAGAGGAGGCTCACTCTGGCCTCACAGTCCCACCCACAAGGGGCTGCTCCTTCAGAACAACAGGTGGCTGTCTTCCCCCGCAGGCAGGGCATGGAGGAGGTGAGGAATTTACTCAATACTCAATTTGTTTCTAGTGTCTGAGATGGGACTAAGGATGGGGGCAGACTGTGCTGGTTCAAGTACTACTCATACAGACTGGTAGAAGGTTTTCTTGCCCAGACACTCCCTGTGGCCAGCAGTTGGTTTGGAATAGTGGCACCATCTGAGTCTGTATGTGAGCTGGTCTTTCAGATCCACGGGTGGGAACATACAGAGCAGTCAGTGACTCACCATTGATAGCACTAAGCCTCTTTATTTTTGTAAAAACCCCCATTTTCGATAGCAGATGGACAAGTGGGAAGGAAACAGCCTGCTGAAGGGGAAGGGTATGACTGTGAGACCTGCAGTGCTCCAAGATGCAGCAAACCCATGCAAAATTTCCAATAACCACTTTTGAAAGCCAAAGAATGCCAAACTCCACTAGAGAGCACTTATCAAACAGCTCAACACATCCCAACAGTCTCTTTTCCCAGAGATATCCCTCAGGTCTGGGACATTGCAAATGATAGTGAAAAGAGGGGAAAGGAATTCTTCTATTTCTCAGTGGGAAAGGCTTTAAAATGTACTGGCATTGTACAGACAAATGAGGCACCCTGAGTGCCTCTGGGGCTGGAGATGTGTCAAGTGGTACAGAGACTTTATGTGAAATGAAGCTTTAGAAAGGAAAACTTGTCCTTTTCGTGTGAGAAGATAGGGCTGCCTTCCATAAGAGTACTACATAAAAATACACAATCTGCCCAAAGATACCATCTGATATAGAAAGTGATTACTCATTTATTTAAAGGATATTTACTGAATATGTTTTAAAGTGTTGTGAGACTTCTGAATTAACATTCCTTGGTGTGATGGAAAGAAGCTCTGTCCTGACAGGTACCTCAGGGGCCATTTTGGCTGAGATCAGAGCAATCAGAATCTGTAATTTTCCATTAGTAGGTCTGATATTTTATGTCAATAAAAGTCTGTCAATAAAAGCTGAGTCTGTCCTGCAGACTCTTGGATACAAGGCTTTTCTGCAGACAGTTGTTCTGGGAAGCTAAGGTGGTTTAGTTGCTGATTTAATAACATCAGAACATTTCTGGTCTAGGTAAGTTGTAGCTTTTGAATGGAGAAGTTTTACAGGGTAAGTCAGATGTTGAGCCTGGGCTACGCTGCCTCATGATGGCTCAATGAATGACACATACCAAGCCAACTTGAGCTGTGTAGATTTTTGTTAATTTTAAATGTCATTGACTAACTCACTAGTCATCTGTCTTAGTTGGATTAATATCCAGATCATCACACAAAATTTTGGCTCTTGTGTAGTACTGAGAGTAGCACTCCTCGAGGAGCCAATCTTTAGATGGGGTGTGAAGCCACCATCCTGCCTGGTGTTGTCCCCATAGAGGGTAACCTGCCTCCTGCCATTTTTCCAGGGGAGCACAGCCAAGCATGGCATGGAGAGACACTGCTGAGAGTGAATTTTTTGCTGTATTCCCTCACACAATCACTGTTCTGGTTCACTGTCCAGGGCCAGGTTGGACGGGGTTTGGAGCAACCTGGGATGGTGGAAGGTATCCCTGCCCATTGGCAGGGGGTGGAATGAGATGATCTTTAAGGTCCTTTCTAACCCAAACCATTCTGGGATTCTGGGATTCACAGATGTGGGGGTTAATGAAGTAAAAAGAAGTTATTCAATGTAAGGAAGCAATGTTTACATGGTTTTGTACTCAATCCATCAGTGAGAAGTAACACTAGTCCTGCCCGTGGATCCAGTGTATCCAGTGGGGATGGTACTCGTCATTCTGCTTCCCCCCTGCCAACCATCTGTACAAGCCACACTCCCAGTCCAAACAGCTCACCCAGACCTTTAAAGGTAAGCAAAAAACCTGTGGTACACAAAGCATTTGAAGAACAATTTCGTGCTACTATCACAAGCCCATGTGACAGTGTCTCCTCTAATTTTGCACTGGGTTTGTGTGAGGACTTTATACTTTCCAAGCCCTTGCAGAGAGCAGAATTGGCAAATAAGAGCCTATGTACATGTGGAAAGCATCCAGGGGATTTTATTGCTAAACTAGAGTTGGACTGTAATAAAGTGGATAAGCTGTGTAAAATACCTGCCCTTTAGAGATGTGGCTGAAACAATTCACTGAAGGCTTTTCTGTGAGAGGCAGTGGCTCTCCCAGGAGTGATTTGCAGTATTTGGTTCCATCTTTTCCATCCGTGGAAGCAAAGCCTACCTCTGTACGCCACTCATAGGACTGGGTCAGATTGTTGTTCCATAAATTTAAATAAACATTTCTTTCCCCCATGAGATTCCATCAGGATATTTGAATCCAATTGTGTCTTTCAGTGCTCAGTGAGTTTACTTTCCATCTGCATGTTCCCTATTAGTCTGTGTCCAAAGCTGTTCCCACTATTCCTTACTGCAGTGCCAGGCCCTGGCATTTCCTCAGCTTTCTTTGGAGGAAAACAAATGAAAAAACTTTGGAAGAACTTGTCTGTCTTTTGAGGAAGAAAACCCAGTATGGATATGAGAGAACATGTTGTTATGAACTGGAGTCTGTTAGGAGAGCAATGTCAATTGGGCTCCCAAAACTCACACTACATTTTAATTACTGAGTGATACTGGGGAGCCTAAAAGGCAGAAAAATGTTTGTATTCAGCTCAGGTAATATAAAGGAGGACAAAGGAAGAGGTAGAATGTCTTTTAAGGTTTTTTTATCTCATTTCCTGCTGCTGCTTTCTTTTTCTTTTAAACCTTGCTTAAATTTTGGCTTTCTTTTCTTTTCTCTTTTAAAGTTCTGTCTCTTTTTGATATCTGGCGTGCAACTAAATGGGTTCTAATGAGAGAAAGGCGTAGTTCCAGCAGGTGATGAAACATTTGTATACTTCAGAAACTCCACTGTTTAATTGCCATTCAAGTGTAAAAGAGCAATTTAATGTTTTCCTTCTTGAGTGGGAGAAATGCCTGAGAATTTTCAAGCCACTGATAATTTCTGTGTGTGCCCTGTGGGCTCTTCCCACTTACACCACTTCACTTCGTTGATTTAGAGAGAGAGGTCAGCAAACTCAGGCTCCAGGACACATTCTGCTGAGTTTCTCTGGTTTTTTGGCTGTCATTAATGTGGCTTTTCCCATTTTCTGTGAGGTTTTTAGAGGGATGTGAGCCTTCCCTGACAGCAGTGGGTTTCTGCAACGCCGATTTTATGGAGACTGTTGCACACGTGCTGCCTGTAGTGCCAACAGCCAGTGACACCCTCCAGGTGCTGCTGAGGGTTCTGCAACAAGTTGTGGGGCTCAACAGGCAGCCAGACCTTCTTTCCACCACCTTTTTGCTGAACAAAGGACCTTTCCCAAGCACAGAGCCCTCTTTGCTTTGGGCTCCCTAAGTGGTGGGGATCCTGCTGTGCATTTCCACGTCTGTGAACTGCTGCACGTTCTCAGTGCTCTCTGGGGAGGCTGAGATGGGGGAGACAACGTGCTTCAGGCGCAGGAGCATGGAGAAAAGCAGGATCAGGAGGATAGCCAGGAGGGTTAGGAACAATCCCACGTACACGTAGAGGCTGGAATATTTGTCTGCTGTCGTGTCTACTTCAGTAGCCAGAGTTGGAAGTTGGACACGGCCAGTCAGGTTTCCACGGAACTTGAAATAAATCTCAGTCATTGCTCTCTGTCAGCTTTGGTCCATTTTCTGTGTTTACCTTCAGATCTCCTGTCTCCCCTCACCAGACTCACAAAGGAGGTCAGGAGAGGAAACTTAGCACAGATGGCATGATGGCTTCAGCAGGAGATGCTCCATCCTCTTGGTGTCACGGCTGCTGTTCACACAGTTAAGCAAACTGCGAGGGACAGGCCTTTGCAAACCATTTTGCACGTTGCTGTCATAATGACAACAAGCATCACACTTGTGCTTTACACTTCCTTCTGGCTTTTATTTCGTCCTAAAAATACTTCGGGCCTCCTTTTGGTAGGTCACCTCCTTTGGCAGGTGAAAAGCTTTGGTCCTTCTCTGAAGCTGAGCTGCAAAGGTTTGCACAGCTTTGGTCTTTGCAAGTGTTGCTTTTCCAGACAGACTGAGCAATCAGCTTTCTGCCAGCTTCTCCCACAGCAGGTGATTTATCCTTGGGTGAGCTGGGGAAGGTTGTTTTCTGCCTTGCCAGACTTCTGGGGGATCCCTTCTCTCCCAATTCAGAGCTATTGGTACTTGCTTAAGGAGTATGCAGTTCTGAATTGCTCATTAGGAACAGTCAAAAAGTCAGCTTTCTAAAGGGAAAAAAGTGAGAGAGAGAGAAGTGACACCAGGTACCAAAATAGCCTAGCCTGTATGTGGTATCTTTAGAACAAATAGATAAGACAACCCCTGTCATGCTCCTGTGAGACACCTTGAGAGGAGGAGAAGCACTGAGTATTTAACTTTAGGAAAAGACCATGCAAATTTAATTGTTAATATCTCCTCTGGTAACACGTTACTTATGGGTACAAGAAGGCCCCACAGTCTGTGGAATCAGATGTCAGAGAGGGAGGGAAGATATGAATCCAATCAGTGTTTTTCACCATGTGTCTCATTTATTGTGTATCAGGACCCTCTTTTTCTGAGTCTGGGTGCACCTGGCAGCTGTCCAGAGCCCTACCTGTCCCCCTGGAGCAACTCTGCTGCAGGATATGATGCTTCCCTCACCTCCTGGCAGCAGAACTTACTGGAAATAGGGGGAATCTTAACGTTTTAGCAGTTTCAGTTCTTCCAGCTGGAAGCAGAAAATGAAAATGCTGAAATTTCACTGCAAATGGTGCATCCAAAAGCATCATGTTCTGCTCTGATAAGACAGAATTTTGGTTTTAGCTGAAACAAAAATGAAAGCACAGAAAAAAGCTGGTGCAATCATTTAGAATGTCCACTGCCTATATACCTACAGGAGATATAAATAGAGTAATATTAACATGGTAATATACTGTGATCATCAGAATAAATGAACCATTAGGTCAATATGATAAAAGCTCTGACACGTGACATTTCACCTGAATGACATATTGCTGCAGAACATTTTGACTTTCAGGGGCCTCAGGCTTTCACTACAAGCAAGAAAGACCTGCTTTGGCTCTCGTGATGGGGAAACATCTCATCTGCTGAGTTTTTGGAGAAGGGACACGGGGGCTTGTCTACACTTTACCTCCCAGCTCCTTCTTCAGTACGAAAGCATTTGAGATAACAGTTACCCACTTTAGGGAATATTGGACCAGATCCTGCTCAGTAATAAACCGGCCCAAATTGCTGATTGAAAAAATGACCTGGGGATTTGACTTCTGCAGTCCCTGTGTGGGCAGTGACTCTGAGCTGTGCTGTGTGTAGGAGGCTGTGGGCAAGCTCAGTGTTTTTCCAGGGGCTGACCCAACCCCTCTGGAGCCAGTTATTCTGGCAGAGGGTTTGGTGCTGATGCAGAGGTGTGGGGAGGGCAGCCAGGCACTTTTGCTCTCAATTACAGGGCAATAACTGTGATTTTCACGCTTGGAATCTATAAATGGAAATTCTTCCCCCGTGAAGAATATTCTCATGTTACACAGCAGGTGGGAAATAGAGGGTGTGAAGGTAACTGACTGTATTAAACTTCTGTTCTTACAATATGATTTCTCTGTTGATAATGAAGTGCAACCAGTCTGCAATCTGACACTTGTGTGAGTTAAAGTACAGAGCAATGTCTTTGCCCATCCCATCTGCTCTGTTACTGAGAGAAAAAGCCAGAGCTGGTTTCTCTCCTTAACGAGCAGAGAGCCTAATGGCTTTATATCCTTCATAAAATTAGACTGCAGAATGCTAAGGACATTAGTCTGAGGTTCAGTAATTAACTGCAAACCAAGATGTTGAATTAGTAAAGCTCAGCTGGGTGTTTATTGATAAAAGGAACAGATTAATAGTAAGAAGTATTAGCAGTGGGGAGCTGGCACTGTTTGGGGGTTTTTTAGGCTCAACTATAGATTTGTCAGGAGCAATCAACTATTCAGACTATTGAAAGCTGTAACATTAACTGCATCTTGTCCAGAAATGAGCCAGAAATAATTCAATAGCTCCAGGCAACCCCAAAGATCTTTGCTTTTCAATCTATCCCATTGAGCACATCACTTTGGATACCAGTAGATTTAGATTTTGTACACTCCCCTTTAAGGAATAGAAGCTGAATGACTGTAGAGACCAACAGGATGTGAAAATAAGTGGTACACAATAATTCTGTGTGTAAAGCAGGTCAGACTATAACTGTGTATGACTCAGATTGGAGGAGGCAGAACCTCACTGGTTACCATGAGGAGCCCTCAACTTCATGGACACAGGAACATTCCCTGTGATCTCAGTTTTCAAGATTTAGTCATTCTCTGGCTGAACAATGCTTCAGTTCTGAGTGATCACTGGTGCTCAGTGGGCGCAGATTGATTCCAAGCAGACACTTGGGGTTTTTTTTATCAGTTTGTGGCTGTTTTTAATCAGGGATTAAAAAAAAAACCAAACCCAAACCCAACATATTTCATCTAATAAAAATCTGTAATGAAAATAGAAGCCTTCATACACAACAAGAGACGGGTTTCTTTTCAGAGTGTGTTGCTGAGCCAGGAAATTCATCAGCCAAAACTTCATGGGCACTGCCATTACCAGCCTCCCACTGCAGCTATCAGGGTGTGGGGAGCTTCAGGTCTGGGGAGTGTTTATGAAGCCTGCATTGCTCTACACTGCACATTTGGAGGTCACAGGGGAGCAGAAAGACAGATTTTCCCCCAAACAGTGCAGACAGACAGACAAACTGATCCTGCAGCTGCAGTAAATGTTTATGTCTTGCCCACCTGATTCCTTCTACTCCCAAGTTCAGTGTGAGCACCACTTGCCAGCACAGCATCTCTGAAAGTGCAGTCAACTTTCCTGAGTTCCCCTTTGCTTTTCCACCCACTCTGGCTCTTACAAACAGGTAAGTGGGACAAAATAGAACAATTACTCGTGTAGCTTCTTTGAGTGCACTGAACTGGCTGGCAAGTACAGGACGGTTTGGGTTTGAACACACAGCACCAAGTGCGTTCTGTCTAGGTCACCTTTACAGAAAAATATCGGCCCTGAAGAAATGCAAAGAAAACACCAAAACTCTCAATTCCATCCATGGCTTGCATTTTCTCCAGGGAGGATCTGAGGGAGAGAAGAGTGGAAGGAGGGTGATGGTGTCTCCTCTTTTAGGGGCAGAGAGGATATTTTGTTCTCATGCTGAACGTGTGAGAGTGCTGGCTGTGGTAGTGCACAGAGAGAGAAGAGCATAAAGCACAGTTACCTTTCAGAGCAGGCAGCAGTGTTGGGATGAGGCACCAGCGTCCCTGCTTCAGACCACGAGCTTGCTGGTGAATCCTCTGGGAACATCTCCTCCCAGGTAGTGGGATCTGTGCAGAAAGGATTTGCTGCCTTATTGCTGGAGTCAGGACAGTGTCCTTTCAGCCAAGTGCACTTTTTCTCCCCTGCTGTTGATCTCCCCGGCAGGGACGGCTCTGACTCCCGATCCTGGGATGTCACCGGAGTAGCATCACCGCTGGGTCCTTCCTTCGCAGGCAGCAGGGGAAGGGGGCGAGGAGCCTTCTCTTGCTGAACTGCGCTGCTGGCATGGAAGCAGCCAGACCCCTCCCTCGGCAGCGACAGGCAACAGGCAGAGGATGAGCCGAGCCACCGGCACTGAGGGAAGGGAGGGAGGCTCTGAGCTCAGCTCACTGCAAAGTTTGTGCGAGGCTCGGCTTAACTCTTTCGTGCTTGCAAGGCTGCGCTGCCTGCTGATTGAGGAGTGAGACATGAGTCTGGAGGGCAGCTCATCAGTTCTCTCATTTTCTGGAAGGTGCAAAGGGTTTTTTTGTGTTTTGTGCCTCTTGGGGAGGGTTACCGAGTGAGGGCTGACAGCTGGGTTCCTGTCTGGAGCATGGACCAGTGTCACCTTTCAGCTGAGACCCTGAGGATAGTCCCCAAGCATTGCTCTTTGCCAGTGGAGCTTTCGATGCATTTTTGTGCCTGTGCCTGCTGTGTGGTGGTTTGGGAAGGGTTGTCCTGAGTTTACAGGTCCTGTCTCCCCTGAGTAGTTTGAAACTGCACGAATAAGCATAACAACTTTGCAGTGTTGTGGGGAAAAATGATTTTCACCGATTTATGAATTCGTGAAGCCCAAATCTACAGACAAGATACCACAGAAATGAGGCAGAGGGAGCTAGGGTTGGGTGAGAACCCAGACCATGCGGATCCCTCTGATTGCCACACCTTTCGACCTGCAATTTCTTCAATGTCCCAGGCTGACAGAGTGAGGATGTTTTGTGACAGATCAGTTTGGGATGCATTGCAGCTGCCCTCGAGGTGTCCCAGCAGAGGAGGTGACCAGCACACGAGATGAAGCAGCTGCAGTTTGCAGCTCTGAGCCCTGCATTTCATGTGCCCGTGTCCCTGTGCTCCAACAAGGGCTGGAGGCACCTTCATGGGGTGAGCCTGACCCACAGCCCCACACTGACCTCTGGGCTTCTGGTAATTCCCAGATTGTCTTCCATGGCCTGTATTTGGGGCACAGGAAACAAGCTTCTCCTCTGAAAAGTAGGTCCCACACAGGGGTTTGGGAAAGATGAGTTAATTCTCTCTTTCTGCAGCTTTCTGTGTGACAAAATAGAGGCATTTAATCTCCAAACTGTCTCCTAGAATAGCTTTGCCTCTCTGGTTCCCTATGGCCACAGCCTGAGCAGAGGGGCCAAAGGGTAATGAAACCCAGAGCTGCACAGCTCTTTCATCCTCCTGGGATGCAGAGCTGTATTATAAATACATCTCTCTGAGGGCTCTTCAGTCTCTGGAGTTCACAAGCACAGTGTATTATCACAATGCAGCACTCTTTAGATAAATAAAACATAGTCCCTTAAAAAAAACCCCAATTCCTCCATGCTTCTGTGCAGGGATGAACTCTGTGCAAACCAAGACATAAAAGGCAGCTTTTATTGCTGATTTTATTTCATATTTCTTTTGTTGTAATATCAAATGCTGTTCCCAATACTGCAGTCTATGCCACCATTCCCTGCTAGGCACACAGGAATGAAAGTACAGTGAGAAGGCAGAAGGAAGAATGTGCATTCTTCCCCTGGAATTGCTACAATTGCTGCTTTACCAACAAACCACCTGACAGCACCTCCAAACCCTTGGTACACATCCTTGTATTTAAGAAGAAACAAGGGAGAGCTCTGTTTAAGCAGGAATTTGTGTTGCTGGTTGAATTGATGAGACCCAGAAGAGACAGATGTGTTGAAACCTGCATCCTTGCTTGCTATATAATGCTAATGAGCAGTGCTGAAATGAAAGGCTCTCTCCCTGTCCATGCCATCCAGCTTCTCTGCTCAGCCTTTTTTCCCCCTTTGTTGATTTTGCAGTAAATTATCTCTCCCTTTTGTAGGGCCAAGCTGCTGCTTGCTGGGTGGGTGCACTTGGGTTTCTTGTTTGCTTTGTAGCTGGGTATAATAATGACAGATGGATTTTAAATACTGCCACAATTCATACCAGCTGAGGCTGATGAATACTTGACTGAATGATTGCTGAATTCCTGACTCGTTGAGAAGTACCTAAATTTTTGGGACAATCAGTGACAAATTTGTGTTACGTGAAATGAAGGTGTACAAATTCCCTTGGAGATACTCGGAGATATGACCCCAGTGAATGTATTTTTTTAAAACAGCCATTGGGAATTCAGGGGCAAAAGCCCAGGGAGGTTGTTGGACTCTTTCCTTTGAATTATTTGATCCATGCCTCAAGCTTTTAATCAGGTCATTTTACACATCTTTCTCATAATGATCCCCACCAGTCTTAGAGTGAAATTTGGATTTAAGAAGCAAACATGATCTCTGAATGATTGTTAGTGAGTATAATCTGTGTGTTCCTATAGGGATTCTTCTGTTGCCCTAACTCATGAATACTATGAACACAGTAAATGCATATTTTGGGTCTTTAAAAATTCCTTGCAGTGCAGCTGCAGTGAATGGAGAGCTGAAGCAAGGGGTAACTGTTTGTCTTGGCAGCCTGGGATCTGTTGTAAATATGTTTTTGTTCTATTATGTTTTGTCTTTAGAGCCACAGCACCGAGTGGCAGATGATCTGTACCACAAACAGGCTGGTAGAACACATAAAAAAGATGTGTTTTGGTAGGCTTTGAATCAGGAGTCTCTAATGGATGGAATTTAAAATATGATAAATATTCGGGTTCATGTGAAATGGGTCCAGCTGCCACCAGCTTTGAGGGAGAAGCACCACAGTCCAGGAGGTGGCAACCTGGAAATCAAAGCCAATTGCCTCAGGCTTGTTCCTTGCTTAGGCCCCAACCAAATGGACTGACTTCTCTCAGTCTCATTTCTTTTTCATGAAAAGGGATAAATTATTAGTTCCTCCCCGCTGGAGTGCTACGCAAATGCAGTGGTCATGTGTCCCCTGCTCCAGCAGCAGCCAGTGCCTTTCCCTCTGTGCATTGCCACACAATCTCCTCTTGTCCAGCACAGCGTGTCTGAAAACGCTCCTGTGTTCAGACTCAAAGAGTTTCGCTGCTTGGAAAGGCTCTGGGGCTGCTTTGACAATTTGGCTTTGTTTGGAACTTCACCATTGCAATGCTTCAGTTTATTTATAGAAACTTCATCTCCCACAGATGACTGAAGAAATTCAGCGTTGTCTGACGCTGCTGCTAATTTTTAGGGACGTTTCTAATTTGATTTACAGTTGTCACTGAAGGGCTACATTGTTCTGCACAGAATTCTGTCTGGAACAGCCCTGAGCTTCGTTTTTGTCAGTGAGCTCATGGAGAAGGCTTTGCATGTCCCCAGAATGGCATTAACACCCCTCACAGAAGGGACTTGCAGTGCTCTAGATAAGTCAGTGAGGGCTGGCTCAGGTAGGGCCAGCTGGCAGTGAACAGGGTCCTGTGGACAGCCCTTGGAGCGAGGGTTATCTGGGAAGCACATTCCACCAGGATCCAAACCACATGTACATGTCAGCCACCCTCTATCAAGCTCCCACATGGATCACGTGGACCTTGGCAAAAATTCGTTGGAAAATGAGGCAGGGATTGAACTTTAAACAGATCCTTGTTCTCCAGCCCGTGGTCTGGAATATTATTATTATTTCTCCTGAAACAGGAATAGTTCTTGCAGCAGTGCCTATTTTTAGGGAGTTCAGCACGAATTCTAGACCCAGGAGCTTCATGCAGGTCTGGAGAAACTTTGAGATGTGCTGATCCTTCCATTTTGGCTGGCCAGTTGCTAAGATACAACCTGAGAGATGACAGTGAGCCACTGTGCTTCACTCACTGAAAATGGGCTCTTGTTTTTAACCCTCCCAGCCCAGCTTGTCCCAGAGCTCACCAGGGCATCGTGACATGACTGGTGGCAGCACAATAAACACAATAAACACAATAAACACAACACCTGGGCCTTGCTGTAGCCACAGGAAGACAGCCTGGCTTCCTGGAGATGAGGTTGTTTCCCTTCAGGATGGACAAATAATCCATGGGGACAACGCAGCATTTGTTGGGAATTGAGTCACCCATGGAATTTTCTCCTTCCTCTCCGCATGGCAGGGCTGGTGCCCCAGGGGATGCTTGGCAGGGGCCTCAGTATCCAACCAACACCTGAGGTGTGTAAATGTGTGGATTTTGCATGTTTTGTGCTATCTGCTCTCCTCTGGGGGTTCTGGATGGAGCCTGGAAATGTGTTTTGTATTCCCACCTCACTCCCCCACTGCCTGGCTCCATGCTCTGGCTGTGGACAGCATTACCCTCAGTGTTCTTGGTAGCACTCCATGGTCACTCTTGGACATGTTGTCACCACAAAGCCCCTCCCAGCCCACCCAGAGCTGTGTGCAAAGAGCCCTTGGACTCCTGTGGGTGCCTCCCAGGTTTCCTCCTGCAGGAACAGCTTGTAGGGTTAATAATGCTCAGGTGTGATTCCCTGAAAGGTTATTTCACAGCACAGATGATCTGAGGAAGGTCTCAGATACAGCCACACAAGCTAAAGGCACCACCTGAGCTTGGCAGGCAGCACTTGGGACCACAATATTGATCAGTAATTCCTGAGCAGAACCATCCCTAAGCTGGAGTTCCCCGTTGTGCAGGATGGCATTTTGGTCTGAGCTCAGAGCTCGTGGACTCAGATGTTGACCAACTCTCTACTGCCAAGGGACCCATGAGGCAAATCTTTAAAATATGAACAGATAATTCCTGGATTGTGACCAAATCCTCCCAGCCAGGGCCATGAAGCTGAGTGAAGGGTGGGTAGAGCACGGGGAGTGTGAGCTGCAAAACAGTTAAACCCTTCTCTGAAGCCTCTGATGCCACATTATTTGCATGATTCACAGTTAACAGATGGGCTTCTGCCTCTATTGCAAGGGGACCAGTTCTTCAATTGCCATCATTAAATAATAATCATGACAGTTTATACTGAAAGGAAAACAATTTTGCGATGACCCCATTACACCAATTTTTGTTTCCTTGGTTTGTTTGTTTTAATTCCAGTCTTAGGGAAGAAAATCTCTTTTCTCAGTTCTCATTTACAAAATATGCAGCTGAGAGAGCTCTGCCCACCCACACACTTTAACATTTCAGATAACAGCATTTCCATGCAGCACTGGATGAACTCTTTCTAAACCTGTCTGGAGGAAACATGGTTGAAATAGTGAAAAACAGTGATAGGTGCAAACACTGCCATCTCTGCTCTGCCACCCATTTCCACTGCAGTTTTGAGGAAATCCTCTGTTTGGATGCATCTGTTCTCTACAGGAGAGCACAGCACAGGAATCCTGAGCTGCTGCCAGTTGTGCTAAAAGAGTTATCATAGTGTAAGCTTTAAAGAAATAATCTTAGAGGTGATACAAAAGCCATTCAGGTATTTCTCTTTCATCCAGTTCCCAGGAGTGACCCTTCTCAACAGCAGGGATCCCTCTCTTGCCATGGCTCCCTAAACACTGCTCTGGCTTCCCCCCCAAAGCACCTGTACCTCAATATCTGCCATTTACAGACCCCACGTGTCTGTAAATGTTATCCCCCTTTATTCTACTGCAGCGAGGGAATGGGCAGAGAGTTAAGCCACGTAAACCAACTCTGAAATCCTTTCTGCTTCATGGGGAGCCCAGTTGGTGCTTGGAGAGTGCTGAGGAGGAGAGCAGGCAGGATGAAGACATGTGAAGAACAACTGCACAGTGTCTGAGTTCCCATTTTGATGCCTTTGTTTGTCTAACAGCAGTCACAAGTTCCCTCTGCCCCAGCCTCTGGGTCAGTAGCAGAACAAGCTCACTGGCCAGTTCCACTTAATTATTGTTCATTTTTGGTGACACAAAGAATAAATATCCCTGTGTGATTCTGCTTAACTGATGTGCCTGGTTATTAATAGCCAGCTTTGGTGTCCCTCTCAGCCTGTGTGCCACAGAATACACTTCCCTTCTGTCTCCAGGATCAAGTTGTCTGGGAAGCCACTGTTCTGTGAAAACACTGGACAAAAAGCTTATTGACCAACCCTTCCTTTTGAACAGAAGACTGATCTCTCTTTTTATTTTTAGCCTGTTAACAACAAATGTTGCTTTATTGGTTCACTTTTCAGAGATGAAGATATGTTTTCAGTTTGGACAAAGACCTTTACCCAGAAAGATTCACCACATGGTTCTGCATGGCCACTTGGTCCTTCTACTCTGCCTTGCTCTACACAACCTCACTGAGTTCTCACTGGAAGCAGGTTTTATCCATGCCCCAGATTGACTTTGCAGCAACTCCCAGCTTCTTAAACCCCAGACTTCTCTAGTGCCTGGGCATCAGCTCCAAACTCAGTCCATTCTGCCACATGGGTCTTGTGCAGAAATCAGGTGATGCTCTTTAGAGGAGAGAGGGGCTTCTTGTCCTCCCTGCTGGGCAGTAGTGGCCAGCTGAGATGTCCCTTGCTGCAGGAAGGACACTGAAAAGAGACAGGGTGTGGATGCCAAGCTGTTGCTGAAGATGGGCTTTTGTCCCTGTTGTTATTTTAACAGCAGTTCCATGTACCCAGATTAAGGGACATTTAAACATCCTGGGCCAGGTCCACTCTCCACACACCCCCGTGACTCCCACTGGAATTGTAAAGGCATTCAACCCTTCTCTGGCAGTGGTTTTGGGAAATATGAAGTCTGTGTCAGTGTCTGTTCAGTGCTGTTCTCTGTAAAGCTTTCAAATTCTCTATTTCCACCTCTGGAAGGGAGAGGAGCTTTCTGTCTTACCCATTAATGCCAGCAAAATCCCTGTTCCCATTTCCAAGGATTTTAGCCCTGTGCTACAGGGAGGACAAGGCACATTATCTGCTTCTGCATACAATTTATTATCAACATTTCTTCCTGCTTCAGCTCTGCTTCTGATGACAGGCTCAAAAGAATAAAGAGAAAGAGTAGCAAGTGTAGGAATAACATGCTGAACTGCTGGTGTCTTTCTTAAGCTGTAAGAGGAGCATGTAGAGCGTGTGTGTGATGTTCTGGGGCTCTCAGTCCTGCAAAGATTATCCTGGGACAAAATGTGTGCATTAAAATGGGATGAGAATGTAAGAGAATAGACCTCTGAGGGCCACTGCTTTAGAATGAGGGAATCTCCACGGCCATGAGCTTGGAGTAGACTCAGAATCATCAGCTAGGAGATTTTCACACCACTCTGTAGAAACTTCTGTGTGTGGACCCCACCAGACTGCAGGAGTGCCCTGCCTGGTTGAATGCAAACAACTGAGTTAATCATACAGATAACTGTGAGAGTGCAGCTTAAATTCCACTGGGGATCTGTAAAGTCCAGTCACTGAAGGACATCATCACAACACCCTGCAGTGTAATCAACTCTGCTGATTTAAATGTAAGTCCTCTCAAGGGAATTTAAATCTCTGAATTTTCCTGAACCACCTGATCTCCTTTCAAGAAGAAGGAAGATTTGTAGCACTACTTTTTCTACTCATAAAATGCCTCTTGCCCTTTCATATTTTGAGATATTTCATTTTCAGTGCCTATAATTCCACAAGGTACCTTCATGCTGTTTAAAATGTACAGACACTTTGCAGTGCATGAGCTGTGATACAGAAGCTACCTTCTCCCATCAAACATTTCCTGTGGGCAGGAAAACACTTTTTAAAAGATATTAGGGAAATCTGGAATTCTTTCCTGCTCTTTGTCCCAGCAAAGCACAATCTCAGACCTGATGGCAATACAAGGTCCACAAAAGAATAACTCTTTTTGAAGGAATCCTGTGTTAATGGAACGTGGCACATCAGTGTCTGCACTCACACGTTCCTGTGTGAGGAAATCATGACTGTCAGTTTCGGAGACACATCCTGTTCTTTCTGGTAGTGGGAGATTGAGGTCTTGCTCAGATCTAGTGACACGTGAGGATTCTCTTTGTTGGCCTGCTTGTGGCTGTCACAGCACATCACATTCATTATCAGCTGAGGTAAGACTTGTTTTATGAGCCTGACAAGAAATGTTGACGTGTCTGAGGTGCTTGGGATAATTCATCTGAGAAAGAGGGTGAATTCCTTGCACAGGGAACATGCTTGTCTGCTGGAAACAGCTAGGGAGGCACAACTGGAGGGAGTGCAGATGTACAGAAGAATTCCATCACAAATGATTGCACCATGTCACCTTCCCTTAATAACCTTGGCCTGACATAGCCAGGTGAGGGATGCAGCTGGCAAGCTGACATTTCCCTCAGGAAATGCTCTGTCCCTCATCTGGTTCCCTCCCTCCCTTCATTTGCAAGATCTTTGATAATTAAATCACTGCGAAGGCAAATGATCTGTCGGTATAATTCATTTGATAATTCAGCCTAAGCCCCACATTTCTCTTTGCACAAATGAAATTAGCTCTGCTCACAAAAGATCTGCTCCTGAGCTACCTGCTCACTCACACAACCCTTTTCCTAATTAGATGGCTGATACCAGCAAAGCACAGCTTTCTTCCCAGCACAGGGAAACCAAAAAGGTGCTTTTCACTAGAGAAGTCCTGGAGACCCTGATGTAAAGGAGAGGCAGAGATTCATTTCTGATTTCTTGCTCTTTTTCTCCCATCACCCAGCTATGCTTCCTTTTCTTTAGTGGGTTTTTCTGAGAGAACTGGATGAAGTTTTGATAAATGCCTATTTGGAGAAGAAGAGCAGCATCCAGGTTTGGCCTGGAGAGCACAGACTTTTTGATAAATACTTTCTTGAAGAAGAGCAGCATCCAGGTTTGGCCTGGAGAGCACAGACTTTTCCCTGGTAGCTGCAAGAGCTGCTCTACAAGTGCCAGCAGACACTTTTTCCCATTGGATCCCAGTCCAACTACTCCAGAGGGATGCAGCACCTGCAGGGAGGGTTCCACTTGAAACAAACCCCATGGACATGATTTCTGTTGTTGCTGTCTGTGGATGAAACTTGAATGTTTTTGCCATTAGATATCAGAGTGGTGTAATGGCCCTGGGCTCTACATCCTTCCCCCAAGGCAGGTGGTATCAAACTGCATTCTCCAGCCATGAATCCCCAAACCTCTCTGGGGCTGCAGCAGATAAAAGCTAAATAAAAGCTAAGATAAAACCCTCTCTGTAGTTAATATGTTTGATAACTAATGGGCAACCAGTTAAAACCCAGGAGATGCAAGGAATGGCAGAAGTAGCTGAGGATGGCAGTGAGAGAGGGGTGGAGAACCAGAGCCAAGCAGGGAATGGGCTGGGACAGGGACTGCTCGTAGCTCACACAGTGTAGGTTCACTGAGACTCCAGAAGAAAGGGGCAACTGAAAGCCAAGACCCCAAAAGCTGTAGCTGACATAAAAGGCTCCTGCTGCAGCGTCAGCACTGCCCAAACTTTACAGCATGGGCAACCACCACCCATCTGGGGCTGACAAACAACCCAAGGAGCTGTTGCCCCAGCCTTACTGCTCAGGTTTTACAGCAGCTTCAGAAGCAGCTGTCAGGCTTTGTCCCTGACCAACAAAACCAGATGAACCCTGATCTGATCTAGCTTCTAGTTTGTGGCTGGCTAAATCAGTGTTAGCTGCTGGCCTCCTGATCATTTGGTGATCCAGCATTTCCCCCTAGAATCAGCCCAAACGAGCACATTTTAATTTGGGGGAAAAGGCAAAACTCTTTGTTGTGTTTCACCTAAAAATCCAGCTTGCCTATCCTTTAGAGGGAAAGCCTTGTTCTCCCGTGCTTCCAGAGCAAGGGGCCCCAGCTCTGCCCACAGCACTGCTGCATTAGCTCTCTCTGCAGGCATGACCCTCACGTGTGGCTTCAACAGTGGAACAGTTTTCTTTGGGGAGCCTGAGGGAATAAGGAAGGAGAAGAACCCATTACAAGCCTTGACTTTTCAAGAGGAGAGTACCACAGGCTGGTTGATATCCTCACATCAACAGAAGGCAAACCCATCTTTCCTGGCTTCTCTACTCAGATTTTGCCTGGAACCCCATGCAGCACAAAGGGCTTAGACTTTAGGAGCCCATAATGACTGAAGAGGGAAATAAATACCTTGTGCAGCAGGTTACAAAACTTACATACTATTTAAGTGTTAGGGTTTCTCTACCACAGCCTTACCTTACCGGTATCAGGAAAAGAACAAGAAAATAATCCATTTTATTTTAAGTACTCTGAATTGTCAGACCTGGCCTTTGCTTTAGAATTGGTTGAAAAAGACCTTCACAATCATCAAGTCCAACCTCTGACTGAATACCACCATAGTACTGGATTTTTAACCTGAAAAGGAAAAAAAAATGCTTTGGATTGTGCAAAAGGTCTGGTTTCACTTGAGTGCTTTTTGTACTGTAGTATCAGAATAAGGCATGGGAAGACTGTGATGACTTGTGCCAAAGATGCCAGGCAGTCTATAGAAGTCTGTGTGCTAAGCTGTACAGACCCTGGACTCCCTCAGCAAGGGAGGCTGTCTGCAAGCGTGGCAGAGAACTGTGTGTTTTGATGTCCCCACTGTCATTTTGGTGTTCAGATCATGGTATTTTCACTGCTGGGGGATTTCCTGACTCAGTGCAGTGGGGTTAAGAACTTTCCTCAGTGTTTTTTTTTCTTCTTCCCCCCCCCCCCCCATGTTGCTCTCAGCTTTCCCTCCTTTCCCTGTCTTCATGCGAGCAAACAGACTGGAAATCATCAATATTTCCTACAGCTTCCGACATGTGCTTGCTCTTAGTGAAACATCAATTCCAGGCTCTTTAAGAGTCGTTCTCCCTCGGTTTGTTCCTTGCCTTGCTCTCCCTTCTCTCCACGCTGTGGATGTGCTCCCTGCTCCAAGTCACCCCTGCTCCGAGCCTTCCCCAGCACCGGAGCGACGCTGGCACGGGGCCACCTCACACTCCAGATGGCTGCCACTTGCTGCTTCTGCCACGGGCTCAGGCACCGAGCTCGTTATTCCAGACACAAATCCAACGCTATTCACTCCAGGGAATGGTTACACGAGGAGGAGTCGCTGCTTGTTTCCCCTCTGAAGGACGCGTTCACCGCTATTTAAGACATCTTTGTTTAGCATCATCTGAATCTGCTCCAGGGGCTTCCTGGCTGAGGCGTGGAGCAGGCTGCCTTCTAACAAAGGTGTAGTAGCACCTCTCCTCCTTGCAGCTGTTGGTCTGGTGATGACTGCCACTTTAGGGCTGGTTATTCTTGGTTTTATCCACCCCATGGCTGTGTTTTTTCCCAGCTGGTGTGGTGAACATAAAGGAAGTAAAAGCTCTTTTGCCAGCTGGTGTGATGCAACCTCTGCCAGCTTCTGAGTGGCTTGCTGGTGGTTGTTTGGAATGGTGCTGCTCCACTCACATTGTGTTCTTTGTTTCAGTGCTCTAGAAATGTGGATTTAGGGCTCTAGGTCTTGTATGGCGTGATTTTGCTTATGGATCCCATTGTACCCTCTGGAGACTTCGCAACAGCAGAGATTTTACAGTAGGGCAGCCAAACCAAACAAAACTTCGCTTATGCTGTGGCTGAAACCAATATGGGCTGTCCACAGCAAAAAAAAAGCTATCTTGGAACCAGTTCTTATTGATGGGAAAGAAAATGGTGGTGTGGGGGAAAAGGTCACTGCATGGAGATGTGTGTGCAGAGAGTCTAGAAAATACTTCGACTTTCTGGGATGTCCATATCCAACTGGATTGTGGCTAAACTGGAGAGAGGAGTTTAGGTGGGGAGTAGCAAAGCTGAAAGTGTGATGAGTGATTGCTTCATGTTAGCAAGTATAATTTGGGTTCAAGCTCTCTACATTCCTCTGGGGCAAAGAGATGTATGAAGGTGTTTGGGAAATGCAAGACAGAGAGCAATTATTATGCAAAGGAGAGGCTCAGAGAGCCCCTGAAGAAGCATAAGAAAAAAGCTGAGCTCTACCTCCTCTGTAACTTGAAGTTAGTTTGAGAAGCCAGAATTAGGAAAAGCCCAAGAGATTGTGTGTGCTCATCCTGGGACTTGTCTAGCTCCTGTCACTGTGGCAGAAACACAGAAATGCCACCTACCACGTCCCACAGCTGTGAGCTGTATCCACCCTGTCACAGCCCAGGCTTGCTCTGCTCCAACAGCCCCCTGACCCAACACGACCCCTGCTCTGCAACAAATCCAATGTGTGCAGTGACACAGCTGCCATCCACAGCCTACTAAATCCTGCAGTGGATTAGAAATGTATTTATAGGAGCTGAGATGAATATTAATAAGTAGTTCCTCCCTGAAATCTAAATGTCTCCTAAAATCACCAGCTTTTCAGCCAACATAAATTAGCATAAAACTACTGCTAATCTCTGTCCTGGGTGAGGGGTTGGAAAGCAGCCCTGCAGCACAGCAACTCCGAGTCTAATTAAAAGCACCACCTCAGTCCGTAGTTAATGGATGGGACCTCCTGTCTATTAATTAGCTGGATGTTTCTGTAATCTTACCCCTCACTAGACAGGTCACTCATATCCCCTTTAATGACTCCAAGTGGTCACTTCAAGTCCTTCTATATGTGTTTGCCATAGTAGTTTGCCCTGTGGAGGGATATTCAGTAGTTCATCTCTTCTCAAGAGAACTCACGTTGGTGAAGATGTGCCTGCATTTAAGGTTTGCTCAAGTGCTGGGAAGACTGAGCAGTCTTCTCCATTTCAGATCTAAATTCTCCACTTTGCAGAAGTAGAAACAGAGGTTTAAGAATAGTCTGGACTCTAATCTGAGCAGGTATCTCTCATGTAGGCTAGGTAAGGCACAGTCAGCAGACAGGCATCTTAAGCTGGGCTCTTTCTCAGCACAGAGCTGCGCCATTGACAGAAACATGAAGGAAAAGCATGTGGGCTGTGGCTTGTCTGAATTCCTGCTCCAGCTTCAGTCCTTGGGGTTCTGCTATGTCCCTGGGCACCCTGGTCCTGTGGCTGTGGGCAAGAATTGCTCCTTCAGAAGAGGCAGCACAGAAAGTCTGCAGGGAACATCAGACCTGCTCCCTGACAGCCTTTGAAAATGCAGGAGGACTCTGCTTAAAGCAATATTGGAAATGTTTTCTGCATCTAAACCTTAATCACAAGTTGTTGGGGGAAGAGGGAAATACAAACAGCAAAACACTGCAATTCAGTGCATAAGGTAGGAGCTCTTCTAGAACTGACCAAAGGGAATTGCTGGGCAAGGGGACTTGAGAAAATGGGCTGAGTGCATATGGATTTATACTGCATGAAATACCAAAGTGTGTGAGTTCAACGCTGTGCTCTGGACAGCGCTGCTCAAAGGAACCCACCTGCATCCAACCTCCAGCGTTGGGAGTGAGGGAGTGAAGAGGGACACTGACACTGCAAAATCACAGCAGGCAGTGACCACATGCAGTGGGATGGACTCCCCATGTCTTAGCACTGAGAAGCCAGCAAGAATTCAGTGGAATGAGTTAAAGGCTATTGAAATGGGTAAGAACTCAGTGGAATGAGTTAAAGGCTATTGAAACGGGTAAGAACTCTATGGAATGAGTTAAAGGCTATTGAAATGAGTATTTTGGGGAATACCTTGAGGGTGTCTCTACTTCAGAGTGGCTGGCTAGAGTCTAAACCACCCAGGCATTCTCTTCAGCCTCTGAGCTCCTTCAGAGGTTTGACTGCAGTGACACAGAGCTTGCCTGACCCTCTCGCTGCGCTGCTGCGGCAGGAGAGCAGCTGCTGGTGGCCGCTGGTCCCCGTGGCTCTGACAGCCCGCGTGGCTCCGGCAGCTGCTGGGAACGCAAACCCTTCTTGGATTGCCATCTGCTGGCACCGCATTTAACTGCTGCCCGCCGGGGTGGCAGAGGGGACACCTACAAAACGGGGACAAAAGGTAAAATGCCCGATAACTCGTTTTCTTCAACTGTCTTTACTTGGTCTGACCCCATTCACATAAGCTGCATTACAGCTGTTTCAATGCAGTATTGATTAAGCTAAAACTCCATCTCTGGAGCTTTTCCCCCCCCTGAAATAACTCAAATTAAAAGCTGGTATAATCTAAATAAGGGCTATTCTGCTTCTGATCCTGTAAGGCAGTCCAGGTCTGAGTAACCATTCAAAATGATTTGAGAGAAGGTGAATAGGGGGAGAGAGATGTGATGAAAGGCTCGTGGGTTGAGATAAGGCCAGGGAGATCACTCAGCAATTACTGTCACGGGCAAAACAGATTCGTCTTGGGGAAATTAATTTATTACAAATCAAATCAGTGTAAGGCAGCGAGAAATAAAAGCAAATCCTGAAATACCTTCCCCCCACCCCTCCCTTCTTCCTGGGCTTCACTCCTTCACTCACATATTCCCACTCCTCTCATCTGACTCCTGCCGCTGTTGTGCAGTTGTTGGGGTTTTTTTCACATCCTTAAATCGCTATCCCAGAGCTGCTGCTGCCACCACGGGTGGTGTCGGTGTCCGCTGTCCCCCCCCGTCCTTCCCCTCGTGTCCAGGGACCCGACCGCGCTGTCCTGATGATGCCATGAAGGTTTTTGCCTTTTCTTTTATACCCCTGTTATACCTTTTTACAACTTCTGTATTCCTAGTGCTTTTTGCCTACACTCTTGGACTTGTTTGTCAAGCTGAGAGACTCAACATTTTAGAAGCTTCATAGCTGGGGATCAGTGTGCCCCAGACCCCAAGGTCCTCTCCAGAACACATTCTGTAAACCAAGAGAGAACCATCCAGGGGAAGGTTCCTTGGGGAGAGGGGCTCACTTGAGCCTCTCATTGGGGAATCTTTGATAGATCTGCTAATTAGTAACACCTATAATGTTATATCCGATGTTGGGGGAGGGGGACAGACATAGACTCGGCGGGGTGCATCTCGATGCATATGACCTGGACGTGTGCACCTAAGGATCCTTAAAATAAATACCAAGGTAAAAATCCCTTTCCCCCTTCTAACCGTGTATGACTCTTGATTTTAAGACCAGGAAAAGGCATCACTGAGCAGCAGTGGCTCGCAGCCCGAGCTGGGGTGGCTGTTCCCGGTCCTGCTGCTCGGTGTCACCACGGGGTGGCATCGCTGCCGCGGCACGGGGAGGTGGCACCGCGGGTCCTTCAGGGTGACCGAGCCCGGCACGGACACTCCGCAGGTCCGAGCTGCTCCGAGGGCACAGGGCAGGTCCCCTTTGGGCGCTGAACTCACAAATGTTGGTGTCTCACAAGTATTTGCTGTCATTCCTTCCAGGCTCACAGGGACCCAGCGTGCACTGATGTCACTCTGTCTGTGACAGGGGTGTGTGATATATACAGATATAACACTGCAGGGAGCACAACGAGAGCTCCCTGCAGGTCCTCTCTCCATGGAAGAGCCGAGGAAGGAGGCCTGGAATGGATGTCCCACAGCGAAGTGAGGGGAAAGTGCTGTAAAGAAGAAAATGAAAGCGTCTCTGGCTTGACCAGCCTGGAGATGGTCCTAAAAGTTTTGTGGGCTAAAAGGGAGACAAGCCCTGCCTTTCATAACTCTCTGCCTGGATTATGGCTACAGCCTGAGCCCACAAACTGGAGATTTGGGCTGGTCAGCAGAGCTGAGGGCTGGACGGCTGCAGGGTGACCACAATGAAACCAGTCACGGCCATGCCCAGGGGACGTGCAGGGGTGTTCATGTGGGGTGGCCCTGCAGTTATGGGGTACAGGGTATCTGTGCTTTCAGGGGTCAGAAACATAAGGATTGAACTGAAAATATTTGTTGGGTTGCCTAGAGAGTGAAAGTCACCTAATCCAACAGGCAGTTTGGGTTTCTAATTGGAAACAGAATAAAAAGTTCAGCTCTGAGCAGCACAGCACTTCATGGATACAGAGAACAAAACAGTGGCCTGTCAGTGTTTATGGCTCACCCTGTTCCTGTAGTGGGGCTGCAGTCAGCTCAGCTGCCTTGCCCTGGTAGTTAGAGTAAAGCAGGAGGTGGGCAAAGGTAGTGGCTGTAGGAATTATATAATAATACACCATTATCCCACGGTACAAAGGTGGGATGGGCACATTCTGCTGGGATTTAATGTACACACAGCACTGGGAAATGAGCCCTTGTTGCTGCAGGAGAGCCCTTGCCTTTGCAGTTTAGCTGCTCTAATGAAAGAGATGCCTGTGGTTACAGCCCACAGGGCCCTTGGTAAAGTCAGGCTGCTGCTGATACAATTTTCTTGCATCTAGCCAGGATTGAAACTCATTTTTTAATTTTTTGTCTTTTTTTTTCCACTACCACAGCATGTCATCAGTTGATTTTCTGTCTTGGGTCACTTGCCCCATGCATCCCATGTAAAGACAGCGCTCAAATTCACACTGGGTGAATTTAAGTCCCATTTACGCACTACACAGTGGTTCTAGGGCTTGTTTCCCTGGAGTTTGGGGCCATAGGAAACAGCCATATCTCCCCGTGACTTGCAAGTAGCTGCTCTTTGGCTCCAGCTCCATGGTGACCAATAATTGCTCAGAATGGATTTTCACTGGAAACCTGCATTTTTTTGGTGCCTGAGCAGCTGCTATCCTTGCTCCATGAGTGTTTACATAGCTGATGCTGGGTAGCCCTTAGGAGAGCTCATGGAATCAGAAATGTAGTTGGCAGCACCTTCAGACAAGACCAGGAGTTTCTTCTTGACCTGGCTCTTCATCCGGACTTTGGGATGCTGATCCTGATGTTCTGATATGGTTCTCATTCCCCTGATCAGTTATTCTGTGGTTCACAAAGTTTTCCAGACTGGGAATTTCATCAAATAATCTGTGAGCAGTGTGTGCCCCCCTGGGAGGGTTTCCTAATGAACAGAATCTGCATAACATGAAGATAAAATAGCATCAGAATCAGCTCTGTGGAGTTTCTGGTGTTGGGTTCTGGTCCAGTAGCTCCTACAATCATCTGTAGGATGATCATCATTCCAACATTCCACTGCAATGTTGAAAAGGGCTTAGTTTCCAGCAAGCTGCAGATGCTCACAAGCTAAAAAGGTGAGTACCAAAGTCACTGTGTCCCTGCTGGGTGATGCTTCTCTCCAATGAGTCTGTTCAGGGCCATTAATGATGCTCAGTGCTTCTCTCTTGATGGTCACGCTGCAGACAGGGAGAACTCCTGCCTGAAGCCATCTCTCACCTGTCAGCACAACTCTGGTGTGTGTGGAGGGAGCAGGGGAAGAGCTGCAGGAGTCCAGCTCAGAGTTTCAGTACTTGAAATAAAGCTGTTCAGAAGGCAGAATGTCCCACAGTGTTTCCCTACTGTAACCTTTGCTTTAAAGATAAAAAATACACAGGGCTGCACGTTGGTTCTCAGGAGGTGTTTTAGAAATCCCTGGATGCC